>NW_024070185.1:79455843-80011013 GCF_014754425.2 Oryx dammah | reverse complement strand
CGCTGGGCGGGGGCGGGGCCTGCCTTAAAGGTATAGGCGGCCGCGCCTCCCTCCCCGCAGGTCGCCTCCGCCCCCACCCCCGCCGGCGTGCCGGCTATTTTATTGTTCTCTTCGCAAACATCTTTCTTCTCCGCGCGCGGGCCCGCGCCCTCCCTGGCGCTGGTGGACCCCGGCGCGCGCGCTTACCTTTCCAGTCCCACCCATGCGGGACCTGGGGTACCCGCGAAAGGGCTTCTCGGCCGCGGTGGGAGCAGAAGTGCTACCCGCCGGCCGGCGAAAGGGCTTCGCGGGAGAAGCGCCCTCACCGCCGCCGCCAGCCTGAACTCGCTCTGCGAGTCAGAAACCCAAGTGTTCAGATGCCCTTCGCGGAGGGAGAGGAACTTTCCTAATGGAGTTTCCTCTGGGAATGAATTAGACGCCATTAAGTTGACGTTTTTCAGTGCCCCCTCCGGACTCCGGGGAGGAGGCAGGTGACCTCCTGGGGGAGAAGCCGCGAGCGCGTGAAAGGCAAACTCCGAGCTCCGCCCGCGGGTGGCGGGAGCTGACGCGCTCTTGTTGAGCGCGGCCGGCGGTGCACTCGCCCGGCTTTCGCCCCCCGCCTCCCCCCCCGCCAAAGCTACTAGTAGAATTTAAGAAGGGGACAATAGTTTTTCAAAAATAGGGGTAAAGTTTCCACTTGGTTTAGAAAAGTGTACGATACCCTCATTTTTTCCCGCCGACCCCCCAAAAGGCTTTCTTGCCATCCTCAGCTGCTGAGCCAGCCTTGGGGGGCGGGGGGGGTGGGGGGGTGAGTGCTTGGGGAGAAGAGTCGGGTCGCACTCGCGTTTGCTGATCTTGACCATTCCTTTAACTTTATCGCATTTCTCTAAAGAATATCTCTCTTGCTCTCTCTTTATTGCTACTCCATCCTTCTTTCAAGATCAAAAGCTTTAGATCAAAGCCAAGATCAAACTCACTACTTTAAATAGAAGCAACTTTGCCATGGAGTATTTTACACAAAGGGGAGCTACTTAATGGAGACATCAGAGTAGAAAACTTCATTTTATCCCTTCATCCCATATTCATAACTGAACTACTTAAAATTACACTGATGATGCATTTCTGTTTCCTAAAACAAACAACAGTTCTGCTCAAATGGGAGATTCTTGACTTGTGTTTGTGTTTCCCGGAATTAAAAAAAAAGCCTACAGAGCGTTAAATCGACATATTAACCATTATTGGCTAAGTGCTATGAAATGCATGCTCATTTGCTAAAGATTTTTCAAAGTGTTATCGAATCTTTTTATACATGATGTACAACCATCACATACAATGTTTGTACTGTAAAAGAAATGCATAAAAATAACATAGCATGCAAGTCTCAAATGCACATACATAGGCAGGTAAAAATTACAAATGATAAAGTGGATTATGTAATTGTAGAGCTGCTTAATTTAAAATGGAAATAAAACTTTGAACTATTTAAGCGTTCATGCTACTAAAAACAGTTCCAGAATCAATAGAAATCTATCACCGACCGACATTTCCATCTACCCAGTAGAAGTTTTTTCCTTGGGAATTCACTGTCCCTAAAAACCCTGATACCAGCAGTTCAATATTGATGTACAGTGCCATGCCTAAATGGACCTTTCTTAAGTGTCCTCTTGGTTGATTTAGCAACAATTAAAAAATATGCAGTCTTAGAAGAAACAAAGCCAAAGTAAATTCCAACAATTCAGCAGCAGGAGGAAAGGTAACTATTGCAAATTAAACCTTATACATACTTGTATAAAAATTTGCTGTTACAGCTGGGTAGTTAGTAATTAAAAGCCTTCTCCCCTTATAATTTTCATCTGGTTGTGGTCTCAAATACACACACACTCACACACACAATGATCATTCCTCATTCTAAAAATCCCACTGAGCCACTGGAAAGATCTTAGGAACTGAGACCTGGGAACCCCCGCTTGCTGCCATTGACAGTCTTCTTTAAACTTCCTAGCACCCAGTTCACAGAGAACCTAACAGCTTCTTGCACAAGCTGAGCAAAAACAAGCATCCTACTGTTACTCTGCTCTTCTAGGGCTTTGAGTGGGTAGCCACACCTGTGATGCATTCTAAGTGCCTACTCCCTTGACTCCTTCTTTGTCCTCTCCCCCTCCCCAAACCCAATCCATCCTCAGCAAAGAAACCAGAATGATATTTACAAAGGTAGTTCAAATGGTACCTTCTTTGCCTGGCTGGCTTCTACTTATTCTCCAGTTCTAGGTTTAAGCAACGCTTCTCCAGAAAGGTCTTTCCTTACTCCCTAATCCAAATTATGTCATCCTGCTATGTTTCTAATAGATCCTATTTATTTCCTTTAAAGTAATTATCTTTTATGGATATTTAAAACCTTTTATTAAGAGACTTTATTTTTTAGGAAAATCAGATTTGTGCAGATATCACAAAGGTCCTGTATGCAAACATAAATCACAGTTTCCTTTATTAGTAGTATCTTGCATCAGTGAGAGAATTTGTTACAGTTAATGAACCAATATACATTTGATACATTATTAAGTAAAGTCCAGGGAATGGCAATCCACTCCAGTACTCTTGCCTGGAGAATCCCATGGACAGAGGAGCCTGGTGGGCTACCGTTCATGGGGTCACAAAGAGTCGGACACGACTGAACGACTAACATTACTGTAGTTTACATTAGAATTCACTCCTGTACAGTACAGTTCTATTATAATAATTTTTATTACTTTATTGAATGTCTGTTTCCCTGATTGGATTTCAACATCCAGGAAGAAAGAGATCTGTCTCTTCTCTTACTGATCTTTATCCAGTCACTAAAAATACTGCCTGGCACATAGTAGATACATGCTCAATAAATGTATTAAGTGAATGGAAATTCTCCAGGCCAGAATACTAGAGCGGGTAGCCTTTCCCTCCTCCAGGGGATCTTCTCAACCCAGGGATCAAAACCAGGTCTGTCAAGGAAGTTCTACTACAGTTCTACTATAACAATTTTTACTAATTTATCAAATGTCTGTTTCCCTGATTAGATTTCAATGTCCAATGTAGGAATAAATGGCATATGAAATTTCATTGGGGAGAATCTTAAGATGAAGGTCTTTCTAATTAAGTCCTTTTTGTTTCTCTACTAAAATATCTTATTTTGTAAAGAAAACAGAATTGTGCGTTTTTAAAAAGGAGACACCATGGGGCATCAATAACACTGCCAGGGTATTTCTAAAATGATGCTTTAAAAAAATTACAAATGGGAAATAAAAGTTTCAAATTCCCTCGTATATTAATCACTAAAGTTGTATTCCAAAATGGTGGTAGGAACTGAATTTAATCTTGAATGACATATTTCATGACACTGGGAAAATATTAATTCTTTTTGATCATGTTTAATATAACCTCAACACATTTCTTCTTTTGTCCACCTAAACCTACCTTGCTTCATGAGCAGGTCCTAGGGAAGGTAGGATGTGGAGAAACTTGAAGACTATTTTTTAAAAATTTAAATTCTTGTAGTTGAGGATGAATGCTCTAATAATTATCTTTGAAAATGTGGTGAAAGTACTTGAAAGCTATCTTTTAAAAACAAATGTTTTCTGTTTGAATTACGTTTTTAAAGATTATTTGTCTAGTAGAGATGCAAGTTTTGAAAAAAACTTGTTTTCTGAAACTTTCTTGTCAAAGCAGTTTATAATAGCTGAAGACAATTTCAGAAGCCGAGAAAAATGCCATTGCTTTAAAATAAAAGCATTTAGTTAACCGAGTGGCTGGGGATTACTTTCAGAAGGAAACCCTTTTTTTTTTTTTAGTTGAGAGGAAACGATTCCTTTCAACGGAAAATGATGGTGATAACCAGTTTCATAACCGCCTTGCGATGAGGTGCAGTCCAGACGAATGAGGAGCAGCATGCCCTCCTAGGCAAGCAGAAGGCAGAGAGGGCAAACCAGGGGAGCCCTTTAATTAAATCAAATAGCTTCAGACTGCAGATTACACTCCCATGGGCACTACACTACACTTCCATCCACTAGAAGTCAAAGGGCCTTTTAGTACCAAGCAAGGGAGAAAGGTCCAGAAGCTTTTGCTGGCTACAGAAGGACCCTACAGTCAACATATGCTCAGGGTAAATTAAAAGGTAAGAGACTACACGTCTGGAAATAAAATCAAGGTTAGTTTAAGTTGCAAATAATGACAAGCAAGGATTAGGGGCTAAGTTATCCTATGTTTATGTCTTTAAATTTTGCTCTATCGTTTTAAAATGTAACATTCCTTTATGATACCTTTTCTTAAAATTTGACTGCTTGACTTTAGAAAAATTATAATTCATATTATTGCCTGTTTTGTCCCTGTATTAGAACGAATGCCTAATTTCTTTCTAAAGAGGACTGCCAAATGAACTTCTCAGTGGAAGTCCTTATAAAGCATAGTTTTCAAAAAAGGAGAGCTATCCCAAAAGTGCTTTGCAGTGACCTGGCTAACAGAATCTCTTTCTCTTAGTAACCATATTCCTGAATTCACTGTTGCTCAGAAGTTTCTACGAGCTTGTCTGAGGAAGCATACTCAGTTCTTCCATTTCTTGATCCTCTCTGAATGAAGCATTAGCTATAAACTATTGGCTCCCCAACACCAATCCATTCTGAAGGAGATCAGCCCTGGGATTTCTTTGGAGGAATGATGCTAAAGCTGAAACTCCAATACTTTGGCCACCTCATGCGAAGAGTTGACTCAATGGAAAAGACTCTGATGCTGGGAGGGATTGGGGGCAGGAGGAGAAGGGGACGACCGAGGATGAGATGGCTGGATGGCATCACTAATTCGATGGACGTGAGTCTGAGTGAACTCTGGGAGTTGATGATGGACAGGGAGGACTGGTGTGCTGCAATTCATGGGGCCACAAAGAGTCGGACACGACTGAGCGACTGAACTGAACTGAACTGATTGGCTCCCCAAAGAAACATACACCACGGTGCACAGCCCCTCGCAAACCAATGGTCAGGAGGTTCACAGAGTTGGCTGAAACTCAAACTCTGACCCAGGATAGTCGGAGATTTTCTGAGGTGAAGGCAGACCACCACACAGCTGGCATGGGATGCAGCATCCTGGCGCTGTGGGAAATTCCTCTTATTGCATTATGTTCTGGGAAGAAGCCATCAACCTTTATTGAGATCCATTATAAAAAACAGCCCATAAAATCCATCACGGTGTTTACCGTAAGGATGGTTTTAGAGGGTTGTTTATTACATTAAATAGAAATTTTCTGTGAGGACCCACAGGAAAAACTTCCCCTTAGTATCAACAACAGGAATAGTTGGACTTAGGCAACTGGTTTGGTTTACCTCATGAATACTGCAAATTTATCCCTTTTCCTTCTTCTAGAAAGCTCTGTGACCCAACTTTAAGGCAGCCATAGGAACTTCAGGGGATATATATTGTATGCTAATATAATTTTTGGCCCCATATTATTTTCCTAACATTATTTTCATGTTGCTTCAGTTTTCTTACTTTAACTTACTTTTATCATTTTATATTTTGCTTTCCAAGAGTTTGCTTACTTCTGTTTTGGACAAGAAGGAATATAAATAAATAAAATATTGGGGGTTTATTTATCTTTCTTTCACTTTCTTTTTTGGAGGGAGAAAGAGGGGTCTGAAAAAAATTTTATGGTTCTAATATTTTGCTCCATTAACAACACTTAGCAGTGAATTAAGTATAGAAGGTAAGGACATATGATTAACCCTTCTTATAAAAATTGAGCAAAAAAACTGTTAAAAAATAAAGCCCAAAACAAATATATTATACAAACATCACAGAGGACTGATATAAAAAATGTTAACCAACCAAGTATTTTATCACTTTTGATTGATATCAAAACCAGAGGAACATATAGACCGGTTATTCATTTAACAAACATACTGAGTTTGCCTACTGCAAAGCATAACACTGGACTTTGTGAATACAAAAATGAATAAGACTCCACCCTGTTCTCAGGAGACTAGTATGACCAGGCAGTAAGGCGACATGGCAAAAGTGCCCAGACAGCCTGTCTGGGTTTGAATCCAGACTCTGCCACATATTAGCTCTATGACCTCTTTAGGCCTCTTTCTCATAGAGTTGAGAAGATCAAATGACAAGTGCAATGTGCTTACCAGAGGAGGCAGTTGTTACTTATCAAAGTCTAGACTACTGGAAGTAAGAAGCAACACAACATCACTAAAAGCTGGGGGAAAGTGACCTGAAGACAAAAAAAAAAGTGCTGAAGTATTACATGTACCAGAGACCACGGAACCTCAGAACTGGTAGAAAGAACCAGAGCGGTCAGTTTTGTACAGGATTAAGTTTACAAAGCACTTCCCACATACAGACTGTTCTGTTTGTTTCTCACACTGTCCCATCTTCAGGATGAAGAGAATGAGTCTTAAGGAAGTATAATGGCTTTACTTTCTCACATTGTGTGGCCTTAGATCTCCTGGATGGAAATGTAGTGTTCTTTCTATGCCAGCAGGAGACCTCGGGGAACATCTTGCCTGATTTTAAGATATATGCTTATGTATGTGTGCTTAGTCACTCAGTTGTGTCTAACTCTTTGCGACCCCATGGACTGCAGCCCGCCAGGTTCCTCTGTCCATGGGGATTCTCCACCAAAAACACTAGAGTGGGTTGCCACGCCTTCCTCCCCAGGATCTTCCCAACCCAAGGACTGAACTCAGGTCTCCCACATTGCAGGCAGATTCTTTACCAGCTGAGCCACAAGGGAAGATATCTGTTTATTCGAGAATAAACCATAAATTAAACATGTAGATTAAAACACAGCCTGTAAAATATAATCCTATTCCATAAAGGTCTAGGGAACAGACATTATAGAAAATAGATATTAGTATATTGCCCTCGGTATACGTGTATGACTGCAATTCTTTACAGGTGCTTAACATTCATGGCTGTGAGGATCACAATAAACTGTGGAAAACTCTTCAAGAGATGGGAATACCAGACCACCTGACTTGCCTCCTGAGAAATCTGTATGCAGGTCAAGAAGCAACAGAACTGGACATAGAACAACAGACTGGTTCCAAATAGGAAAAGGAGTACGTCAAGGCTGTATATTGTCACCCTGCTTATTTAACTTATATGCAGAGTACATAATGAGAAATGCTGGGCTAGATGAAGCACAAGCTGGAATCAAGATTGCCGGAGAAATATCAATAACCTCAGATATGCAGATGACACCACCCTTATGACAGAAAGCAAAGAATTAAAGAGCCTCTTGATGAAAGTGAAAGAGGAGAGTGAAAAAGTTGGCTTAAAGCTCAGCATTCAGAAAACTAAGATCATGGCATCTGGTCCCATCACTTCAAGGCAAATAGATGGGGAAATAGTGGAAACAGTGTCAGACTTTATTTTTGGGGGCTCCAAAATCACTGCAGATGGTGACTATAGCCATGACATTAAAAGACGATTACTCCTTGGAAGGAGAGTTATGACTAACCTAGACAGCATATTAAAAAGCAAAGACATTACTTTGCCAACAAAGGTCCGTCTAGTCAAGGCTATGGTTTTTCCAGTGGTCATGTATGAATGTGAGAGTTGGACTATAAAGAAACCTGAGTAACGAAGAATTGATGCTTTTGAACTGTGGTGTTGCAGAAGACTCTTTAGAGTCCCTTTGACTGCAAGGAGATCCATCCAGGCCATCCTAAAGGAAATCAGTCTTGGGTGTTCATTCTATGCTGAAGCTGAAACTCCAATACTATGGCCACTTGATTTGAAGAGCTGATTCACTTGCAAAGACCCCGATGCTGGGATAGATGGAAGGTGGGAGGAGAAGGGGACAACAGAGAATGAGATGGTTGGATGGCACCACCGATTCCACAGGCATGAGTTTGGGTAAACTTCAGGAGTTGGTGATGGACAGGGAGGCCTGGCTTGCTGCAGTCCATAGGGTCACAAAGAGTCGGACACGACCGAGCGACTGAGCTGAACTAAACTGAACATTCTTGGACACAATAATCTTAAAGAGTTTCACAAATGAAATATAAAATTATGTAGGAGTGGTATCAGATCAATGGTTACCAACTCCTGACTGCTCATTAGAATCACCAGGACAGTTTACAAAGCCTAATGCCCAGGAGGCACTCCAGACCACTGTGAAAGTGGGCCCCAGGCACACAGGGCCCCCTCCCTCACCGGGACTCCAGTGTGTAACCTATGTTGAGAACCACTGGTTTGGATCATTTTAATGATGACCTATCTCTAATAAGTTACTATGAAGAAATTCCAGGTGTTTGGGAGACATCTAAATTTCAAGGTCAATGCCACAGAGGATACCACCTATTGTGTTCTATTACAATAAGTCCCGTTGGGCAGATGGCAAACACATAGCTGGACAGGATGGGCTGTCTGGCTGACCCAGGGTAGCATTTCCTGTAGCTTACTCTTAGGGGTAAACTTCGGGGCAAGATTAGTTAAGCACGTGCACGTGCGCATGCGCGCACGCACACACACACACACACACACACACACACACACACACACACCAACCACACAACACACAAGAATTAAAAAGAAGTAGAAGATCTCAACAGTACCCCAAGGAAGGCAAAAATGGATGGATGTTTGACATTTTAATTTTTTTCATGTTCCTCATATGATTCTGGATCCTGACTGAAAACAGCATACGTCCTTATCTTCAGGGACCCTGATTTCAGGGCTGACCTCGAATTCTGTACACATGAGGTGGTATATTTCCCACGCATCCCCTGTGAACAATGTTCTGATCATGCTGATGGCTGCCACCCATTCCCTTGGAATGTATAAGTATTTGGAAGATTGTTGCATAGGATTTGAGGATAGTGGAAAAGACCAATAGAAGAGACCCTTTGCTGTGTGCAAAAACTATTTCACACAGGAAGCAACCCAGGTAGACTTCCTTGAGCCTTGGGCACCATGCTTTAACCAAATGGACTTCCTTGTTTAGAAAAGACACACTACATTGATATTACAGGAAAACTATTCTGAAAAAATGCTTTATTGGTTATTATTTATTTAGGCTCTGCCACGTGGCTTACAGGATCTTACAGATCTTACAGTTCCTCAACCATGGATTGAACCCAGGCTCCAGCAGTGAAAGTGCCAAGTCCTAACCATTGGAGGGCCAGGGAATTCCCATGATACCAGTTACTCATTTAAAACACAAACATATATGTTAATACTTCACTAGTTTGAAAAGCAAACAGTCATGTCTAGGTCCCTTTGGTTACCCCCTAAAACGGAATGGGTGTGGTATCTGTAAGTGCATGCGTATGGAGTACCCATGCTCCTTAGAGTCTGTGGCCCTTGGCATGTCTATTTTTCTTTTGTCAATATTTCTATTTTTAAAAATCTTGGCACTCACACTGGGTTGCCTATCATCTGGCCTCCCAAAGGAACCCAATGAAATCACAATTTGCAAATGACAGGAATGGGCATAAATCATCCTGCCTTTATTAAGAAGTAGGAACACACACACACACACACACACACACACACACACGGGAGAGTAAAATCCATCACAATTTAGGAGGTGGGGGGCCTGTCCCAAATGTAAATAATACATGAGAAAAAGCTATTTTCCACAATGTTTGTTCACCAAACATTTAGATCCATCTAAGAGATGTTCTGGAAAAATAATGGGAGGGGCCAGAATTAATTGGCTGCTAATCTCTTTATTTTTTAAAGGATGTTTCCTCCAGCGGTGGATTAAATCAATATTTAATGCTACATAGGCCCAGCTGTGTCCATATTAGGAAAGCCCGAGCTCACATCTCTCTCTGTCTCTCTCTCTCCCTCCCTTTGCTCTGCTTCCACCCCCTGCATGTGTAGGTGGCAGAGTAGGAGCCGGGGAATGTGAACTTGATCCAGCATTGATCAGCCAAGCAGCAAACTTGCATTGTTCTTTAGATACCAAACATAAATTCTTTCTAGTAGGGATAAACCCAGCCATTCTGCACACAACACAGCTTTTGTGCCCAGTAGTATGAGATGGAAAAGAACCACAAAGAACATTGGAGCTTTATTAGACTCATCATAAACATCTCCTAATACACAGAATTTAAAAATCCACCCTGCACATTTATATTCATATTAATATTGGGTATCTTAGAATCTCTTAAACCTAACAATCTTGTGGTCATTTGATTGTTTTTATAATGGATTTCAATTTACAGTTTTTTTTTTTTCAGTTTATAGTTTAAATACTATGGTCTATTTTAGCTTTGCCTTCTATTTGAGCACTTCTTATTTCATTGCCTTGCTCTCAGGTTCACGGGCACTGGATCATGCTAATATACAACCAAATATGCTATTGCTAATTTTTGGTGCTGGCTTGTGAATGTGGCTTAAGTATTTCTGTACAAAGCCATGTGTAACGGGAAGTACACAGTTGAGAATTTAGACTCCTCCAATGGGTCCATCCATTCCTGCCATCTCTATGGCATACAACCCCTATAAAACAGAGATAATGCCATCTGCCTTGCAGAGCTGTGTTGAGAATGCAATGAGATGGTGAAGTCAACAAATAGACTAGTTAATGCTAATTCCTTTTCTCTTTCTCCTCAGAACCTAAGTGGTGGCTCAGACAGTCAAGAATCCGCCTGCAATGCGGGAGACCTGGGTTTGATCCCTGGGTTGGGAAGATCCCCTGGAGGAGGGAAAGGCTACCCGCTTCAGTATTCTTACCTGGAGAATCCCCATGGGCAGAGGAGCCTAGTGGGCTGCAGTCCATGGGGTCACAAAGAATCGGACATGACTAGCGACTAAGCACAGCACAGCACACAACCTTTCAGAGATCTTAAAATAACTGAGTTGTGACCGCCTAATAAAAAGCCTCATTCGACCACCACACAGACACAATGCCACTGGACACAGCCTGGGAGATATGACCCATCTCAGCCACCACAAACGAGTGCCTGTCTCTTCCCAAAGGACTGCTGGACTCAATGGAGCAAGTTCTCTTTCTCATAGGCCTGATTCTAAAGGAGATCATTCTGTTTCTGACCCCACCTCACTTAAAACAATAAGCCCACTGTTGTTACAGGAAGACCATAAAATGAAATTTGATATTTCTACATTCTTCTCTGAAGATACCAGCCTGACCAGGTGCTAGATGCGAAAACATCTTAAAATCCTAGTAGCAGATACATACATTTAAAACCAGCAATAATGTGATAATTAAGAACTTGGGCTTTTAAGTTAGACAGATTTCCTTTTCCTCATCCATAACATGCATGTAATAATGATGTCAATAAGGCTGACATCAGGTGAGAGAGCTGTGACTAGAAGAAGCATACAGCAATTGTATATGCTATGTATAAGAAACTGAGCATCGTACTCAATAAAATGCACTGACTCAATAAAATGATAGCCCTTTTTTCATTCTGGATATTCTAATACATAATATACCCCAGTGTTTTGGGGGAGGGGAGAACAAAAAATACAGTTCTACAGGGGGCTCAGACGGTAAAGAATCTGCCTGCAATGCAGGAGACTTCGGTTCGATCTCTGGGTTGGGAAGATTCCCTGGAGAAGGGAATGGCTACCCACTCCAGTACTCTGGCCTGGAGAATTCCATGGACAGAGCAGCCTGACGGGCTACAGTCCATGGGGTCACAAAGAGTCGGATACGACTAAGTGACTTTCACTCTCACAGGGAGTTATACAACCTATATATTCTTTGATTTACCCATTTACAGTTTAATTCACTAAAAGTATGCCAAAACCAGGAAGACATCTCTCAATTACAAAATCAATGCAGTAACAAAGAAATACAATTTGAGGAGGAGAGAACCAGTGAGAACTCAGGAGGCAACTTTGT
Source organism: Oryx dammah (assembly GCF_014754425.2). NCBI lineage: Eukaryota > Metazoa > Chordata > Mammalia > Artiodactyla > Bovidae > Oryx > Oryx dammah. The sequence continues at coordinate 79,999,180 of NW_024070185.1, read as the reverse complement.
AATAAATACAACCAAGAAGAGTCTTAAAGAGAATGTGTCTATGGCTGGCCACATGGGATATGAAGCTTCAGCATGCACAGTTGAGGGGAGAGGGAGCAAGCACAGAGGGAAGAGGAGATGGAGTCCTTGAAACAGAGGCTGAAGGAGCCGCTGGACCTAGGGAGCGACTTCTCTGCAGGGTAGTGGGCAGCAGGGTTGGAAGGACTCTCTCCAGGCTGGCCGCATTGTCACTTGCTGCCCTGAAGTCTCTGTCCCCAATTCTGATGTCTTGATTCTGAACTACCTCCCATGCATTTTCATGCCAATAAAGTTGCTAAAATTAAGAACTGAATTGTGACTCTTTGCGGCATAAATAATGTCATCTTATAAAGCCGGGGCTAATAACAACCAGGATGCCCTTAACGCTTTTAAGAAAAACCATCTGATCTATGATGCCCTCGACGTGGTTTGAAATTTCCCTCGGCCTACAAAGGAAAATATTTTTAGCATGTAGCACAGTTTGAAACAGACACATAAACGCACTGAAAATATAATTTTAGGAAAGCATCTGGGTTTGATCATTTCTTGTTTTACCTCAACACTGAATAGGTTCTATTTTCTCAATATAAGAAACACGACAACATTCCGCTAGAAACTATGCAGCAATCACTGTAGCAATTTCTCATAAATATTTCATTACTGGCTCTGTTTTTATTTTTAAAGTGGCAAATACTCTAATGGTTTAACTATAAAAGCAGCATAAAAATGAAGTGTGCCTTCTGGAGCATTTGCCCCCAGTGTTTTCCGCTCTTTCAAAAAGCAACTTAGAACTCACTGGATGATTTTTCCCAAGATCATTTGGACAATGAACGTATACCAGTATTTATGTCTCAAAATGTATCCTAGAAATAGTTGCCATGGTCCAAGGTAAAACTCACTGCAGTTTTTATTGATATGCAGGAATTTTAAGACATTAACAACCGTACCAAAATTGTTTTCATCTCCTGAGGGTCAAACAGGTTAATACCTGTGAATACTTGATTTTAATTATTAATAGAAGCAAATGCCTATCCTTCAATGATCAACCAGCATAAATGTTCTGGCAGATTGACTATTACTTAATTTCTCCCAATAATCTGAAAGATTTTGGCAATTTTCCAGCAGAAGAGAAAAGCAAGGCACAAACTTTTTTTTTTTTTTGGCTCGTGTACATTTGTAAAACACCACTCAAACTAAGAGCAAGTTTTCAGTCTGAGGACAGTTCAGCAGATTCCTGGAGAGGAAAGGAAGACACTTGGAGGAAAAGTAAATTCCAACTTCCTCCTTTCAGAGGTGACAAGAGCTGAAGCCTCAGCAAAGTATATGGTGACATGAGGCTCAAAGTAGCTGGGACCTTCACCTAGGGCTGTTCCCCTCTTTCCTCAAAGAAGCAGTGAGGACTCAGAGAAGGCAAGTGGCTTGCCCACAGCCACACAGCTTAGGGGTACAGGGCTCTCTCCAAAGCTGAACCTAACGTATCAGATCCCTCCTTCATCCAACATAGGACATAGCAGAACAAAACTTCACTGCTGCATGCTCCGTCAAAACAGCACACTGTGTATAACACACTTGACTCTCCTCCTCTATCCAGCCTCCACTGTTCACTAACCTCAGAATAATGCAGACTGGCATTTTATGCATCAAATTGTCTGAATCCCATTCAGAGTGTGATGGTAGCAGTTATAACTAGTCAGGATCAGAAGCAGAAAAAAATGAGTTTGTAAAGGCCGGAGGCGGAGGATTGACCTGGAAGGATGGGGTCTTCTGCTGAATGAGCTGGACACACTCGTTACCGAACACCAATAAATCATGGACAACTGCCACTCAGAGATACGTGTGATGTGAACGCTGCCCTTCTTTAAACACACATTTGGATTTGGACAATTTGACAATCACTGACTGTTACCCTGACCTGTGATACACTTGCTGGTTGGCCGCCACAGGGCTGTGCCCCTGGCATTCTCCTTCTCTGGGTCAGCAGAGTTGACAGAGGAGGGCAAAAGCCAGGGACTCTGGTTGGTGTTTGCTTGAGAATGCAAATAACCGGACACAGGACTTGCCCAGGACTCGGCCCTTAAATGCTTTGGAAGCTACATAAAAACACTTTTTGGTTCAGCCAATTGCTTTTTCTCATTTGTTGTTTTGATGACCTGGTATTTATAATCTAATTTAGTTTTCATCTCATGAGAGGAATAGTTGCATCTCTCAAAAGACAAAGACCTAAACTAATCTCTACGACACTCACATTCATTCACACACACACAAAAAGTTAACAACTTTTCAGTGCAATAAAGCCCACACTTTCTTTCTTCCTTTTTAAAATATTTATTTGGCTGAGTTGGGTCTTAGTTGCAGCACACAGGCTCAGTACTTACAGTGTGTAGGCTTATTTGCCCTGCAGCATGTGGGATCTTAGTTCCCTGACCAAGGACTGAACCCACATCCCCTGCATTGCAAGGCAGATTCTTAACCACTGGATCACCAGAGAAGTTCCTTCTCATATTTTCTATGCAAACTATTCCATCAGACACACAGGGTTCCCATTTAGAAACATCTAAATGGAAGAGGGTTGTGTAAACCTGTGACAATATTTATGAAAAGCCCTGGATTGTGAGGGCTTTCACATTCCTGTACACACAAAGTACATTTTTTTTGGCCCTGTAAATAATAGAAATAAACGTATTCCGGAAAAAGTCATTAATTAAATTAAAAATCATCCTTGTTTAGGCTTTCTGCTGTATTCATTTATTATCGCTTTATAGGCCTAAGGCAAGAATGAGACTAAGTTAATTTGGATTAAAAGCAGTCCTGCTAAAAATGCAAAATGCCTTAATTGGGTAGACTGAGGACTGATGGTCTTAGATTGAAGCCTTGGCTCTGCCATTAACTAGGGCTTTGAGTTTGGGCACATCAGTATGCATCCCCTGGGGTACAGCTATCCCATGGGTGAAAAGATGAGCTCTTCTCCAAGACTCACTCCTACCTAGGATTCTAAAGCAGACTGAAATTTGTGCAACACCAGAAAAGCCTAAAATTTAGCCATGAAGCAATAGTGGCGATACCCCATAGATATATACCATACAGACATTAAATACACATCTATTTTATACAACATAATGGGTCTCCACAAAGGAGAAGAAAAAAGCCCCCTGTTCTAAAAGCAGTCAAGTGTTCCTAATAGCTTTTCTTGTCAGCAGAAATTCCAGCAGGCAGCAGATGAGGGTGGAAGTCCAGTGAGCGCTGTGAATGGCCACAGTAGAAGCCGCCGCCCACAGGCCTGGGTTGCAGATCTGAGCACCAGTTTATGCAGTGATGCTGTGTGATGTCAGAGAGCCAGAGGCCTGCACGTGTGTGCGCTTGTGCACACAACACACTGCAAGGCTAGGTCTCATGGCTTTCCCTGGGTGTGGGAAGGGCACGATGCAAATACAGAATAATGTGCCTTTGATGAGATCCTACCAGAGTATGTCTTCAGCCTAATAGAAGAGAGAATGAGAGCAGTTCCTCTGAAAAGGTAGAACTGGATGTTTTTCTATTGACAGAGGTTTGTAATCCAAAGCTGGTATCTTTGTCATAATTCTTTGAGTGTACGTGTTCCTTCTTTCTAAAGATCTCTCTATATGAAACAGATAAAGCATTGCTCAAAGAAATTCTGTTAAACAGAATCACTCCTTACAAGAGCTACAATGTCCTTACTTAAGGGAATCTCTCTATGGGTGCGCAATATGTATGAAAATGAAGATCAGGTACTGGCTGTATGTTCTACCATGACCCACTAGGCACTGCACCTTGAGGACAATCACGTGGACTCTCCTGCACAATAAGCTGGAAACTTGTGACCAAGAGGGGATGGGGGATGGGGTCAGGACAGCCGAGTCTCTAGTCTCCAAGGAAGTTGTCTTCTAATGGACTTGGCATCCTGGCTTGGCATCCTGGCTGAAATTGGAAAGTACAGAAGTCAACCTCTCCAGTTCCCCAGTTGAGTTCACTTCAGTTCAATCGCTCAGTCGTGTCCAACTCTTTGTGACGCCATGGACTGCAGCAGGTCAGGTCTCTCTGTCCATCACCAACTCCTGGAGGTTACTCAAACTCATGTCCATTGACTTGGTGATGCCAACCATCTCATCCTCTGTCATCCCCTTCTCCTCCCGCTTCAATCTTTCCCAGCATCAGGGTCTTTTCCAATGATTTAGTTCTTCCCATCTGGTGGCCAAAGTACTGGAGTTTCAGCTTCAGCATCAGTCCTTCCAATGAATATTCAGGACTGATTTCCTTTAGGATTGACTGGTTGGATCTCCTTGCAGTCCAAGGGACTCTCAAGAATCTTCTCCAACACCACAATTTAAAAGCATCAATTCTTCAGCGCTCAGCTTTCTTTATAGACCAACTCACACATCCATACATGACTAGTGGAAAAACCATAACTTTGACTACATGGACCTTTGTTGGCAAAGTAATGTCTCTGCTTTTTAATACGCTGCTAGGTTGGTGATAACTTTCCTTCCAAGGAGCAAGCATCTTTTAATTTCATGGCTGCAGTCATCATCTTCAGTGATTTTGGAGCCCAGAAAAATAAAGTCTGTCAACTGTTTCCCCACCTATTTGCCATGAAGTGATGGGACCAGATGCCATGACCTTATTTTTCTGAATGTTGAGTTTTAAGCCAACTTTTTCACTCTCCTCTTTCACTTTCATCACGGGGCTCTTTAGTTCTTCACTTTTTGCTGTAAGGGTGGTGTAATTAATCTGAGTGAACTCTGGGAGTTGGTGATGGACAGGGAGGCCTGGCGTGCTGTGATTCACAGGGTCGCCAAGAGTCGAACACGACTGAGCGACTGAACTGAAGTGAACTGAACTGAACTGAATCTGCATATTTGAGGTTATTGATATTTTGCCTGGCAGTCTTGAGTCCAGCTTGTGTTTCATCCAGTCCAGCATTTCTCATGATGTACTCATTCCAATCCCAAAGAAAGGCATGGCAAAGAATGCGCAAACTACATCACAATTGTACTCATCTCACATGCCAGTAAAGTAATGCTCAAAATTCTCCAAGCCAGGCTTCAGCAATACGTGAACCATGAACTTCCAGATGATCAAGCTGGTTTAGAAAAGGCAGAGGAACCACAGATCAAATTGCCAACATTCGCTGGATCATGGAAAAAGCAAGAGAGTTCCAGAAAAATATCTATTTCTGCTTTATTGACTATGTCAAAGCCTTTGATTGTGTGGATCACAATAAACTGTGGAAAATTCTGAAAGAAATGGGGATACCAGACCACCTGATCTGCCTCTTGAGAAATCTGAATGCAGGTCAGGAAGCAACAGTCAGAACTGGACATGGAACAACAGACTGGTTCCAAATAGGAAACGGAGTTCGTCAAGGCTGTATATTGTCACCCTGCTTATTTAACTTATATGCAGAGTACATCACGAGAAATGCTGGGCTGGGAGAAGCACAAGCTGGAATCAAGATTGCTGGGAGAAATATCAATAACCTCAGATATGCAGATGATACCACCCTTATGGCAGAAAGTGAAGAGGAACTAAAGAGCCTCTTGATGAAAGTGAAAGAGGAGAGTGAAAAAGTTGGCTGAAAGCTCAACATTCAGAAAACTAAGATCATGGCATCTGGTCCCATCACTTCATGGGAAATAGATGGGGAAACAGTGGGAACAGTGTCAGACTTTATTTTTCTGGGCTCCAAAATCACTGCAGATGGTGACTGCAGCCATGAAATTAAAAGACGCTTGCTCCTTGGAAGGAAAATTATCACTAACCTAGACAGCATATTAAAAAGCAGAGACATTACTTTGCCAAGAAAGGTCCATCTAGTCAAGGCTATGGTTTTTTCAGTAGTCAAGTATATATGAGTGTTGGACTATAAATAAAGCTGAGCACCGAAGAATTGCTGCTTTTAAACTGTGGTGTTGGAGAAGACTCTTGAGAGTCCCTTGGACTGCAAGGAGATCCAACCAGTCCATCCTAAAGGAAATCAGTCCTGGGTATTCATTGGAAAGAGTGATGTTGAAGCTGAAACTCCAATATTTTGGCCACCTGATGTGAAGAGCTGACTCATTGGAAAAGACCCTGATGCTAGGAAAGATTGAAGGCAGGAGGAGAAGGGGACGACAGAGGATGAGATGGTTAGATGGCATCACCGACTCAATGGACATGAGTTTGGGTAAACTCTGGGAGTTGGTGATGGACAGGGAGGCCTGGCATGCTGTGGTTCCTTGGTTCGCAAAGAATTGGACTGAGCAACTGAATTGAACTTTGCAAATAAATTAAATAAGCAGTGTGACAATATACAGCCTTGACATACTCCTTTCCTGATTTGGAAACAGTCTGTTGTTTCATGTCCAGTTCTGTTGCTTCTTGACCTGCATACAGATTTCTCAGGACGCAGGTCAGATGGTCTGGTATTCCTATCTCTTAAAGAATTTTCCACAGTTTGTTGTGATCCACACAGTCAAAGGCTTTGGCATAGTCAATAAAGCAGAAATAGATGTTTTTCTGGAACTCTTTTGCTATGATCCAATGGATGGTGGAAATTTTATCTCTGGTTCTTCTGGCTTTTCTAAATCCAGCTTGAACATCTGGAAGTTCATGGTTCACATACTGTTGAAGCCTGGCTTGGAGAATTTTGAGCATTACTTTGCGTGAGATGAGTGCAATTGTGCGGTAGTCTGAACATCCTTTGGTATTGCCTTTCTTTGGGATTGGAATGAAAACTGATGTCTTCTAGTCCTTGGCCACTGCTGAGTTTTCCAAATTTGCTGGCATACTGAGTGCAGCGCTTCCACAGCATCATCTTTTAGGATGTGAAATAGCTCAGCTGGAATTCTATCACCTCCACTAGCTTTGTTCATAGTGATGCTTCCTAAGGCCCGCTTGACTTCACATTCCAGGATGTCTGGCTCTAGGTGAGTGATCACACCATCGTGATTATCTCTGTCATGAATATCTTTTTTGCATAGTTCTTCTGTGTATTCTTGTTACGTCTTCTTAATATCTTCTGCTTCTGTTAGGTCCATACCATTTCTGTCCTTTATCAAGCCCATCTTTGCATGAAAAGTTCCCTTGGTATCTTTAATTTTCTTGAAGAGATCTCTAGCCTTTTCCATTCTATTGTTTTCCTCTATTTCTTTGCATTGATCACTGAGGAAGGCTTTCTTATCTCTCTGTGCTGTTATTTGCAACCCTGTATTCAAATCTTTCCTTTTCTATATCTTTTCTAAATCTTTCCTTTTCTCCTTTGCCTTTCACTTCTCTTCTTTTCATGGCTATTTGGAAGGCCTCCTCAGACAACCATTTTGCCTTTTTGCACTTCTTTTTTCTCGGGGATGGTCTTGATCACTGTCTCCTGTACAATGTCATGAACCTCTGGTTCATAGGCCTCAAACTCATAGTAGAGGCCCATTGAGCATGCCTTGAACAATGGTTGGTTTGCAGATGTCCCCATAGACCATGGGCTCATGGGCAGGTGCTGTGCCCTTTCGGCTTTTGTATGCTCATGGCCCAGCACAAGGCTGGGCATGTTGGTGAAACAAATAAACTAAACCCAAAAGCCAAATATAAAAGTGAGGGACTCTAAGAGTTCAGACTGTACTCAGCAAAGAGGAACTATTTTCATAGAATATATTCCAGATGATGACATAGTTATGAGTTCTATCAGTTGGTCCCAGACCTTATGGTGATCCTCATTTAGTGGGTGTTGCCTGAGTCTGGGACCTGTAGTTTTAAATAGCTTCCTGGATTATTCCCAAACCAAGTCTCAGTATAACAGGACCGAGTGAGGGCCTCCAACCCAAGCCTGCAAAGCTATGCTTCTAGAAGATACCCAACCTTATCTCTATTAAAATCTGTGTGTGCATGGGCCACTACCAACTGTCTCCATCAACTGAACTGAGCCAAACACACTTTCCAGAGCCAGTGGCTCCTGCTTCCTCTTCCTTTCAGTTCAAAAGGCTGAAGAGTAGGTTTATCCTTAGTCCACTAAGCAAACACAGGATTTCTCTCCATATTGTCACTCCTAAACATGTCTCTGTCCATCTGGGCCAGTTTAGAATTGCTATTCTTTTTAAAGAAAAAAAAAAAAGTTCTCAAATGTTTTTTTATGCACCCAAGAAAGCCATTATCATACACTTTTCTCTGAGTTTGCTTTAAAAATATACATCCAGTCTGAGATCCTGAAGGATGCCAGCTTTGGTCCCAGTCAATTTCCTCAGTGTTCTCCCTTGTCACTTAGCAGGATTTGTGCACATCATTGGCACTGCATGAACTGGTGCTTGTTTCACATCCCTTCCCACTTATTTCTTTAAGGGCAACCTATAGATGTGTTTTCTGGGAAGACACTACTGGCCCTCGAGGTATTTAATGATGCTTTTTAAAAGTATCCATGTGGGAACTTCCTTGGTGGTTCAGTGGTTAAGAATCCACCTGCCAATGCAGGGAATACAGGTTTGATCCCTGGTGAGGGAACTAAGATCTATCATGTCATGGAGCAACCAAGCCCGTGCACCACAACTACTGAGCTTGTGTACTCTAGAGCCCATGTGCTGCAACTTCAGAGCCCTAGAGCCTGTACTCTGCAACAAGAGAAACCACTGCAACAGGAAACCCACACAGCGCAACTACAGAGAGCCCATGTGCAGCAACAAAGCACCAGTGCAGCCAAAAATAAGGAAAGAACATTAAAAAAAAAAAATCCATGTAAATGAACAGCTTCTGGACATGAAAGTTCAAAAGCTGAAAACCAAGGAGCAAAAGTGTCTCTAACTATTCCTTTCACTCCATGAGTCCCGAGTACCTGCGTGGAGGGGAAGGGCTTGGCTCTTCATCCAGGGAGTTTTCTTTCTAGCAAGGCTGCTGGCCCACCGGCCCAGATATCTTACTGCCACTCAGTCACTAGCACTCTGTCTACAAGCCTCTGGTAAATCTTGGGTGAACTTTTCCTTCTCACATTCAACCCTGTGCAATCTAGCTGTGTCCCGCCTTACAATCAATCTGCTTCTCAGATCCTGTTCTCCAAGCAAAGCAGGCAAAAATAAACTCCTTCCTAACAAGGAAAACGGAGTGGGAAAGATCACTGCTGCACATGGTGGTCAATACGGATTCACCAGATACATTTTATCACGATAAATTGCAATCACCTATCTATTTTGGGGGTGTAACGGTGACAACCCACTCCAGTATTCTTGCCTGGAGAAGCCCATGGACAGAGGAGGCTAGTGGGCTACAGCCCACAGGGTTGCAAAGAGCTGGACATGCCTATGGCCTTGATTAGAGTGCAGCAGAGGCTGAGGCCAGGACAAGGGAGCTGAGAGTGAGGTTGACCTGAGGCGGGGTTCGGCGGGGACAGGGGGCCTTTCCTCCACCCCTCACACTGGGGAAGTTGCCTCCATTCCCCTTGTTCTGGGGCATTACCCACTGAGCCTCACTCGTGCTGTGACAAGCTAGTTACTCAACACTGCTGCTGCCCCCATCACCGAGATCTGACTCTGCGTCATGCTGCTCAAACATGCATATTTGGTTTTCACCACCAGACACTGAACATGTCACACCCCTTGCCTAAAATGACTTCTCCCTTACCTGTTCTTCAAGGTTGACTTCAAATGGTAACTCAGTCCTTTCTGCTTCCACAAATGCAAAATGACCTCTTTCTTCCCAACTCTAAAAGTGAGGTAGGGACTTCCCTGGTGAAGCATGCATCTGCTGATACTTTTTACACTGACCTGTCTTTATACTTAGAAACGTCTCTTAACAGTAGGCTTCTCCGGTGACTCAGATGGTAAAGCATTTGCCTGCAATGCTGCAGACCTGTGCTCAATCCCTGGGTCAGGAAGATCCCCTGGAAAAGGAAATGGCAACTCACTCCAGTATTCTTGCCTGGAGAATCCGTGGACAGAGGAGCCTGGCAGGTTACAGATCATGGTGTTGCAAAGAATCGGACACGACTGAGTGACTATCACTCACTCACTCACTGCTGCTGCAGTGGATAAGAATCCACCTGCCAATGCAGGGTACATTGGTCAGATCCCTGGTCCAGGAAGATTCCACAGGGCGCAGAGCAACTAAGCCAGTGGGCCACAACTACTGAGCCTGAGCTCTAGAGCCTGCAAGTTGCAACTAGAGCTGGAGCTCTAGATCCCGCAAGCTTCAACCACTGAGCCCATGCCGCTAGAGCCTGTGCTCTGTAAGAAAAGAAGCCATGGCAATAAGAGGCCCAAATACCACAATGAAGGGCAGTCCCCTCTTGCCGCAACCAGAGAAAGTCCATGTACAGCAACGAAGACCCAGCACAGCCAAAACTACCTAAATCAATAAATTTCAAAAACTAAATAAATAAAAGTGAGCTAGTTTTACACCACTTATGGCTGTTTCCCGTAGATCAGTTATTTGTCTATCTATTTTCCCTACTGAATTATTAAGCATTCTGAGGGTAAAGCCTGCGTTTCTCTCATCTTTGAGTCATGCACAATCCCTCACGAAGGACAGATATACAGGCTATATTCCTAGAGAGAAGGGAAGGGACGGGAAGGAAGGCGCTTAGCTGGAGGGGTGATTTCAGATCCTGGAAAAAGGTTCCTCTGGCAAATCTCACGCATCTGGTCTGGGATGCTTGACAGTTCTATCGAAGCCTAAGGTCTGACACAAAGGAAAGGTCTGATATAGTTACAAAGGAAATTTTCAAGGGAAAGGAAACACTTTTAATCCCTATTATTCACTCTGTGTCTAGTCTTAGATTACTGTGAATGAGATTCAAATTCTTTCTGGAAATCAGGTTTTGAAAGGGAGTGAAAAGAAGGAAGGCTGGGGAGCTTTCATTTGGGGCACCAAAGGAAAATGTCTCCTGTTTCTTCCCGGTGCCCTACGCTGTGAAGAGGTCAATACATTTTCAGTTCAGTTCAGTTGCTCACTTGTGTCCAACTCTGCGACCCCATGGATTGTAGCACGCTAGGCTTCCCTGTCCATCACCAATTCCCAGAGCTTACTCAAACTCATGTCCATTGAGTTGGTATGCCATCCAACCACCTTATTCTCTGTCGTCCCCTTCTCCTCCCACCTTCAATCTTTCCCAGCACCAGGGTCTTTTCAAATGTCATTTGGACAGTGTCAAATCAGATGCCTGCAGTAATACACAATGCCTGAGACAGACCTTTAGTTTCCTACTTCTCTCTGGGAGGACGGATCTTTCCTTCCTTCCTACATTTCTTTCTCTCTTGTTCCATCAGAGACTTGAAAGTTTTGTGGACAGGATGTTAAAATCATTTGGGACCAAATAATTATGCCCAAAGCGTATTCATTTATAAGGGAATAAAATACGGTAAGTTTGACTTGAGTGATTTTTACCGGCCACTTTGAAGGGATTCACAAGAAATGTAGAACTAATCAGAGAAATATTGGGAAACAGCATTATTACAGGCTATATTTGTACCCCTCCTCCCAACTCACATATTGAAGTCCTAGCCCCTAGTTCCACAGAATGTGACTATGTTGGAGATAGGCGCCAAAAAGAGGTGATTAAGGTAAAATGAAATTGCATGGGTGGGACCTCATCCAATCTGACTGATGTCTTTATAAGAACAGGAGATTAAGATAGAGATCTCTACACACACAGAAGAAAGACCACTGACGACACAGCAAGAAGGTGGCCATGGGCAAGCCAAGGAGAAAGGCCTCAGGAGAAACCAAACTTCCCCACACCTTGATCTTGGACTTTCAGCCCCCAAATGTCTGTTGTTTAAGCCGCCTCATCTGGTATTTTGTTATGGCAGCCTGAACTAATTAACATGAGCATGATGCCAGAGATGCCAGAAATAAAGAAAATAGGCTAAAAATGGACACATTTTAATAAAATCTCTCCTCATCTCCTGCGACTGCCAAGCATCAAATAGGAGTTGTGGGAAGAAGAGCCATAGCTTCGATGAACAGTAAGTGAAACAGTGGTGACTCATCAACAATGCAGGTCTTGCCCCAGTGAGGCCAGAGGAAGTATCTCCAAGGATACCTGATAAGACATTTCAGTTCAGTTCAGTTCAGTCGCTCAGTTGTGTCCGACTCTTTGCAACCCCATGAACTGCAGCACGCCAGGCCTCCCTGTCCATCAGCAACTCCCAGAGTTTACCCAAACTCACGTCCATTGAGTTGGTGATGCCATCTAACCATCTCATTCTCTGTCGTCCCCTTCTCCTCCTGCCTCGAATCTTTCCCACCATCAGGGTCTTTTCAAAGGAGTCAGCTCTTTGCATCAGGTGGCCAAAATATTGGAGTTTCAGCTTCAACATCACTCTTTCCAATGAACACCCAGGACTGATTTTCTTTAGGATGGACTGGTTGGATCTCCTTGCAGTCCAAGGGACTCTCAAGAGTCTTCTCCAACACCACAGTTCAAAAGCATCAATTGTTCAGCACTTAGCTGTCTTTATAGTCCAACTCTCACATTCATACGTGACTACTGGAAAAACCATAGCCTTGACTAGACGGACCTTTGTTCATAAAGTAATGTTTCTGCTTTTTAGTACGCTGTCTGCTGCTGCTACTGCTAAGTCACTTCAGTCGTGTCTGACTCTGTGCGACCCCATAGATGGCAGCCCACCAGGCTCCCCTGTCCCTGGGATTCTCCAGGCAAGAGTACTGGAGTGGGTTGCCATTTCCTTCTCCAATGCACGAAAGTGAAAAGTGAAAGTGAAGTCGCTCAGTCATGTCCAACTCTTAGCAACCCCATGGACTGCAGCCTACCTGGCTCCTCCGTCCATGGATTTTCCAGGCAAGAGTACTGGAGTGGGGTGCCATATGCTGTCTAGGTTGGTCATAACTTTCCTTCTAAGGAGTAAGGGTCTTTTAATTTCATGGCTGTAATCACCATCTGCATTTAGTCACTTAGAAATTGTGAATCTAACTGCTGGACAAGAATGACAGCAAAATTACTAGGAGCTCAAAACACACACCACATTATGGCAACTGCTATTATTGACATAAAAAAACCATAATGTGATCATGGTTGCACAAAAGAACCAATATTTGCACATGCAAAGCACATATAATTTGAAAAATATAATTTCTCTGGAATTTGCAAAATAACCAATCTTGTTTTTTTTTAATGACCATTACAGGTAGAATTTTTTATAGATACCACTAAGATTAAGTATCCTAATAGGCCTTTAAATTATGTTGATAATAGTACATAATCTGTGCTAAAAGAAGCCTATGTGTTATTCCCCTAATAAACCACCTGGCTTGCTTTGTGCTAAAAGCACATCGTGGCTCCAATGGCATGGAGTCTCTTGCATCATGTCTTATCAAGTTTCCCCAATTTTGTGACTGCAGGATTTTCTCCTATAAGACTTCTGTTTTCCATCATTTGCTTGTGTGGCCTCTGGAAATTTGCAGGTGTTTGTTTGGAAAGGAGAGGCATTTTCCAAGATGACACAATACCCTGATGTTCTAAATCCTGGGACCTTGAGTCCTACCTGCTTCTGTTTCTAGGAGACTTTATATGGTTGGCCATTACCCATCCTCTCTATCCCCATCATTGCCACTGCTGCCTGTGACTTTGCCATTTAAGGCTGCTAAGCACTTTTCCCTAAAGAATAGCCTGAGCCATAGAAGAGCTGTGGGGTTCACTGGCGTTATTGTGCTACTTGTTGGTGCCTTGGAAAATGGGTCACCTGGGAGTTGAAACTAAGCACTGAAGAGAGGATGGTAATTCGTTCATTCCGTTATGAACAACTGTGGGGAGAGCAGCACTCAGCCATGGATGATAACCATTCGTGGTTTCAGACCAGACTGAAGGGCGTCTATGGACTGACTAGCTCCAGCTTTAGCCGTACAGCTGACAAAACTGCAGATGATTTCAAGTACATCAGTGGTGGATTTTAAGGTATTATGCACTCAGATTTTAATTCAGCTAACAGCTTTAAAGCATAACCATTCAGTATGAATATGTGCAAGTCACATTTGTCATTTAAAATGTTCTCATTGCTGGGAATTTCCCTGGTGGTCAGTGGTTAAGAATCTGCCTTTCAATGCAGAGGACATGGGTTCAATCATTGATCGGGAAACTAAGATCCCACATGCATTGGGGCAACTGAGCTCAAAAGCCAAAATTAGAGAGAAGCCTGTGCACTGCAACTAAGACTCAAAGTAGCCATAAATATATATATATATTAAAATGTTCTATTTGCCACAAATAAAAAGTTGTAGCAGCTAAAATTAATTTTAATAATATATTTTATTTTACAAAGTACCCAAAATATAATTATTTCAATACCTAAAAATATTGAAAACTTTTAATGAGATATTTTACCTTCACTTTTTCATACTAAGTCTTCTAAATCTGATGTGTTTTCACAGTCTGTCTCAATTGGATGCTGTTTTAATCAGAAATGCTTGGTCTGAAGTAGATTTCATAGAATTGACAATTGAAAAACTGGATTCATTTACAAACCTAAATTGGTCCAAGTGGATTCATTTACAAACCTAAATTGGTCCAAACCATGACTGTATTATTAGATTTTCAATTTAAATTTAGATTAAATTAAAATTCAGCTCATAATTATTTGGAGACTAATAATTATGATCCGGCATATGCCTAGGAGTGGTAGAAAATAAAGTTTAAAATGGTAACTTGGGGCAGTTTACAGCTTCAAATGGCAGGCCAAAGAGTTTTTTATAAATGGGGGAAAAGGTTTCTGGTGAGGAGGGATGTAAACTGTGTTTGGGGGAAGATTCACTTAGCATTGATGTGGATGGTGGATGGAAAGGGGGACAAGTTGGCGGTGAAAAGAACAGTTAGTTACTGCACTAGTCCAAGCAAAATATAATGAAAAAGTGAGGAAGATGCTAGGAAAGGAAATAAAATTATAAATTTAATAAGTATATATGTATAAGGATATCAGGAAATGTGGGCAGGAAATCAAAGAAAAGGAGGGGTCAGAGAGTTCTATGACAACTAAAATAAAGAAGTACAGAAGAAGGGCCGGAGGGAGAAAAGTTATTTCTATTATATTTGATATAAATGTTTTTAAAAAGATTGGAATATGTACATATGTTCTGGTGGGTGGGAGGAGACCTTTGGGCAGACATGAAAAGAAATCAAAATCCATTTATAGAATTGTCAAATTAGCAGAATGGGCAACTTTCTTAGAAGTACTGTATACTATTCCAACAGTTGGGAGTGTCTGATAAATTAAATTATGGTACCACTTTTTAGAAATTTAGGCAGCTGTTAAAAATTACTGCTGTTGAATTATTTCAAGGGATGTGGGAAATTGCTTAAGATGTATTTTTAAATGAAAACTTTTAAGTTTAGCTAATAAAAGTCCAATGTTTTTAAGAAAGGATATGCACTTACATAATGTATAGCACAGAAAATGTATAGAAGGACACATACCAGGCATATATTATCTCTTCAGAGTAAGATTGAAAGGGGCAAGGGCTTTTATGTATTTTTACTTTGGTTTTGCTTGAACTTGCTTCAGAGAACGTATTATTTTTATTTTTGAAAAGGGAGACCAAAAAAATGACTAAAAGGGTTTCTGTCAAAAAATTAACTCCGGGGACTTCCCTGTTGGGCCAGTAGTTAAGATGCTACACTTCAACGGTAGGTGGTTCAGTCCCTGGTCAGGGAACTAAGATCCCACATGCCACATGGTGCAATAAAAAATAATTGAAAAAAAAAAAAGGAAAGAAAAAAAGAGAAAACAAATAATTGAAATCAACAAATGACTTAAAGAATTATCTCTGGGCCATTTTAATTTTCTTGTTACAAACTTTTTTATATTTCAGTATGTAATATTTTATAATCAGAAAAACATCATAAAGGAGATAATCTGTAATATCAATGGTAAAATCAATTTTAAGTCTGTTAGCAAAGCGATAGGTTAGGGTTGGGTGTCTCTTCAAACAGATTTGTATCCAATTTCCTTTACTTTTGGGGGACTCACACTTACTTTTATAGCTGCTGAAGCTATTTCCACACAGTAAAAAAATGATTTCCATTCAATGTGGCCAAAAAGGAAAATGGAGGCCAACCCCAAGGCAAACATTCCTTAGAGAAGACAAAAAGCCTCTATAACCTGTGGAATGAAAACTCCACCAGTAGAATGTGACTCTTTTGTCATGAATGACTTCAGTTGCTGGTAGACAGAAATTTTTAATGAGAACAAAGAGCACTGGAATGATTTCAATGCTCTGGTTGTCATTCCAGGCCAAACACACCAGTAACTTTATATTATAATGATAGGGACAAAGAACAAGGTGTCTCATTCACTGTGAGGCTCCTGCAACGAGAGGGCGCAGAGTCTCACTGAAGTGGAAACGGGAGGGAACCCTCAAGGAGCGCGGAAAGGGCTGTGAGCAGGTAAATCACCATTAGCCACATAAATAATGGCAGAAAATGGGTGAAGAGATGAAAAGATGCCATCTGATCATTCACCAATGTAAAGACGTGCACTAAATCAGGGTCTTTTCTGTCTGACGCTGTTGTTTTTACTGAACAGTTAAGCACCCAAGGAAATACCAGTTGGGTCTTAAAGACAATTTATAGCCGGGTTGGCCTCATTGCACCTGGCTGTGTTTTGACAGCAGGTTTCGTCAGTTTACAGCGGAGATTCTTGTCTATGCTATAAGCTGTCACTAATGCAACAAGACCTTTGGAAAAAATGTACCGCTCAGAGGCAAATCTTTCCCTTCCACAGACCCCTCCCCCTTTTAATGAAAAGCAAAAGCCGGTGGCAAAGCCTCTTCTTCTTCAAGGGAAATTACAGAACCTCCTGGGAGTGAGCAGGTCAGCCCCAGTGCGACGGCGCAAGTCGGATGCGCCTGCTTCTGGGCACTCGATTAAGGACTCTTTCTTTTCTCTTCCCTTGGGGCTAACTGCTCAACACAGCCGCCTTGTTTTTCTGGGCCAGGAAATGCAGGATTTTGCTCTTTGAGCTCCCAACTTTTCCCAGCTTCCAAGCCCCCCTAAGAATGTCTGGGAGCCTTGCAACAGATCGGCCTGAGAACTCCAGGCAGCCGGCTTCAGTGGGGGGATACCCACCCCTCACCCTCTTCGAAAACAAGAAGAGAGGGTATGGCTATTTGGGATCAGACAAACCTTAACTTTGTTCCCCAGGATTTTTGTACTTAGCTAGTGGCCTGGTTTGGAAGCTGCCGTCTTAGAAATCACAGGAACTCATTATATGTAACATACACGAGTTGAAAGCACTGCCTCCCAGGACCAGGTGCGCCCTAACCACTCACTTTGTTCTGAGTGTTTAGGACACAGCATTTTATTCTTTTTGGCTCCCAGAAGGACTGGGCCAAACAAATAAGTTTTAACAGGTGACGCGCATTCCTGAACTGAAGGCAGTGCGTCCTTCCTTAGGGATGAGCTCCTGGTGGCTGGTGGCAGACCCTGCCCCACGTGTGGCAGAACAGGACAAAGACGAGAGGAGAGGGATGAAAAGGTAATGGAGAACAGCCCCTCCTGTTCCTTAATTTCATGGTTCACAGACATTCATTGACATTCAGACACTCCCAAGGGGAAGCTCGTATAACCAGTCATGAAACCAGAAACGAGCAGGCTAACAGGGCTGCTTGCTTGCGCCCCGGGCAGACTTTCTCCCCACCGTGGGGTCCACTCCCAGACACTCAGGCCCACTGTGACGGGTCTGCAGCTGCTCTGCGGGTTGGAAGAGTTCCAGGCAGGGCCCAGGCTCTAGCTCGGGGCGGGCGGCCCTTGAGGCTCTGGGAAGCACAAGACCGGGGGAGAGAGCAGGGGGGAGGCGGCTTTAGGCCAGGTGATTGCCGCGCAGTGAGGGCCGCCTGGGAATGTCTCCCTCAGAATCACTATGGGCTGAAAGGGGGAGCAAAGAAATAAACCTGAAGGAGAGGTAGGTCCTGGTCCCCAAGACAGAGAAATAAGTCTGAACGGCTTCTTCAGATGAGAAGAGCAGCTGGAGGCAGAGACGCAGAAGTAGAGGAGAAAGCCGAGGGCAGCTGCATGGGCCAATGAGGGGGAAACTACAGGTATGCCGGCTCAGAGGAGAGTGACAGGTAGGCCAGTTCACTCGTCTGGCTGCATCCAGAGAGCAGGGCTTGAGACGCTGGCGGCGCTGGACTGCTGCCTGGTGACGCTGCCTACAGTGCATCACACTTTGGAGGACCTCACTGAACACTCAGTTCAGAGTCAACCAGAATGTCCACCTCTCGCACCACAGTCACTCGGGGCAGAGGCCCGAGACACACTCCACCATGGGAGGCTGAAGAGCGTGGGAGACATCATCCTCCCGACTTAGGGACACTGCAGCTCAGTGAGCTGGTTACTTTTGCGTGTGTTTAGTCCCTCAGTCACGTCTGACTCTTTGCAACCCCAAGGACTGTAGCCCACCAGGCCCCTCAGTCCATGGGGATTCTCCAGGCAAGAACACAGGAGTGGGTTGCCAGGCCCTCCTCCAAGGGTTCTTTCCAACCCAGGAATCAAACCCAGGTCTCTTGCATTGCAGGAAGATTCTTTACCATCTGAGCCACCAGGGAAGTCCATGAATATTGGGATGGGTAGCCTATCCCTCCTCCAGGGGATCTTCCAGACCCAGGAATTGAACTGGGGTCTCGTGCATTGCAGGCGGATTCTTTACCAACTGAGCTATCAGGGAAGCCTGCTTACTTGTATAAGGATATTGAAAAAACAAACAAACAAACACTGTCATGATTGATACACTAAGTGATAAGCCTTACTGTTCTCCACAGAGTCTGGCGAGGCAGTTATCTGAAGCTCACCTGTGGAATTCCAGAACTCTCCAGCCAGTCTCGGAAGATGTTTCCAACAGACAGCTCCAGCCTTTAAAAATAAAACAACGAAGAAAAAGTAAAGGATTAAAAAGTTACAGAGTGGACTTCCCTGGTGGCACAGTGGACAGAAATCCACCTGCCAAAGCAGGGGACGTGGGTTCAATCCCTGGTCTGGGAAGATTCCACATGCTGCGGAGCAACTAAGCCCACGCACCGCAACTACTGAGCCTGTGCGCTGCTACTGGAGCCCGTGCTCCAAAACAAAGAGCAGTCCCCCCTCATTGCAAGTATAGAAGGTCTGAGCCCAGCAATGAAGACCCAGCACAGCCAAAAATAAATAAATCAATAGTGCACTTATTATTAATACACAGAATGGTTCTAACTATGGGGGCATTGTCCTTTCAGAGAAATCTGGAGAAAGTGCAGCGATGTCTCAGGTTAAAGTGAGGAGGGGGCACGGTCACATTCAGCAGAGCGTCTCTCTAGTCCACAGGAGTGCACATGATGAGATCGAAGAATCACAGGGGCCCCACAGGAGGTCCTTGATGCCTGGAGAGGAAGTCTTCGTAAGGAGTGCCTATGCAGGGAGGAGAAGGCATGTTCACGGGACATGTCAAGCACTGACTGCTTCCTGGAGAGAGGTGGAGTAACGTGAAAACGGAACCTCACAGCACTGAGTGCATCAAAATGAAATGCCAGCTTCACGGTGACAATGGATGACAGCAAGCAAAAATGATACAGTGCATCATCGGAACCCAAGGAGGCTCAGAGCCATGAAGCACACGCGGCTTCTGCTGCCTGTTTTCAAGCAGGTTGTCATTCCGCTTTATTTGAAATGTTATGATTGCTTATTTGATCCAAAGTCAGCTGAAATCTTTTGGTCTCATGCCTGCTGATTTAAATACTCCTTTCAAGGTACAATATGTTTAGGGTCCACAAACTTTAGGTCATGTCTTCCTGTCTTATTGAAGTTTAGGCAATTCCTCCCTGGCTTCGAGATAACTCCTGCTCATGCCCAACCTCTCCAGCTGCAAAGGCCTTCCTGGAATCCTTTTCCAGGCTGCGTATGTCACACCAACATGGGCCCCATCTTCTGTGGCACAGCATTCTGTCACAGACTGAGACTGCAATTTATTTTGTTACTTGACTTGTAAATGTCCCCTCACTAGATCAAAGCTCTCTGAGACCACGGTCGGTGTCTGTTTTACTCACTTCTCTTAACCCTGCATATCCCCATAAATACTTTTAATTTGAATGAATCAAAACACATTTCATTGTTGAATCAATAAAAATTATTTCTTTTTAAGTTAATAATCACCTTGCCCAGTAAGAGATTCCCAAGTCATTAAGGTCTGCATCTTTTAAAATTTTATGTATTATATACTCCGTTACACGTATGAAATATTCCCTCCTCCCTCCCTTTGGAATTGTAAAGAGGTTGTGGAAAGATACAGTGCTGTCTGCATCAGCAAAGATGCTGAAGGCCAAGTGCTTCCCTCACACCTGTACTGTTTTGCTGTAGGCTGGATGTAGTGAGGAGGGAGGGAAGAGCAGGCCTAGGTGGCTTAGGGAAGACAGGGTTGACTGATCTTGTCCTTCCTTTTCTTCTTCACTGAGAAGCAAGTCACTAGTGTGTCTTGGCTTTCACTTGTTGTTCAGTTGCCAAATTGTGTCTGACTCTTTGAAACCCCATGAACTGCAGCATGCCAGGCCTCCCTGTCCTTCGCTATCTCCCAGAGTTTGCTCAAACTCATGTCCATTGAGTCAGTGATGTCATCCAACCATCTCATCCTCTGTCACTTCTTTCTCCTCTTGACTGCAATCTTTCCCAGCATCAGGGTCTTTTCAGATCAGGGGGCAGTTGGAGCTTCAACGTCAGCATCAGTCCTTCCAATGAATATTCAGGGCTGATTTCCTTTAGGATTGACTGGTTTGATCTCCTTGCTGTCCAAGGGACTCTCAAGAGCCTTCGCCAGCACCACAGTTTGAAAGCATCAGTTCTTTGGCACTCAACTTTCTTTATGGTCCAGCTTTCACATCTGTACATGACTACTGGAAAAGCCATAGCCTTGACTAGATGGACCTTTGTTGGCAAAGTCATGGCTCTGCTTTTTAGTACGTTGTCTAGGTTTGTCATAGCTCTTCGTCCAAGGAGCAAGCGTCTTTTAATTTCATAACTGTGGGCACCATCCTCATTGATTTTGGAGCCCAAGAAAATGAAATCTGACACATGTCCCATCCATTTGCCATGACATGCTAGGACCTGGGGAGGTCTTCCTTACCCAGGGCAAAAGCAAAGGTGGTTGAAGGGGGCAAGTGTTGCTATTTCAACAAAGAGAAAATACACAGAGGGGAGAAAAACTAGTTGGGATTCATTTTCGAGATGACGCTCATCTGTGGGATGACCAGACAGGGAAGAGGCCAGAAGTGAATAAGGGGAAGGTGACCACCCTCCTAGGCTGTTTGTCCAGTTCCCAGGTCAGTGACATTACTGGCTGTGCCTTGTATGAAAGGCCAGGAGCCACCATTCCTGGGCTCTTCCCCACTGTTTGTATCGTCATCTCGGTGCCCATGGCCAAGTCTCATCTGTAGGCTGTGAGAGTATGGAAGTGTGTGTTCATGTGCATGCATGCACACGTGCCCTCAGATGCCTGTGTGTGTGGGTGTGTGCACACATGAGCACACTTGGAGGGGGGGTGGGATGCCCAGAAGAGATGGGATGATCTCTCAGCACACTAAGGTGATTATACTTCTTGGATTTGATTTATTTGTTTGGCCATAGAAAGAGGCTCTGGAAATGCCCTCACCTGGCATAACTGATATGCCAGGAGGAGGAAAGTAGTGTCAAAGGGCCACTTAGAGAAGCACCCAAGGGGACTTGAGGTTGTTTTACTTTCTAGTGACATGTGCCAGGCTGGAAGGTAAGACAGATTTGGTAACATCCATTGAGGATGATGTTCAGAAGAAGGTTTGTTCTTGTTTGGAACATATGCAAACAGTTTCCACCTGGTCTGGCACCCAGGGGGCAGTTCATCTGGTGTGTAGAGCTCCTGCCTGGGGCTTGAGCAGCTATGGAGGCCCTGCTGGCGCTCTCAACTGTTTGACCCAATTTAGAAGCAACGGTCTGTTTTTATCCTCGTCTATCCTTCATTGTTGCTTCTCTCTAAGTAGCCCATTCATCTTCTTCCTTTCCAGCCAAGGAGGGACAAAAGGTCTGGTTACCCATCCTTTAAGAGATACCCGGGAAGGCAGCAGCACTTGGAACTGAGCTGCACTATGTTGTAGATTCTAGGAAAATGGGCATTCTTAAACCTGCCACAACTTAAAATGAAGAATTTAGAAAGGATTTAGAAGACAGCAGTAGTGATGATCAAAGGGGTAAGCACATTAGATCCACAAGGGAGGTCAAGGGAACTGGGATTAAATATCCTGAAGAAGAGAAGTCTGGGAGTGACTACAGGGCCATTTTCAAGCGGTTTTACAAAAGATGGTGAACAGCTGTTGTGCATCCCCATGGAGGAGTGAGTAAGAGGACAGGGACATAAATTTCCTTTGGAGACTTTTAGCTGAAAGACACTTCTTTAGGGCTGGCACGGTTGGGGGATGGTGTGGCGGAGGGCAGGGCCTGGGGAGTTGAGTCCTGGAGTGTTACCCACTGAGGACCACACCTTCACCAGTGAAGACGGAGAACATTCAATGGATGCCTATCAGGTATAGGGTTCTGACAGGGTTCTGTACAAGACTAATACTATTATCCCCATCTTAGAGATGAGCAAATAGAGGTCCAAGAGGCTAAGGGATTTGCTCAGGGCCTCCTAGATGGTGCTCAAAGTGCTGGGACTCAACCTTCTGTTGTCTGGCTGCAAAGCTCTCACTTTTCTTCCTGTGTGGAATTCAGGCTTCACAATATATTGTTCATGATTTATGGTGCAGACAAGCCTGCAAGAGGAGAAGGCCTGTGCTGGCTTCTGCCAATGGTGACTTCTTGTTCATATCTCTCCTGCTGAAGGTGACCTGGCTGCTGCTGTGGCTGCTCTGTTTGTCTGCCCCCAATTACAGTTCAGAAGAGATAGGGGGACCCTTGGGAGGGGCAGGAGTGTGAGGACAGGAGAGTTCATTGTTCAGCTGCATCCGGGAGCAAAAGACACTCTCCTGTGAATGAAGAGAACCTGTGTTTCCAGATCACTTACCCCTGGAAAGGTTCAAAACACCTTATAACCATTATCACTTCATTCCTCATAATATCCTCATGAAGTGGGTGTCAATTGTCGTGTAGCTTTTTAGCAGATGGAGAAACTGCAGCATAAGAAAACTGTTCAAAGTCAGCCCAGGCTAAAGGAAAGAGCTAGAGAAAAGACCTAGGTTTCTAGACTCCCGGTCTCAGTGCAGACAACAAACTGCACGGATGCCCACTTACAGATTTCTTATGTGTAATAAGATGCTAAATTCTGAGAGGAAGATCAAAGCATTAACTCCATCCACTAAAAATAAATGTAAACATTATAGAGGTAGTGGAAGTAGCCTTACCTCCCAAGGAAATTATGGGAGATGGTCTGAAAATGGCGAATTTTCAGGAATCAAAGGGGCTCTATGTTTTATTTTTTTAAATGTACATAATTTTTCCTGTTTTGATCATAATTACTGAGATGATAGTACAGATGAAGTTTCAGTTCTGGACTTGGATATGCAGCAATGGTAAAGCTGAACGCTGACTTTTTCAAATCAAGACACTTAGAGTTAAGGCCAATGGTGAGTTTTTCCCCTCTGAGATCATGGAGCTTAAATAATCACAACAGACAAGCAGAAACATTTCCACTTCTCTGGGACCCAGGACTTACAGGAAATTACTCTTCTGCATGTCTGCTCACTATGGAAATTGATTTTATACAGACAGCTAAAAGTACACAGACCCACGCCTGCACGCCCTCCGTCTCTGTACTAGTGAGCGGTGCTTCTGCCTCATTACTGAGGCCTCCTGGGTATCCGGAACAGCCAGCTATCTCACCCTCTGCCCAGAGACCTCCCATGCTGTACACTTGTGTCCTGAAAGGCAGCTCTGGGTTTTAGGAGTAGGTCTCCAGACCCTGTGAGCTCTGAATGTAGTCACATGTAGTTAATGCCACAAGGGAGGGAATAGGCTGGCCATCCTGCATGATGCTGGTTAGAAAAATAAGTTGTGTTTAAGGTCAGGAAAGTGAACAGTACTACTTCTTAATATTATAGTGCACAGAAACAAGACCTAGGTGTGTGCGAAAGAGCATTGTATGTGTACTACATTGCTCGGTCAGTTGACTTCTGGGGGTGGAATGACAAGGATAGGGTGCTGACTATTAGCCATATCTGCCGCTTGTGCCTATCAACTCAGTGCTGATCAGGAGAAAGGTCTTTATCACTCTTGACTCTGTCTTCGGCCCCTTGAGGTTCTAAAGATCACCTTCTATCTGCGCGCCTACAGGAAAGCACAAGGCCCGTGTGTCGGGAACAGAATGAAGGTGCAGAGAACACGGGCGGCACAGTTCTTGATGGACTCAGGCTTTGGGGGCTTCCACATTCAGGGTCTGAAGCGGAAAATGTTCTTGTTCTGAAATGCAACTTACATTCTGTATGGGTTTTTAAATGTCAGTAATTTATGTTTTTGAGTTCCCTTCCTACGTGGGGATACAGTGTATGCCTCAACGCTTTATACATGGTTACTTCTTTTCTTGATCAGAGCAAGTCATCTGTGCTTGGGTAGATAATGAAGATTGCTGAGGTTACCTTTACAAACAAGTACTCCCTAACTTCAAGGGGGAGGAAGAGTACTGAATTAAAACAAACACGTGAATATGTGCACACAAACATAATAACTGAGCAAAGAAAGAACTGGCAGCTGTTGATACTGCTGAACCATCAGGCGGCGAAGGCATGCTGGATAAGCACTCCTAGCTGCTTCTTCTCTTGGTCTCATCAGCATCTGGACAGAAACCACTCACTGAAGATGTCAACAACATGGTTTCTCATCTCCCCTCTCGGAGAAGGCAATGGCACCCCACTCCAGTACTCTTGCCTGGAAAGTCCCATGGATGGAGAAGCATGGTAGGCTGCAGTCCATGGGGTCGCTAAGAGTCGGACACGACTGAGCGACTTCACTTTCACTTTTCACTTTCATGCCTTGGAGAAGGAAATGGCAACCCGCTCCAGTGTTCTTGCCTGGAGAATCCCAGGGACGGGGGAGCCTGGTGGGCTGCCATCTATGGGGTCACACAGAGTCGGACACGACTGAAGCGACTCAGCAGCAGCAGCAGCAGCATCTTCCCTCTTCCACCTTCAAACACTCAACCTTCCCTCCCTTTGTCCCAATCTGATTCCTGAGACCAAACACCTGCTGCCTGGATCACCAGGACTTCTATACTCAGTGTGTAACCAAGTGGCAGACAGAGAAAGGTCAGATCATGCAGGACTCCTCGTTTCAGCTCAGCCAATCAACCAACTTAACTGCGGCACTCCTGGGGGTATTCCTGAGATCTGTTCAAAGCCTGCTGCCACCATCCACCCATGGTCCCAGCTCTGGATCATAAGTGAACTGCCATTTCTGTCTCTGGTTGGTCTCCTGATATCTAGTTCTCTCCACCCCATCTATCTCCCACACTGTCCCCCAACCACCTTGCTGATGGCACTCCCCTACCTGAAGCCTTCAGTAGACCTCTGGGTTGAAGGCTTGAGCATAGGACTGCTGAGCCCTATCTCCGTGCTGAAGTTCACC
This sequence comes from Oryx dammah, assembly GCF_014754425.2. Taxonomy (NCBI): domain Eukaryota; kingdom Metazoa; phylum Chordata; class Mammalia; order Artiodactyla; family Bovidae; genus Oryx; species Oryx dammah. Next base: position 79,973,643 of record NW_024070185.1, on the reverse strand, counting down.
AAAGAACTCCGTACCCTGAGTCATGACCTGTTTCATGTACATCTTTAGCAGCTGACTAGGAGCTCCCTGAAGGCTAAGCATAGAATTAATTTTTTATGTTAGTGTCCAGCCTAAAACCTGGTGAAGGAGGTACTCAATAGAGAATGTTAAAATTAATCGAAGCAAGAGAATAAGAGAAAGGCAGTATGACACAGGCAGGCTGGCCCTAGGACCTTAACTGGCTGGTCTAACCTGAAAAATTTTGTCTTGTTCAGCACAGCTCACATGCCTAACAGATGTGTTTGAAGATCAGCTTGCGATGGAGTCAAAGATTAGAAGCTCCACGGGTAGGTGTGGGGCCTTCAGAGAGCTGGATAAAATTGGTACAATGTGCTGCATAGGTAAAAGGATGAACAGTCTGCTTTAAAAGCTGGATTAGATTCTGAGATCAGCTGGCGGGAAAGACAATGTTTGAGTTTCAAAATATATTTAGTATACTTGCTGAAATACATTCATTGTAGCAATGAAGTCTCAACTCTTAAGGAAAATTTTTTTAAAAAGCTTAAGTCTGCTAGTCAAAATGTGATCCTAACTAGATGAGGCCTCCTCTCGAAGGGCAAAGGTTGGTGGTCAGTGGGCACTGTTCAATGGAGATGCTGCTCTTAACATCCACAGTCACAACAAAAGTTACTTTGTGGGGTCATAAAAAATATTCACAATGATAAAATCTAGGTGGGCTTGGGGGGAGCCCAAGGTGGGCTTGGAGCTAGAGGGCTTGGGCCATCCAAATGAACTCCATAACCTTATGAGGAAGGGGATGTAAAGAAAGACCTCCAAAATGAAAAATGCACCTTGTTACCTCCATGAAAATTGCTCTATTTGTGCCCTGAGAAGTTCTCCTGACCTGGGTAACAGCCTAAGGAGGTAATATACCATTTCTATTAATTTTCTTTTTCCTTTTTCTATATTAGTTCCTAAGGAAATTGTTCCATTCTATTAGAGGACCCGAAAGGTTATTTCAGGGCAAGTATAAAAGAAAAGAAAAATTCTTGCAAGTAACCTGTTGTTCTTGACCTTAGCAATAATGGACATATCCGATGTGATTTTTACACTAAGCAAACCTTGCATGTTCACTTTAAAAATAAAAGGATGGCAAATCTGAAACATTTCAGACATTCCAAAACAAGTCACCCTAACTTTTAGAACTTGTCTCTCCTCCATTCTTTTTCATGGCAGCTGAGGCCACAGAGTGTCTCCAGCTGTTCGTGCTGGCTCTTAGAATCCACACTCCCAATATTTCTAGGTCCAGTTGATCATCCCAGGACTCCTGCTGGCTGGGCTAGGTCCCTCCTCTATTAACAGAGGAAGCTTAAACTTCTAGGCTGCAATTTGCCAAACAATGGCAGAATCATTTTTAACATTCAAAATAAAACTGGGCCCTTAATTCCTAAATTGGTCCTCACCTTTTTTCTTCTGGGATGTTCTCCAAGAGCATTTGAAGGAAATCCTGGAAGAAGAAAAAAGCAAATCATTAAAGATGTCCATCAATAAATAACCCTGCCTGGAGTCATGCCGGAGACTGAGCATTCCCAGCTGCTGACAGCTCACCTGCTAGGGAAGGTAGGCTGACACTGAAATATTAGGCTACATATTCAGTTTATTAATTTACCAGGGCATCAGTCCAATCAGTTATAGAGATTTATTTTTGCAAAAACCACAAATTGAAAAAAGTAATGTTTGTTATTCTGACCTAACCCACCAGTTTATTTCATTCCATGTTTAACTATTTTCAAAAGGCTAGCCATAGCAGCTGGCACTGTCCCTCTAACTTAACCGTGTTCTCCTCTTCATCAGCTTTCCCTAGAGATCCTGCTGTGGGTTTGTTGCTCAGTCATCTCTGACTCTTTTGCACCCCTGTGGACTGTAGCCCGCCAGGCTCCTCTATCCATGGGATTCTCCAGGCAAGAATACTGGAGTGGGTTGCATTTCCTCTTCTAGGGGATCTTCCCAATCCAGGGATTGAACCCATGCCTCCTGTGTCTCCTGCACTGGTAGGCAGGCCCTTTACCACTGAGCCACCAGAGGTCCTGTTATATACTGAATAATCGCAACTCTGAGAGGCTAGTAACTAATGGCTTTTTTGCATTGCTCTATGGATAATAAAGATAAAAATCAAGACAATACCCCAGTGGAGGAACAAAGATGTCACAGTCCCCAAAATAGCTCACGGGCTCCTGCCTCCATCTGCAGCCTCTTCTGGTGCCATGGCACAAGTCCTCAATTGTTTGATATTTAAGATGTTTCAAGAATAGATTTTTTTTTTTTAAGTCTAAGGGCATGACTTACACACATACCCATTTTATCCTTTACTATGGAAAATGGAAAATTTCAGACACATTCAAAAGTAGCAAAGTGTAATTAACCTTCACATACCCAGTGTCCCATAGCCAATCTGCGCCATCCGCTCACTTGCCTCCTGCATTATTTAGAAGTAAATCTCAAACGTTAACATAATTTCACCAATCAGTGTTTCAGTAAATACCTCCAAAAGACAAGGATTCTTTTAAAACATACACATAATATAAGAAGACCTAAAAATATTTGCATATGAATATTCAAAATCACATTTATCTTTGATCTGCATCTGTGTATTGTGACCAATCTTTTCAGTCCATCTTATCCTGGAATCTTGATTTGGTCTAAACTACGTTTGTGAGATAAAACACAGGATACCCAGGTAAACTGAGGGCATACTTGCATGAAAAAGTTCTTTGTTCTTAATCTGAAATTTTAATTTACATGAGGGTTGTACATTTCTATATGCTAAATGGGTAAGCCTAGTGTCAACCCTTCCTCACCTGAAGGTTTGATAAGATGCATTTTGGGTAAACACAGAACATGAAGCAAACAAGTAGGGACTTAATATTGAGTGATAAGTAAGACCTGAACTTAAAGGTTTTCTTTTAATAAATTGGAAATCACCTTTTAAATTGGTCCTTAAAGAGGGCACATGTGTAAGCCCAGATGATAAAATATGACACTGCCATTAATAAATGAGCATCCCTTCAGATGAACGCCCCTACCACAACCTAGTCTGCAGACCCAGGGTCAGCACAGGGCTCTGATGCGATCCATGTAACTCAGAGTGTGAGATGCAAGCAGCAGCGCAGACCATTGTATTACAAACAGATGGAATTACACGGGACTAGAAATCTGCAAGCAATTTGTATGACAAGGTGTTCTTTCTCTATCATGGCATTAAGCATAGCCATCAGTACACTGGCGGAGTCAGCTGTCCCTTCCTATGTGTTTATGGGTGGTTAGGTCCATTTCTTCCAGAGACAGAATTTCCCTATTAAGAGCACTGGTGAATGATTTATTTCTTGCAACCTCTGTTCTCCTTCTAAGACTCTACTTGCCTATTGCTGCTTCACCCAAAATACATAACACAAATACAATAAAACGAATATTAACATGTATCAGTCTAAGTACCCTAATGTTCACAGTAGCACTGTTTACAGTAACCAAAATATGGAAGCAACCTAAGTGAGCATCAACAGATGAATAGATGAAGAAGATATGATAGATAACACAGACACACACATACACATATATGCACACAATGGAATATTACACAGCCAGAAAAAAGGAATGAAATAATGTCATTTTCAGCAACATGAATGAACCTAGAGATTGTTATACTAAGTGAAGTAAGTCAGACAAAGATAAATATATGATGTCACTTATATATGGAATCTTTAAAAATGATACAAATGGACTTATTTACAAAACTGAAAGAGACTCACAGACATAGAAAACAAATTTATGGTTACCAAAGGGGAAGGGGGGAGGAATAAATTAGGAGTTTAGGATTAGCAGATACACATTATTATATTACACAACACTATGTATAAAATAAACAACAAGGTCCTACTATATAGTGCAGGGAACTATATTCATTATCTTGTAGTAAATTTTAATGGAAGATAGTCTGAATAAGAACGTATGAAACACTTTGCAATACACTAGAAACTAACATAATGTTGTACATCAACTATCAGTTCAGTTCAGTCGCTCAGTTGTGTCCGACTCTTTGCAACCCCATGAATCGCAGCACACCAGGCCTCCCTGTCCATCACCAACTCCCAGAGTTCACTCAGACTCACGTCCATCGAGTCCGTGATGCCATCCAGCCATCTCATCCTCGGTCATCCCCTTCTCCTCCTGCTCCCAATCCCTCCCAGCATCAGAGTCTTTTCCAATGAGTCAACTCTTCGTATGAGGTGGCCAAAGTACTGGAGTTTCAGCCTTAGCATCATTCCTTCCAAAGAAATCCCAGGGTTGATCTTCAGAACGGACTGGTTGGATCTCCTTGCAGTCCAAGGGACTCTCAAGAGTCTTCTCCAACACCACAGTTCAAAAGCATCAATTCTTCAGTGCTCAGCCTTCTTCACAGTCCAACTCTCACATCCATACATGACCACTGGAAAAACCATAGCCTTGACTAGACGGACCTTAGTCGGCAAAGTAATGTCTCTGCTTTTCAATATACTGTCTAGGTTGGTCATAACTTTTCTTCCAAGGAGTAAGCGTCTTTTAATGTCATGGCTGCAGTCACCATCTGCAGTGATTTTGGAGCCCAAAAAAATAAAGTCTGACACTGTTTCTACTGTTTCCCCATCTATTTCCCATGAAGTGATGGGACCAGATGCCATGATCTTCATTTTCTGAATGTTGAGCTTTAAGCCAACTTTTTCACTCTCCTCTTTCACTTTCAAGAGGCTTTTTAGTTCCTCTTCACTTTCTGCCATAAAGGTGGTATCATCTGCATATCTGAGGTTATGATATTTCTCCCGGCAATCTTGATTCCAGCTTGTGTTTCTTCCAGTCCAGCGTTTCTCATGACGTACTCTGTATATAAGTTAAATAAGCAGGGTGACAATATACAGCCTTGATGTACTCCTTTTCCTATGTGGAAGCAGTCTGTTGCATCAACTATACTTCACTGAAAAAAAATTGATCAGTAAAAGATGGAAGGAGACAATCCCAAATAGAATGCAGTATAGTATATACTGCAGTGGGTATATTGAGAAAAAAGTATCAAAGGAAACAAAAGCAATATTTAGAAAGTAAAGAAATATTTTTGATTGAGGTTCTTAAAGTCATGATTTTATTATATTAATAATTATTTTGTAAAAAAGTTGAATCAGAAATTAATTTTTCATAATCTGATATATTATTAGATTACTTTGCAGATATTTCATTGGCTTAATGACAGAATTATTGCTTCTTAAAAATGCAAGTACAGTAATTATAATTTCTTACTAATTTTACTGTATTATCCCCTTATAGTCCATATCAATTTATCCTATATTTGTCCAGTAATTTATGCTCAATTAAGTGGGGGGAAAATTACATTAACTCAATGACAAGGGGGAAAATTTAATTGCATGAGAAGCAGGAAATCCAGAGTTAACCTTAATTCTGCCCTTTTGCATTTTCCTATTACAATTGGATCTTTCTTTACAAAATTGCAGAACACAATGTTTCAGATTTTCTGTGAATACAATAAAAGTGTAGGAGGTCCCCAAGAAGCTCTGCTTTACTTTTTAAAAAAGGAAACTGTCCCACTTCTTAGCAGGTGGCCATCTGCCCCTTCTTGCTCAGAGCTGAGAGCTGCAGGCCACACAGCGAGCTGAAGGCTGCCCATCAGTCCCAAGGAGGACAGGTCTAAGGGATCACAGTTCAGTTCAGTTCAGTTCAGTTCAGTTAGTCGTGTCTGACTCTCTGCGACCACATGGACTGCAGCACGCCAGGCCTCCCTGTCCATCACTAACTCCCGGAGTTCACTCAGACTCACGCCCATCGAGTCAGTGATGCCATCCAGCCATCTCATCCTCGGTCGTCCCCTTCTCCTCCTGCCGCCAATCCCTCCCAGCATCAGGGTCTTTTCAAACGAATCAGCTCTTCACATCAGGTGGCCAAAGTATTGGAGTTTCAGCTTCAACATCAGTCCTTCCAATGAATATTCAGGACTGATTTCCTTTAGGATGGACTGGTTGGCTCTCCTTGCAGTCCAAGGGACTCTCAAGAGTCTTCTCCATCACCACAGTTCAAAAGCATCAATTCTTCAGCACTCAGCCTTCTTTATAGTCCAACTCTCACATCCACACATGACTACTGGAAAAACCATAGCCTTGACTAGATGGATCTTTGTTGGCAAAGTAATGTCTGGATCACACTGAATCACAAAAGTTCAATACCTCAAGCATCCCTAAGACACGAAGCCTGTGTCTCCAGGGGATGTTTGTCTACAGTGCTAAACATTCTTCTGTCCTGTGTTCCATCCAATCCAAGAAGACACTTGGTCTCACCAGGATAGTCTTTGTACCACCAGTGGAATCAACTCAACTGGTCCTTCTTATTCTGTTAATACACATAATCTCATGGACATGAGTTTGAGCAAGCTCCGTAAGTTGGTGATGGACAGGGAAGCCTGGTGTGCTGCAGTTCATGGGGTTGGAAAGAGTCGGATGTGACTGAGCAACTGAACTGACACATAATCTTAACTACAAAATACTAGTTTTCCTGGTTCCATTCAGAAATTGGCATATACACCTGGAGTGGACTAATCATAGAAGCCTTTCCCCATTTTCCACAACAGAATGTTTAAAAAGAAAGATGTCTCTTTTGAGTATTCCTTCCCTTACCACTTCTTTTCAATTCTTTCATCTGTCTTCACTCTTTACTTCAGCATGTTGGCATTTTTATAAAAGCAACTTACAAATATCAGTTGGACAAGGAGGGTTTTCCTTCAAGACTGATTCTAGGGTCATTAACAGGACTTAAGGCACTGATTTGATCTAGGATCACTGACAAAGTCAGTTAGCAACAAATACTAGGGCCCTAGTTTCTTACCACTACAGTATGCCTGAAAATATTAAAGCCAAAGACACAAAAATAACAACATTCCTGCTAATTGGACAGTGAGTTGGGGTGAAATTTTATCTAGATCCTTGACAACTGTTGCAAGCCAATACTCTAGTCAAAAAATGTATTCCTTGGGAAGTTTTTTTTTTTTATTTCTTATTCTCCTAATAATCTATATACTAACCAGGTCAGCCCTAGATAGCTTATTTTAGTTATCACCTAAAAACACTAAATAAAGTATTAAAATTTTTTTTAAATGACGCCAGTTTTGGCACATGGCTAATTTGGTAATTATTTTATAGTACCGGCAAAAGTTTTCAACAAAAAGCAGATGCATGTAGCTTCTTCTGGATAAACTGACTCTGGCTTGATATTTACATAGAACTAGGAATTTCTGTCAGAGGTTTTATGCATAATCACTATGGTCATAAGGAGGGGACAGTAGGAGGGACAATACAAATAACCAAAATATTGAAATAAGGACAGTGATGGCAGGATAAATGCAGAAAAGAAATGGAACAGTCAGGAATCAGTCATTGCTCAAGAGAGCAATTTTAGTTGAGAGGTAGAAAGATGATAATTCTGAAATACTGGGTAGATGAGGTGTTCAGAAATGAAAGGATTCAAAAGTCAATTGGAAAAAGAAGAATTTGAAGATCTTCTTTGTATAGAAACTGAATCATGGCCTTCCTCATCAAAAACTAACTAGCAATAAAAACAAAACACAATCCATTTTCAAAAAGTTAGCAAAAATGTCACTACCAGCAACCAAACAAGGAAAGAATACAGCCTGTGGCATAAACTTCAAAGAAAAAAACTAAAGAAAGAAACATAACATTCCAAGACAGCCTCCAACCCTCCCTCTGCACCACCCCCTCCATCATGCTTAGCTGTAGTGGTACTGGTGAATTGCCCAAACCCCACAAGTTCTCACAAATACCCACACATTTGGAAAAAACACAGGAATATTTTTATTTTTCCTCTCTTTTTGTCTGTAGAGGGACTGAAAATGTTTGCTCAATTGAGATGAGCAAAACCTGGGAAATAAATAACTGAGGATGATACTCTTATGAACTGTATAGGTTCTAGGGCTCCAAGCTGAATTGGAAGAACAATATTAATTGAGAGAATACCTGCAATGGAAAAAGCAGCACCCAAATTAGGTGAAGAGAATCTTGGATGGGAAAACTTTAACAAAATGTCAGGAGTTGGTGGAGCCAAATTCTTACAACAAAGGCTATACACAGCTCCAGTGGAACTCTTCTATTCCACCTCTCCAATATCCAAGCTTCAAACTAGAGCTCAGAGGGGAAGAAAACCATGTCTAAGAGAAATTGCAAAAGAAATCGAAGATAATGTTCCAATACATATGAGAAATAAATACAGGGTCAGGACAGTGCAGCTCACGCTGAGAATGAGCAAAAAAAAAGTATGCAACTATGCAAACCAATACAGCAAAAACCCACATAAAGAGAGAGCTAGAAATAAGAAGCATAATGTAAGACAAAGAATCCAGTCTTGAAGAAAACATAATCTAAGGCACAGAAGAAAATTCTCCATAAATGCTTTACACCAAAATATAAATTAAAAGAAAATAATAATAACAGGGCATAGCACTAGAGTGGCCGAGAGGCACTACCCCACCTCCAAGGTCAGGAGTGGCAGCTGTGCTTCGCTGGACCAGCCTTGAGGAGATACCCCAGGCCCAAGGTCAGAGAAACCCCAGTAGGATGGTGGGCACTGAGAGACGGCATCAGAGGACAGAGAAACCACAATCACAGACAACTAGCCAATCTAGTCACATGGACCACAGCCTTGTCTAACGTGATGAAACTGTAAGCCATGCCATACAGGGCCACCCAAGACAGATGGGTCATGGTGGAGAGTTCTGACAAAATGTGGTCCACTGGAGAAGGGAATGGCAAATTACTTTAGTAGCCTTGCTTTGAGAATCCCATGAACAGTAAGAAAAGGCAAAAAGATAGGACACTGAGAGATGAACTCCCCAGGCTGGTAAGTACCCAATATGCTACTGGAGATCAGTAGAGAAGTAACTCCAGAAAGAATGAAGAGACAGAGCCAAAGCAAAAACAACACCCAGTTGTGGATGTGACTGGTGATGGAAGCAAGGTCCAATGCTGTAAAGAGCAATATTGCATAGGAACCTGGAAGGTTAGGTGAAAAGACCCTGATGCTGGGAAAGATTGAAGTGGGAGGTGAAGGGGATGACAGAGGATGAGATGGTTGGATGGCATCACCGACTCAATGGACATGAGTTTGGGTAAACTCCAGGAGTTGGTGATGAACAGGGAAGCCTGGTGTGCTGCAGTCCATGGGGTTGCAAAGAGCTGGACACGACTGAGCAACTGAACTGAATAAAAACATAAATTCAATAAAATGAAAACTCAAAGACAAGATGACAAAACAATAAAATGAGAGGAAGAGATTTCAAAGCAAAGGGAATAAATTAGGGACCAAAATAATACCACCACAGGGGCATTAATAAAAGGGAAACATCAAGAAAAAGAATAGCCATTAAAGAAAAATAACAATACTGTTATAACAGTAACATTAATAATAAAAATAATACTGCCTGAGATAAACATATTCTGTGAAGAACAAAAAGACAAAAGCAAATAACTAGAAAATAACATGTATGGAGGACAACGATGATATGAGAAAAATAACCAGTAACCTTGAAATTCAGCATACTGTAAGGGAAAAAAAAATGAATGTGTTCAAAGATACAATTAAGATAATTTACTGAAACAAGGAAGAATAGATGTTGAGTCTAAAGATGCAGTGTTTTCCAGGAAAAAAACAAAACAAAACAAAACTGATACAGACTCATGAACACCAAGTCACTTTGGATTAAATTAATAAACATCAAAGGTAAAGAATTCTTCTGTCATCTGAGTGGTATAAAGAGGAAAAAACAGACTGACTTTAAAAGTTTCAACAGCAGTATTTAATGCCAGAAGGCAGTTGAGCAATAGCCACAATGTTCTGAGGAGATGAAAATATGACCCAAGAATATTATACCCAGCCAGTTTGTAATTCAAACATAAAGGCAACAGGCAAACATTCTCAAGCAACTTGAACTTCAATTTAACAACAAAATGTAGCCAACAAAGTGCTGAATCAAAAGAAAGCATTCATGAATATAGAAGTAGGGTAAAATGACTATTACTGAATAATGAAATCCTTTAAATACAGAACTAGGACTATACAACTGTGAAAATTACAGTAACATCACACACCATTAATGATATGAACATGAACTATGTAAAAATATTAATTAAGAAAAATCTAGAACCAGGGAAAAAGTAGTTGCAACATAACTACTGGTTTCCTCATCTTTTATATTAATGTTAATATATGAGAATAACTTGACGCTTTCTAAAATTAAGATATATATCTAAAAAGGAAAAAACTAACAATTTCAACCTCTTAGAGATTTTTTGTAATTGTGTTTCTTAACTGTGGAAGAATCTTTTAGGAAATGATCTCCATTATATTTATCTTAAGCTCAAGAAAGTCTTTTATATTCAGTTTAGTTTCTTTTTCATGCGTTAAATTCAAGTAAAACAAAATTTAAAACATTTTTTCATTAAAAGCACATAGTCTATTTTTATAAAACTATTTCTAAATACATCTATCTATAAATGTGTGTATGATCAGGCATGTAGGAAATGGCAACCCACTCCAGTATTCTTGCCTGGAAAAACCCCATGGACAGAGCAGCCTGATGGGCTATAGTCAATGGGGGTGCAAAGAATCAGGCCCTACTGAGCAACTAAGCACACACACACAACATATAGAGAAAGACAGAAATGCATAAAAGAAATGCAACTTCTAGAATGATGTTCACCTACTATTAATTATAAGTATTTATGGATGGTGAGATTTTGAATGATATTTACATTCATTGTATTTTTCTGTATTGTTTATTAAATTTTTTATAATGAGTATGTGTCAGTTGAAAGAGCAATAATTTCCAAACTTACTGTGGGACTGGCAGAAGGACAGAAATAGAGATCAATAGAATTTAGAATTGAGAGACCAGAAATAAACTCTTACCTTTACGGTCAACTGATTTTCAACAAGGATGCCAAGACAATTCAACGGAGGGTAAGACTAGTCTTTTTGACAAAAGTGGAAGTGAGACAACTGGATATTCACACAAAAAACAATGAAGCTGAGCCATCTACCTTACACCATATACAAAATTAACTCAAAATGGGTAGGAGACCTAACTATAAGAACTAGAATGACTAAGCTCTTAGAACAAATGTAGGAGTAACTTTTTAATTAGGGAAGAAAATATTTTTAAGTCATGTATCTGATAAGGAACTTGAATCTAGAATGTATACTCTTACAACTCAATAATAAAAGACAACCCAAATAAAAAATCAGAAAAGGATCTCAATAGATATTTCTCCTAGGGCTTCCCAGGTGGTGCTAGTGGGTAAAGAACCTGCCTGCAAATGCAGGAGACATAAGAGCCACAGGTTCAGTCCCTGGGTGGGGAAGGTCCTCGGGAGGAGGGCATAGCAGTCCACTGCAGTATTCTTGCCTGGAGAATCCCATAGATAGAAGAGCCTGGTGGGCTACCGTGCATAGGGTCACAAAGAGTCGGGCACGACTGAAGCAATTTAGCATATACGCAGACATTTCTCAAAAAAAGATATACAAATGTCCCATAAGTCCATGAAAAAGTCCTCAACATAGTTACCAGAAAAATGTAAATTAAAACCACAGTGAAATACCATTCACATCTTACTCTGATGGCTATTATCAAAAAATAAAATGACAAGTGTTGGTAAGGATGTGGAGAAACTGGAAGCCTTGTGCATTGCTGGTGAGAATGCAAAATAATGTAGCCCTTGTGGAAAACCAGTATGGCAGTTACTAAAAAAATTAAATCAGTATATAATGTAGCAACTCCAGTTCTAGGTATATATTCAAAAGAATTGAAAGCAGGGACTTGAACAGATATTTGTACACTAATGTTCATAGCAATATTATTCACAAGAGCCAAGAGGAGTAATTAATGGATGAGAGGATAAACCAAATATAGTATATGTATACTATGGTAATATTGATTCTTAAAAAAGAATTAAGGGAATTAATTCCCTGGCGATCCAATGGTGAGGACTCTGTGCTTTCACTGCCAAGGGCTCAGGTTCAGTCCGTGGTTGGAGAGCTAAGATCCCACAAGCTATGTGATATGATCTAAATAAACAAAAACAAATAGGAAGAAAATTCTGATACATGCTATACAACATGGATGAAACTGGAAGGCATTTTGTTAACGCAAATAATCCAGATACAAAAGGACAAATATATTATTCCATTTGCATGAGGTGTCTATAATAGTCAAACTCAGAGACAGAAAATAGAATGGTGGTTGCTAGGGGCTGAGGGGAGGGAAGAATGTAGAGTTATTGTTTAACGGATACAAGTTTCATTTGGGGAAGATTAAAATGTTCTGGAGGTACATGGTGGTGATAGTTGACAAGAATGTGAATGTACTTAATGCATTAACTATACACTTAAAAATGGTTTAAATGATAATTTTCTTACGTATATTTCATCACAATTTAAGAGGTTAGAAAGTAAAATTAAAAAAGAGAAATGAAGTACTGATACGTGCTACAACATGAACTTTGAAGTATGTCAAATGAAAGAAGCCAGTCACACAAGGCCACATATTATATGACTCCATTTATACGGAATGTCCAGAATAGGCAAATCCATAGAGCCAGAAAGTGGGTGATTGGTTGTGCATAACTGAGGGGGAGGTGGAAATTGGGCAGTGACTGCTAATAGGTGTGGGATTTCTTTTGGGGTGATAAAAATGTTCTGGAATTAGACAGCAGCAATGGTTGCACAATGTTATGAATATACTAAAAACCACTGACTGACTGGTACACTTTAAAAGGGTGAATTTTATGGTATGTGAATTGTATCTCAATAACGCTGTTATGAGAAACAATAAAGCTATAATTCAAAAGAGTTAAACAAAAATAAAATGGAAAGTTTGGTAGAGGGAGCACGAAGTGTTCCAGGGAAAGCTGTTACGAGAATGGTCACGGTAAACCTAATGCACTCCTTCAACTCTGCAGTATCTTGGTGAGAAGAGGTTTGGGTTGGTCAGTCCCCCAACCATATAAGACTCCTGAGCCAGTTTTCAAGCTCCCCTTCCTAATACATGTTTAGAAATATGCCCCCTTTATCTCAACCAAAGAATAAAAAGAGTGTGGAGACACGGAACAGCTATCTAGTCGTGTTACACTCATAGCTCAACATTCAGAAAATGAAGATCATGGCATCTGGTCCCATCACTTCATGGGAAATAGATGGGGAAACAGTGGAAACAGTGTCAGACTTTATTTTTGGGGCTCCAAAATCACTGCAGATGGTGATTGCAGCCAGGAAATTAAAAGACGCTTACTCCTTGGAAGAAAAGTTGACCAACCTAGATAGCATATTCAAAAGCAGAGACATTACTTTGCCAACAAAGGTCCGTCTAGTCAAGGCTGTGGTTTTTCCTGTGGTCATGTGTGGATGTGAGAGTTGGACTGTGAAGAAGGCCTAGTGCCGAAGGATTGATGCTTTTGAACTGTGGTGTTGGAGAAGACTCTTGAGAGTTCCTTGGACTGCAAGGAGATCCAACCAGTCCATTCTGAAGGAGATCAGCAATGGGATTTCTTTGGAGGGAATGATGCTAAAGCTGAAACTCCAGTAGTTTGGCCACTTCATGCGAAGAGTTGACTCATTGGAAAAGACTCTGCTGCTGGGAGGGATTTGGGGCAGGAGGAGAAGGGGACGACAGAGGATGAGATGGCTGGATGGCATCACAGACTCAATGGACGTGAGTCTGAGTGAACTCTGGGAGTTGGTGATGGACAGGGAGGCCTGGCGTGCTGCGATTCATGGGGTCACAGAGTCGGACACGACTGAGCGACTGAACTGAACTGATTCCTTGCATGTGTGTTTGGATTATACATGCAGATCCTTTGCACCTAACATTGTGCACAATTTGACTTCAAAACTGTATATGAGCACAACTGTCACACACACAAACACAACCGTCCAATCTGTGCTGAGACTGCCTCCTTTATTCTCCACCAGCTACGAGTGCTGTTTTCAGCGCCTCTGCCTCTTTGATAACTTGCTTGCTATGTGCAGCTCAGCCTAACACCTGGATAAACTGACAGAGGCGCTCTCTGACAGGCTAGGCTGTCTGAATATTTCAGTGTATCTTGTTTTTAATCTTTTTATCAAGTACATATGGTGCACATACTGTGTGACCGGTGAAATGAAGAGCACGGCCTGGCCTTGTTGAGCTTACACACAGAACGGAAGGGAGAGAAAAGAAACAAAGGAACCCGGAAAGGAAAATATAATCGTGAAGAATGGTGATGGCAATGAAGACAATGAACAGGGCAGAGGGTAGAGAAGAAAAAAGTGGATGCATTTCTGTTCCGCGAGAGGGACTCTGGGATTGTGGTGTTGAAGCTGAGACAGAGGACGAAAAGGAGCCCACCTTGCAAAACTAATGGTGGAGGAGAGAGTGGAAATCGCTGTTTTTGGTTTTCAAGTTCACTTCAGGTGCAACTACCCACAGCCCTGTGCACATAGGACAGTTCTGGATTACAGCCTGTCCTAAAAGACCGGGTGATGACCCTCCCAGAAACACTTCTGTGTCCACTTCATTAACTTCCTATTTTTCCTATTGCACTGAAACATAAATCTTTTCCCCACTTTTTAATACACAATCTAGTTCCACATGCCACACCCTCTCCAGCTGTATATCATGGACTCAAGAGGACTCACTAATTACCTGAGAAAGAATCAGCTGCCCATGGAAAGTGTGCACAAACTTTCTTAAAAATGAAAAATAGGTGTCCTCTCCAAGTCTTTTGGCAAGGAACCGGAGAAGGAAATAGCCCTAGAAGAAAGGAAGGAGAAAAAAAGATGCCCATCATGGGTTCATCAGAAAAATACTTAGAAAATCAACTCTAACTTACCCACCAGCGCCTTATGCTCACCTAGAAAGTTTGGACTGACCTGTCCCAGGCAGCCCTTTGCATTGTTACTAGTAGGGCTGGGTTTAGAGCTTAAGGATCAACTACTCTGTTTCAACCCGTTTGCCACTGTCTCATTTGCCCTTAGCTTGCATGAAACCTGGATGTCCATTGGGGACCAATAGGGGAAAGGGGCCCAGCTCCTCTCTCCTTTAGCTATCAGAAAAGGATTTTACAAATTAAAATACTTTAAAAAAATCACTCTGGTCTTCTAGTGGGAACCTGACAGCAATTTTAAGATTCTGCTCTTCAAAGCTGACATGAAGCAGGGAGAAGGGAGGCACAGGGAAGGGAACAGTTCCCCTTCCTTTGATTCATGCTTCATGCTGGGTGTGAAATGCTTTAACTGTTGGACTATCAGAATCTGCTCAATCAAATGTCATTTACAATGTTGACCATATGTTTGTTTTGCCCCAACCATGTTACTAACCTTCACTGTTCACATGTAAAATCTAAAAAGTCCTGCACCGTAATAACTGGCTTCTGTCGCTCAGAGAGGCTTACCTTTAAGTAATGAACCTGCATGAAGACCTTCTCCGGATTAAGCCCATGTCTGATGACAGACGATCCTGAGTCACTCACATGGCCAGTTTTCTCTTTATTGGGTCTGAAATGATGCAGTAAAATTTTCTTTAAGTATAGCATATTCTTAACTACTTGGACCACAATATTGCCTTATTTCTTCTTTACAGAGTTGCCCAACAGTGTCAATTCTATTCAATAGTGCCAGGTAGAATTTTAAATGGTTTACATTATAAATTCATATACTGAACAAGGAGGGACTTATATTTTGGGTTGGCAACCTGAGGCTGGCTATTGGCAATATGTTACATCACCTTATCCAAGATTAAAGCTTGCCAGACCCTCAAGGAATCTAAGTTCCAATATGAATTATTTAAGAAACTATACACTTTTCTTTTGGTGGAAATGTTGGACTGGGAAATGCAGTGGAAAATGTAGCTTTGCTTGGAAGAGTAAAGAACTTATATATTCCAAAAAATTCTGAAAGCCCCAATGTTATCCACTTCTCTTGATTTGCATTTAGTAATTAAGGCTCCTTTAAGAAATATTTGTACACTGAAGCCATTTAGAACCACAAGAACAAAGCAAGAAGAGGCATAGAGGCCCATGTTTTTAGAACAGAGAGAGACATTAGTAATCACATACTTTAACCTCCTAATTTCACAAATGAGGGAAATGGACACACAGAAATTAAGTCTGTATCCAAGGTCTCACAGCTTGTTTTGATTCATGGTGACATTAAGGATTGAAACCAGTCTTCTTATTATCCATCAGAGTGTTTTACATTAAGCTCTATGGTTTTAAATATTTTTTAAAATTTCCCTAATAAAATATAATTGTGTTACAGTGACAATTCAACAACTAAATTCAAAGTAAGTGACAGAGCATTTACAGCTTTTAGCTGTTCGATAACCCGTCACTTATTGGACAAACTCTGAAAAGCATGTGCTGGGGTGAGGGGAAGGCAAGGGCTGACAAGAGGGCTGGCATATCAGAAAGGCAAGAGATTATTTTTACTTTTAGTTAAATATTTATTTTTTGTTGTTTTAAAATGTATTTTATCAACATTGAATTGACTTACAATGTGTGTTAATGTCTGCTGTACAGCAAAGTGATTCAGTTATGCACATATTTTTTTTTCATATTCTTTTCCACTATGGTTTATTACAGGATATTGAATATAGTTCCCTATGCTATACAATAGCACCTTGTTGTTTATCCATTCTACAGATAATAGTTTGCACCTACTAGCCCCAACCTCCCAGTTCTTCCGTCCCTACTCTCCTTGGCAACCACAAGTCTGTTCTCTGTATCTGTGAGTCTGTTTCTGTTTCATAGACAACTTCATTTGTGTCACACTTGAGATTCTGCATATAAGTAATATTATATGGTATTTGTCTTTCTTTCTGACTTACCTCACTTAGTATAATAATTTCTAGTTGCATCCACGTTGCTATAAATGGCATTATTTCATCTTTTATGGCTGAGTAGTATTTTACTGTATATATATATGGAGGGGTTATTTTAAAAGGTAGTTGATCTTACAAAATATACAGTCTTTGGAATCTGAAAGACTTAGTGTTGACTCTCAAATCTACTACTTACTACCTGTTACTTACTAGCAGATAACTTAAATTCTCTAATCCTCAATTTATTGATTTGCAAAAATGGGAATAACTTTACCTATCTCCCCAGGGCCTGTGGGGAATAACTGAAATAATATATGAAAAGTCCTCCGTGAGGGCAAGGGATACATAAATTACTCAATAACTTAATAAAACTTTCTAAAGTCATTAGCAGTAAGTCTTGCTGAATTCAAGGTTGGTCATCAGATGTTAGAGGCAGTAGATTTCAATGGTTCATCCCCTTAATCCTCTGTGCCCACCAACACAAACATGGAAGGGTGTTGGACCTGAACAGCAGTGCCTGAAGAGGACCCAACTTGCCAAACTAGTCCCTTCGCAATGTGCTCTATCTGCCAAGCAAAGAATCCATGATTAAGTCTCTGCTGAATGTTCTAATTCCTTATCCCAGCAGACACAAGGCTCAGAACCAACAGATACCTAAAGAGAGATGATGATGACCAGCCACTAGAGTGAACGTGCATAATCTGAATTTTTCTACTTGATTCCTAGACATGATCATACTTGCAGAAATAACTATTTAGTCCCTTTCATCTTCATTTAAGACTCCACTGAAAAGCATTAGCTTTATTCCTGCTCTCAAGTTTGTCCTGGAGTTGAATGTTTATTTTATAAAGAAAGCCATGCTGGCTTTGATAGGAAAGCCCACCAGCCAGAGCCTTGGGGGGAAGGAAAACTTCTCGGAGTCAGCCTGAATTCAGACCAGTTTTCCCAGCCCCAAGACAGACAGAGTTGTTTCTTTTGCCCTTGAGCCCTGAATGGAGACTGTTAGAAGGGGAGAACACTGGAAGACCAACCTAAATCTCTGCTCCAAAGGCTGGCTTCCGGGCTTAAGTTTCAAATGATGACTTTAGTTGGCACTTTTTTCCTTTGACTAAAAATGTCCTTTCAGGAAGCAGTGCTCTTTTCCTCTCCTCTTCCACCCTCTCCAAGTGTTTAAGAAAATGCTTTTATGCTGAGAGCATCCAAGGCAAATGTATAAGTCCCCAAGAGATTCCTCTTAAAGTAGACACGGTGCTGGAGAGAGCAGTGCCCGGGCGAGCTTTGTGAGAAATCAAAGTGGGTGGTTTTATGAGGAAAAGATACTCCCCGAGTGGAAAAGGGATGACTTCCATGTCTGTGCTGTTCTGGTTCTCATGATACCACTTACTCCCAGTCTGTGCAGGGAGACAAAGCAGAGAGAGAGAGCAGGAAACAAATGAACTACCACTACATACAGTAACAGCTGAGTCTCATAGGTGAATGAACTGTCACACCCAAAAAGACTACATGTGTGTGCGTGCTACGTCACGCTTCAGTCGTGTCCAGACACTATGGACTGTAGCTTGCCAGGCTCCTCTGTCCATGAGATTCTACAGGCTACATACAATTGTACAACTCCAGTTAAGTGAAGTCAAAGAACATGTAAAACAGATCTATAAGGATACAGATCAGAATAAAGGTTACCTTTGGGAAGGAGTATAAACAGAGTAGGGAAAATAGAGAAAAGTTTCTGGGATGGTGGGAATATTCTGTGCTAATCTGAGTGGTGCTTTAATAAAGATAAATAGCAAAAATCTATTGAGCCATCTAGAAATATCTGTGCACTCTAGTGTATATGTATTTCAATAAAAAAAAGTTAAGAAAAAAATAGATGCACATTAAATAGTACACATTTTGTGAAAATAAAATGGACTTAGTCCAGAAAAAGGGCTTTGCTGTTCATGTGCCATGAACACATGATTAGGGTTAACTAAGAATCAAGATTGCCAGGAGAAATATCAATAACCTCAGATATGCAGATGACACCACCCTTATGACAGAAAGTGAAGAGGAACTAAAAAGCCTCTTGATGAAAGTAAAAGTGGAGAGTGAAAAAGTTGGCCTAAAGCTCAACATTCAGAAAACAAACAAAGATCATGGCATCCGGTCCCATCACTTCATGGGAAATAGATGGGGAAACAGTGGAAACAGTGTCAGACTTTATTTTGGGGGGCTCCAAAATCACTGCAGATGGTGATTGCAGCCATGAAATTAAAAGACGCTTACTCCTTGGAAGAAAAGTTACGACCAACCTAGAGGGCATATTCAAAAGCAGAGACATTACTTTGCCGACTAAGGTCCGTCCAGTAGAGGCTATGGTTTTTCCTGTGGTCATGTATGGATGTGAGAGTTGGACTGTGAAGAAGGCTGAGTGCCGAAGGATTGATGCTTTTGAACTGTGGTGTTGGAGAAGACTCTTGAGAGTCCCTTGGACTGCAAGGAGATCCAGCCATTCCATTCTGAAGGAGATCAACCCTGGGTGTTCTTTGGAAGGACTGATGCTAAAGCTGAAACTCCAGTACTTTGGCCACCTCATATGAAGAATTGACTCACTGGAAAAGACTCTGATGCTGGGAGGGATTGGGGGCAGGAGGAGAAGGGGACGACAGAGGATGAGATGGCTGGATGGCATCAGGGACTCGATGGACGTGAGTCTGAGTGAACTCTGGGAGTTGGTGATGGATAGGGAGGCCTGGCGTGCTGCGATTCATGGGGTCGCAAAGAGTCGGATACGACTGAGCAACTGAACTGCTGACTGAACTGAAGCTCTCTACACCTAAGGACTAGTTAAACAAAAAAATTTTAATGACATTGTAAGAGGCAGCAAGAACTGTGGCAAATACAGTTGGCCTAATCTACTCCTATTCTCATGTATCTTCTTCACTGCCACTTGTACAATTATGGATGTGAGAGTTGGACTGTGAAAAGTTAAACACTCACTTTCCAAGTGTCCTTGCAGTTACCGAGAATCAGAAGACATAGTTCAGGAAAAAAATAGATGTCTGCTGTGGTTGGTAGTGAGGTTTTGGGAAAGCTTTTGCTTTCTTTACTAAAGGGGAAATATCCCCCGAACATGGTGGATGGAACTGCAGTGGCCACTTTGCAACCATGAGGCAGCAAATCAGCATGCTGTGGAGACTAGGATGGAATGAAAGAAGGTAAACACTCTTCCAAGACTACCTGCCTCCACACTTACTGTAACTCCCATTTGTTTTTAAGTCAACATTGCTTGACTACTCTATTAGTTGAAGCCAGATTCATTCCTAATGGATGGAGAATTGTACTAATAGCTGCCATTCCTGTTATCTCCCTGGGCTAGGTACTCTGCCAAGCTTTTTATGTATCATGTACTTGTACCCTCACAAGAACCTAAGGGGGAAGGTACTGTGATGATGCCCATTTAAAAGCAGGGGAAAGTGAGGCCTGGAGACAACCACAAAGCTAGAGGTGGCAGAAGTGAGGCTGGAACCCAGGTCCGTGGAACCCCGAAGTCTTTGCTGCTTTCTGAGGCCCCCACCTCAATTGTGCTGAATACTCAGTGGAGAATCTTTGACAACATGTTTCCTCTCCCTGAAGCTCAATTTTCTCACCTGTAAAGAGTGTGATGAGGCTCAGATAATGTAAAAGCACTTTGTAACATGAAAATGTTAAGCATCTCTTCAACATTTTACACCAGTGTTTATTTCCTTGGCTGGAATACATGGAATGTGAGAGATCAAGTTACCAAGGTCGTTTGGGCTTAAATGCCCTTGGTTTCTGTTGTACCTGGCACCAAATGTAACAACTGAGATTGGCATGACCTTTCCCTGCCCACCTCCTTCCTTTTCCACTCACTCTCAGAAGCAAAATGGACATTTAAAAATCTGTCAGATGGCGGTGATATTTGATACATGATTGGATTTGGAATCAAATCTCCTGAAGAAAGAACCAATTCTGCAGGACGATTGCCAATGGTGGGATTTGAGAAAAGGCCTCCAAAAGGTGCTCAAGCATGTCAGCTTGAGGTCTCAACACCTACTGCTCTGCCACAGCCCAGATGGGCCGTCTGCCAGCACTCTCCGTCTTGTACTCCTTGGCATGAAAGTGAGAGCCACAACACAGCTTCATCTGTAAACCTGCTACTGTGGTGCTTCAGCCAGGGACAAAGCATCCCAGAAATGAGACAGAAGGGGGTTGATCAGCATCCCAACATCCCTGCTCTATCAGTGGCAGCTGCCCCACAGGTGTCTGACAGTCTGGTGGCAGGGCATCACTCACCCTGAAGTAATGGAGGACGTTAAAAACCACCTTTGTGAAGACCCCTGGAGAATTCTGAGCCTCGAACACACATGACCTCTCCCAGGGAAGCAGCTAACACACTGGTGAAGAATCTTGACTCTGCCACTTACATGCCATGTAATCTTGAGTGAGTCAGGCAACACCATGACTCACTTAAGCCCAGTTTTCATCTGTAAGAAGGGGGCAGTGATAATGACTGTGGCTGTTGCAGTGTCTAAAAGCGCTTGGCCAGAGTGCCTGTTGGCATTTTGTAAGCACAGTATGCGTGCGTGCATGCTGTCGCTTCAGTCGTGACCAGCTCTTTGCGACCCTATGGACTGTAGCCCGCCGGGCTTCTCTGTCCGTTGGACTCTCCAGGCAAGAATACTGGAGTGCGTCGCCATGACCTCCTCCAGGGGATCTTCCCGACCCAGGGATGGAACTCATGCCTCTTACGTCTGCTGCATTGGCAGGTGGGTTCTTTCCCACAGTCGTCACCTGGGAAGCCCAAACACAATATAGACAAAGCTAAGGTGGCTCAGCAGTAAAGAATCTGCCTGCAATGCATGAGCTGTAGGAGGCGTGGGTTCGATCCCTGGGTCAGGAAGATCCCCTGGAGGAGGGCACAGCAACCCTCTCCAGTATTCTTGCCTGGAGAACCCCGTGGACAGAGGAGCCTGGTGGGCTACAGTCCATGGGGTCACAAAGAGTTGACATGACTGAAGTGACTTAGCACGCGTGCACAGTCTCATCATAGTGAATACTGATTGGGGTCAGGTGTGCCAGCTAAGCCTTCCTCTGACAGGCAAAGATATTAGAAAGACGTCACCCTATAGTCACATGTGTACAATGCTATTATTGGGGGAAGCAGGGGAAAGGATACACAGGAACTCTATTATTTTAGTAGCTATTTGCACATCTAAAATTATTTGTAAATAAAAATTTTTTTAAAACTGATGAGGCACATAAATGTAGTCCCATGCCTTCTCTTTGTGTTAGTTAGTGCTAGTCGCTCAGTTGTGTCTGACTCCTTGCAACCCTGTGGACTGTAGCCCACCAGGCTCCTCTGTCCACGGGATTCTCCAGGCAAGAATACTGGAGCGGGGTGCCATTTCCTTCTCCAGGGGAGCTTCCCGATCCAAGGATCGAACTTGCATTGCTTATGTCTCCTGCACTGGCAGGCAGGGTCTTTACCACTAGTGCCACCTGCTCACATACTCCTGATTTGGAGTGGAAACCTTCCTGTGGCTGATCTGTAAGCCCGCTCCTTGCTGTATCATCATCAGAAAACAAATTGAAAAAAAAAAAAAAATTCAGGTATTGCTTAAAATTCTAGTAAGCTAGGTCTGGCCATGTTCCTGACACTCCCTGACCCCCACAACCCCCTACAGTCTATACCACTCTGTGAAGAGATTAGTAAAATTTTGGGTGAAAATGGTGGCAGAATGATTGAAAGTATAGGAATCGTATGGTCCTCTCATTGTTTCTGCAACAATTTTTCCATCTATAAAATGTGCCGTGTAATGAACGCTTGGCACTGCCTTGCCTTTGGACAGTGTTAGCAAAGAGGATAGGACAAAAGTTTGTGCACACCTTTAACTAATGAAGTTGTATCATGTCGAAGCTTCTGGTGTTTGGCCAAAGTTTGATTATCTGTGTGTTTTTCACAGTGGATTTAACAGCTACCCAGCATGAAGGTTTTTTCCCATCAGGGACCATTATCCTATAGCAGACACAGTAGGCTATCATGCCAGTGTTGAAAGAGGCACTTGATAAAATGATTTAAGACAGAAAGAGGCACCTCTCCAGGGAGCCACAGGAAAGTGAAGAAGGTATATTCTGTCCCCTGAGGGTGAAAGAAGCCAGTGGTTGGTACACAGAGCAAGAGAGGTCAGCTGCTGATGAGGGCGATGAGAAAAGACTCTGTAGTTAGCAGAACTGTGGAAAACACAAAAAACTCCACAAATTTGATAAGCAGGGCAGGGAAATGAAAGAAAAAACTTAGAAAAGCAGGAAGTAATGAGCATTAATAAAAAACCAAAATAGTCCTTGAGTTTTGAATGGCCATAAATCAGAAATTCCTTTCTAAGAATAAAATCCCCAAAAAAGGAAAAAAAAAAAAAAAGAATGGATTAATACAATTAGTTTGTGCAGTATATCATCATATTCAGCACACCAAGAGGTAATTTGTACTGTTTTCAAAGGAGACGAAGAAGCAAACGAGCAAAGCATGCCCAGGATAAGGGGGTGTTGTAAGAGGGCCTGTACAAAAGAGGAAAGGGGGATGCTGGAGGAAGCTATCTACAAGAGCTGGGAACCTGGAAATTCATTGCCAGAAAGGTAGACATTCCATATGAGTTTGTGCTTAGGGAGGATGCCCAGGACAATAAAAAGGGCTTTTGCAGCAATGTTTAGAGCCTAAAGAAAACCAAGTGTTAAGAGGTGACAGGATGAACAGAACTACTTGACTCCCACTTTGCTTCAACCTTTCTGCCCAGGAGAATAATTTTCAAGCTATACATGGTAGAACAAGCATTGTTATGTGGGAACTAATGTTTCATATTTGAGAACTGATTCTTGGTATCAGTGGACAGGGTGACTTCACCATTTACAGAAGTTCTGACTCCAGGCCAGGTGAGGGACATGCCACAACTCAGAAAGCTTCCACCTGCAATCACAGGCCTCTGGACACATCAAATCATGGAGACAATGGGAAGGGGACTGATGGAGATAGACAAACGTCATTCTGATTTTGCAAAGGAAGACAGAATAAGAGGAGGAGAAGCAAAGTCTGTGACCGTGAATCGAACAGATAGCTTGTGAGCAGTTAGAAAATGATGGGCTGCAAGGAGGTAGCATGGGATCTTGAGGGCGACTTCCAGAAATTCACTTCTCTAAGGCAGCTGGCAGGATGGAGGTAGTGGTGAGCACATGGTGGCTATTTCATAGCTTTGCAGAAGGTTAAAAAACAGAACCTCAATGCTGTTGATTAATTACTTGCTATAACCGGGAGGGAGTCCTTCCAAAGAATGATGACTTACTGGCTTAATAAATTTGCAAATAAGTTGAGTATGGCAGTCTAACTGGTTGACTGATAGCATCTACAGTCAAAAACAGAAACCACAAGCTGGAATGAGGATCTGAAATTAATAAAAACAACAGTCAAGAAGGACAAAGAAGCTTTTAAAAGTATTTAACTATGAAAAAGATTTGGTGTATTAAATTGTCTGTAAACTCAACAGGCAGCAAGAGGTGATGATGTGGCTTTCCAAAACAATAAACAAATAGTAGGTGAGATCAATAGGAGCAATGAGAATTAACAGGGAGTCCTGCTGGGGATAGGGGCAGACAGCAGGGAGAGCGGACTCTGGAGCCAGACTTGCCTCTGCTTTCATCCTGGTTCCGCCACTTTCTAGAGGTAGAAAGGTGGTCAGTTGCTATACGCGTACTGTTTCCTCATTCATCAAATGGGGAGGAAGATGGTACTGGTACCTAAAGCCATTATGAGGATTAAATAAGTGTATGTCAAGTGCTTAGAATAGTGTTTAGCACATTGGAAGCACTCAATGAATGTAACTGAAAGGAAAGGAAAAAATGTAATGAAAGGGAAAAAAATGCATAGGAATTGGAATGGTAAGACGGCCCTGAGAAGGTGTATATATAATACCAGGTTTAAAAATGGAATATGTTCAATACTTTGGCCACCTGATGCGAAGAGCTGACTCATTGGAAAAGACCCTAATCCTGGGAAAGATTGAAGGCAGGAGAAGAGAGTGACAGAGGATGAGATGGTTAGATGGCATCACTGATTCAATGGACATGAACTTGGGCAAACCCCGGGAGATGGTGAGGGACAGGGAAGCCTGGTGTGCTGCAGTCCATGGGGTCACGAAGAGTTGGACACAACTTGGTGAGTGAACAACAAGAGAAATGGTCTACGTGTGAGTGTCTTCAACTAACTCTATTAATAGCTGTCCTTTCTTTTCTGAGTTACCCAGATGAAGGGAAGCAATAATAGTGCCAGTGCACTCTTCACAGGTGTAACCTCAAATAGAGTGCTGTGTTCAGTTCAGGTGTCCACTGGAGAAGGCCATGGTCAACAAAGAGAACAGCAAAGAACTTCACTCAAGGAGGGAAGTGTCCTCCCAACCCTGCGACCTAGTGATGAGGAAAGGAAAGACCACGGTCTACAGATACCTGGATTGTCTGGGGGAGAAGGGGCAGATCCTGTGCAACTCTGGAGATGAGGGCGAAGAGGACAGACTATATGCAGGCAGGCTCCAGCCTAAGCTAAGGAAGGCTGTTCCAAGACAAGCAGTTTCCACAGAACCCTCGGAATACTCAGATAGAAGCTAGGTGGCTGTCAGGGAGATAGAAGGTTAGGCAAGAGCACTTTTAAGGTCCTTTCTGACCTAACAGTCCATGATTTTATGAGGTGAGAGAGCCCAGAGTATATTTGAAAATGAAAGTGAAGTTGCTCGGTCGTGTCCGACTTTTTGCGACCCCATGGACTGTAGCCTACCTGGCTCCTCTGTCCATGGGATTTTCCAGGCAATACTACTGGAGTGGATTGCCAAGTATATTTAAGCTGCAGCATTTAGAAGTAAAACATCATTCCTCCAGTACAATGGAGTTAGTAGGTTTGCTAGGCAGCCTTGTTGGTGGTGGTGGTTTAGTTATTAACTCATGTCCAACTCTTGTGACCCCGTGGACTGTAGCCTGCCAGTCTCCTCTGTCCATGGGATTCTCCAGGCAAGAATACTGGAGTGGGTTGCCATTTTCTTTTACAGGGGATCTTCCCAACCCAGGAATAGAACCCTGCTCTCTTGCCTTTTAGGCATATTCTTTATCCACTGAGCTATGAGGGAAGATCAATCACTATTCAGCCTTAGCCTCACTAAATCCACAAAGGGTGATTTTGATGTAAAACAAACAAACAAACAAAAACCCTAAATGAATTAGAGGAACCATAACTGAATTTTATTCAACCACATATATTCAGGGCTCGGCTTAGCTAAAGAGCATCGTATCCAGGCGATACAAGGTTCTCGCTACTTTTTGTACAGTGTTGTCTTTGAGAGGTGAATGCAACATACCTGAACTAGTATCCTCATAAGCCAGGATAAAAGGGGCCTCTCACTGTTCAGGGCCAAGGTGATCATCACAGAGCACAGGCTGTCAGTCTGCTATGGGAAACTTTTTTTGGGTAATGTCAAAACAAAACAGAAACTCCATGACTTTATCTCAGAAAGAGGCAAATGAAACACATATGACTTCATTTGACTAGGGGAGGTTAGAAGCACACTTTGAACACTGACAGCATGTGTGGAGCCGTATGCTGAAATGATGGGAAGGATCGTCTCCTCTTATGACTCAAAGAGGAGCAGATGGTCTGTGGGAGCGGATAAGGACTTTTCCCTCCTGGGTGGAGAATGGCACCATGCTGGGGACTAGAGGTGGCAGGGGATGGAGGGGTCGCCTGAGTTTGAAGCCCAACACACACCTGGATGTAAAACAGGACGAGTAGTTGGGAGAGCAGCTCTGTACTCAATACTCTGTTGAGGCCTTACATTTAACATGCTGTGCACTAATGGTAAGTGTAAGGTAGGACTAGTCCACACGGTATGGTTTGTAAAAGCAAAAAACTAGAAATTATCAACATGTCCAAACAAATGGTTAGTTGATCATGGAATATCCATAACCTGGAATATTTTGGAGCAGTTAAAAAAAAAAAAGACTTTCGTGTGTCAATAACAGCACAATCATCAGGATTACCCAGGGTGGAAAAAATTAACACACGCACTGGTGTGTATATACTTATACTTGATGGATGCTTCCTTGGAAGTGAATCATCTCTGCGTGGGGTGTTATACCACAGACACCATGGCGACATCTTCCTGGCATCCAGCACTGGGAGCGGCTCCTCTGGTTGCATCCACAGCCCTGAGGACAGCAGCTGCCTCCTGCGTTAAGTTCTCCTTCTATCTCTCCTCTGGAAAACTGCTGGTCAATCCTACTAAGGCTACAGTGATGTTATACAACATCCAGTGATTTCTATCAATCTCTCTCTTTTTTAAACAACTGAGAAAAGATGCAACTTGTATATCATAAAATTCACCTTTTTAAAAATGTGTAATTCGGTGGGTTTTAGTATACTCACAAGGTTGTGCAACACCACCAGTATCGAATTCCAGAACATTTGCATGACCCCCAAAAGAAACCCCATAAGCAGTCACTTTCCATTTTCTCTTTCTCCCTCAGACCCTGATAACCATTAGTCTACTTCTTGTCTCAATGTGCACACGTGCCCAGTCGCTTTAGTCATGTTTGACTTTTTGTGATCCTATGGACTATAGCTTGCCAGGCTCCTCTGACCAGGGATTCTCCAGGCAAGAATACTGGAGTGGGTTGCCATGCTCTCCTCCAAGGGATCTTCCCAACCCAGGAATTGAGCCCGTGTCTCCTGAGTTTCCTGCATTGCAGGCAGTTTCTTTACTGCTGAGTCATCGGGGAAGCTCTCTTATCTCTATAGATTTGCCTATTCTAGATGTTTCAGATAAATGGAATCGTACAACATTTCCTTTTATGTCTAGCTTCTTGCAGTTAGCATGGTGTTTTCGAGATTCATCCACTCATGTAGCAGGGGCCAGTGCTTCAGTTCCTTCTTATGGCTAATGAATATTCCATTGTATGAATATAACACATTTTATTTACCAGTTCATCTGTTGATGGACAGGGGTTGCTTCCACTTTTTGGTTTTTAAGAATAATGCTACTATGAACATTCCTGTACATGTTTTTGCATGAACTTAATGTTTTCATTTCTCATGTAAACTTCAAAGTGAAACTCTGGTTTGTATGGTAACTCTATGTTTAAACTTCTGAGGATCTGCTGGACTGCTTTCCAAAGGAGCCGAATTGTTTGATATTCCCGCCAACAGTGTATGAGGGTTCTAATTTTTCCAAATCCTCATTGTCCTTTCTGATTATCTTTCCAGCTGGCCTAGTGGTAAAGAACCCTCCTGTCAATGCAAAAGATGTAAGACACTTGGGTTCGATCCCTGGGTCAGGAAGATCCCCTGGAGGAGGACATGGCAGCCCACTCAGTATTCTTGCATATAGAATCCCAGGGACAGAGGAGCCTGGGGTCACAAAGAGTTGGACACAGCCGAAGCGATTTAGCACAGTCTAGTTTAAGTATAAAGTAATATTTCACTGAGGCTTTGATTTGCATTTCCCTGATGACTAATAATGTCAAGCATTGTATGTGCTTTTTGGCCATTGTATATCTCCTTTGGAGAAATGTCTATTCAGATCCTTTATTATTGTTATTATTATTATTTTTGCTTTAATTATTTTAAAATTTAGTTATTTGTCTTTTTATTGAGTTGTAAGAGTTCTTTATATATCCTAGATACAAGTCCCTCAGAATTATAATTTGTTTTCTCTTATATATATAATATAAAGTGTATTATAATATACTTTCTATCATTCTTTAGGTTGTCTTTTCACTTTCTTGATGGAGTTCTTTGAAACACAAAAGTTTGAAACTTATAAAGTCCAATTTATTGATACTTTCCTTCTTTGATTTTTGACCCTTCTTAGGTGTCATATCTAAGAAACTGTTACTTAATCCAAGCTCATGAAGACTTATACCTATGGCTTTTTCCCCTAATAGTTTAATAGCTTTAACTTACATTTAGGTCTTTGATCTATATTGAGTCTGTTTTGGTATGTGATATGAAGCAGAGAGTCTGATTTCATTCTTCTGCATGGGGATATCCAGCTGTACCATGCACATCTGTTGAAGAGAATATTCTTTCTCCCAATGAATAGTTCTGGCACCCTTGTCAGAAACCAACTGACTGGACTTCCCTAGTGGTACAGTGGATAAGAACCCACCTGCCAATGCAGGAGACATGAGTTAGATCCCTGGTCCAAGAAGATTCCACGTGCCATGGAGCAGTTAAGCTCAACTACTGAGCCCGCATGTTGCAATACTGAAGCCTGTGTGCCTAGAGCCTGTGCTCCACAAGGGAAAATACCGCATTGTGAAGCCTGGGCACCATAACAAAGAGTAGCCCCTAGGGAAAGAACTGGCACAGCAACAAAGACCCAGTGCAACCAAAAGAAAAAAAAAAACCAAAAAACTAAGTGACCGTGAATGGCAGTGTTTGTTTCTAGATTTTCAATTTTGTTCCACTGATCTACACGTCTGCCCGTATGCCAGTACCATGCTGTCTTGATTCCTGTAACTTGGTTGTTTATTGTTGTCGTGTCCAACACTTATGACCTCATGGACTATAGCCTGCCAGGCTCTTCTGTCCATGGGATTCTCCAGGCAAGAATACTGGAGTGGGTTGCCATTTCCTTCTCCAGGAGATCTTCCTGACCCAGGGATCAAACCAGAATCTCCTGCTTGGCAGGCAGATTCTTTACCACTGAGCCACCTTGGAAGCGCACTGTAACTTTGTAGTAAGTATTAAAACAGACGTATGAATACTCTGCTTTTGTTCTTCAAGATTGCTTTGGCTGTTCTGGGTCTCTTGAATTTCCGTATGAACTTTAGGATCAGCTTGTCCATTTTTGCAACAAAGAAAAAAAAGACTGCTGAAAGTTTGGCAGGGATTATGTTGAATCTGTAGATCAGTGTGGGGAGGATTGCATCTTAACAACCCTGTCTTTCAATTCATGAACACAGGATGATTTTCCATTTATTCAGTTCTTCAATTTCTTTCAACAGAGTTTTATAGTTTTTAGTATGTTTTGCACTTTTGTTAAACTTATTCCTAAGTATTTTATCATTTTTGATGTTATAAATGAATTCGTCTTTTAATTTCCTTTTCAGATTATTATAGTGAGTGTAAAGAAACACAACTGTCTTAATGAATAGGTAAAGAAGATGTGGTACATATATACAACGGAACACTACTCAGCCCTAAAAAACAAAGATTGTCATTTTGCAGCAACATGGATGGGCCTAGAAATTAACATACTAAGTGAAGTAAATCAGACAGAGAAGGACTAATATTATATGATATCACTTATAATGTGGAATCTAAAAAGTAGTAGAAATGAACTAATTTATAAAAGAGAAACAGACTCATAGATACAGAAAACAAACTGATGGTTATCAGAGGGGAAGTCAAGGAGAGAGATAAATTGGGAATTTGGGCTTAACAGATAAACATTACCATATATAAAGTAGATAAACAATAGGATTTACTGTATAGTGCAGGGAATTATAGTCAATATCTTGTAAATAACCTAAATGGAAAATAATGTGAAAAATATATCTATCTTTCTTGGGCTTAGTGGTAAAGAAACTGCCTGCTAGTACAGGAGATGCAAGAGATGCCAGTTCAGTTCCTGAGTCAGGAAGATCTCCTGGCAAAGGAAATGGCAACCCACTCCAGTATTCCTGCCTAGAAAATCCCATGGACAGAGGAGCCTGGTGGGCTAGAGTCCATGGAGTCACAAAGAGTTGGACGTGATTGAGCACACACATGAGCACAGCATCTCTCTCTCTCTCTCTATATATATATATATATAAAATCACTGAATCACTTTGCTGTACACCTGAAACTAACACAGTATTCAATTAAAACAGAAAGAAGCACAACCATGTTTTGTATACTGCTCTTGTATCTTGCAATCTTAATGAACTTGTTTATTAGTTTTAACAGTGTTTGAGGTGGATTCTTTAGAATTTTCCATATAGATTATGTCATCCACAAAAAGATAGTTTCACTTCTTCCTTTCCAATGTGAATGTCTTTTATTTTACTTTCTTAGCTAATTACTTTGACTAGACCCTATGGTACAATGTTTAACAGAAATACAATCCCTCTTTTTTATCCCTTCTCTCCTCAACCATTGACTTGAAAAGGGGAGGAGCCTCTATGAAACTGGGTTTTAATGCGTAGTAAGATTTTTTTTTTTTTGCTATTTGTTAATATTTTGGGCTACCCTTGTAGCTCAGTCAGTAAAGAATCTGCTTGCAATGCAGGAGACCCAGGTTTGATTCCTGTGTCAGGAAGATCCCATGGAGAAGGAAATGGCAACCCACTCTAGTACTCTTGCCTAAAGAATCCCATGGACAGAGGAGCCTGGCAGGCTACAGTCCATGGTGTCGCAAGAGTCGGACATGACTTAGTGACTAAACCACCACCAAGATATTTTTCTTTTGTGTCTTTGCAGCAGCTTCAGTCAAATAGTTGTACAGCTTTTGTCAGTCATT
This sequence comes from Oryx dammah, assembly GCF_014754425.2. Lineage (NCBI taxonomy): Eukaryota > Metazoa > Chordata > Mammalia > Artiodactyla > Bovidae > Oryx > Oryx dammah. The sequence goes on along the minus strand of NW_024070185.1, from coordinate 79,942,179 downwards.
CTTGATCAAAACAATTGGCCAAAACACAAACTAAATGCAAAGCATGAGGGAGACATACGAGGAGTAAACAAATAATCTGTAGAAGAGAGTCAATTTAGGATTACATGAGATTACAGGCCAAAGTACTCACTGGTTCAGAGTTTTTCTGAATGGCAAATTAATACTCATTACCCAAGAATGTAATGCAGATAGTGCTAGAATTGGCTGAGGGCATGAGATATCCTCAGAGGATGAGCAAAATAGGAGTGAACTATTATAGAGTGGTTTATGTAATATAGGAATTATTTTTTAGGAAAATATTTCATAAGCAAGTAGTGTTATAGTGAATCAGTACCCCACAGGGTTGCAATATAGAAAAATTATGCACATATGCTTATAAGGCTTATTTTCCAAAGGATTCACAAGACAATATGATTATCTCAGGGTGAGGACTACAGTGGTAGGGATGGAATTTTATGCTTTTCTAACAAAGGTCCATCTAGTCAAGGCTATGGTTTTTCCAGTGGTCATGTATGGATGTGAGAGTTGGACTATAAAGAAAGCTGAGCACAGAAGAATCGATACTTTTGAATTGTGGTTTTGGAGAAGACTCTTGAGGGTCCCTTGGACTGCAAGGAGATCCAACCAGTCTATCCTAAAGAAAATCAGTCCTGAATGTTCATTGGAAGGACTGATGCTGAAGCTGAAACTCCAATACTTTGGCCACCTGATGTGAAGAGCTGATTCATCTGAAAAGACCCTGATGCTGGGAAAGATTGGGGGCAGGAGGAGAAGGGGATGACAGAGGATGAGATGGTTGGATGGCATCACCAACTCAATGGACATGGGTTTGGATGGACTTTGGGAGTTGGTGATGGACGGGAGGCCTTGGCGTGCTGCGGTTCATGGGGTCGCAAAGAGTCGGACACGACTGAGTGACTGAACTGAAACTGAAACTGAGTTTTCTTTTTTTTTTAAACATGGTTAACTAGTAATGCTTATCAACTACTTTATTTCTTCTTTATGTTTTTCTATATTTAAAAAGAATGTAGTCTACTAAATGCTATTGCAAAAAGAAACATCAGGTACATTACATATGTAATTATGGGCCTATCAAAGAGAATTCTACCCCACCCTTAGAAATACTTGAGAGATGAGTAACCAGAGAATGGTCTGAAGAATGAAGAAGGAAGGGTTATTTGAGTCAACTATTCAGGATGTGTCTGTCATCTTTGCTGGGTAAAAGAAGTGTGAGCTGAGGGTGTCCCTCCGCCCTCAGGAACTGAGTGGGCAGCTCAAGGGGGTGGAGCTGGCCTTTGAGACAGGAAAGGGCAGGGTCTGTTTCTGGTTGGCTGGGAGCCCCTCAAGATTTTCAGAAAATGCTGGCACAGGTACAGCAATCCCCTGTCACGAAAGGGTAGAAGCAGTCTATACAGCTAGCTACCCAGCATGTGTGATTCAAATTAAAAACAAACAAACAAAAAACAGGAACAATGAAGCAGACAGGGATAACGGGCTGGAGGGGACTTTGAGCCTGAGTGATGGAGGGTGGTGGGCAAGAGTTTCAAGACACAGATATCGAGAACCTCACGGGCCAGTGCTAGTGGTCTGAGCTCGGGTGAGAACTCTTGAAGGCCATACACCAAAGAATGTTGTTCTTCTCAGGGCTGTAGTCAGATTCTGCATAGAGGCCGGGGAAGCTGTACAGAGCAGAGCCAGAGGGGACACCAGGGTGGCCCTTATGTAGAGATTAGACCAGAAATAGGTTCCCAGCAGTCTTAGAAGCATTGCCAAGTTAATTCTTTCCTCAGGCTGTTCATTTGAGCATCTCTGTTTAATGTTCAGATTTTTGGGGGGTGGGAGGGAGGGTGGAGGCGCGGTGTGCTTGCTTTTAATCTTACCCTTTCTATTTGTAACCAGGCATTCTTCTACTTTAAAAAAAATGGGAATTCCCTGGCAGTCCAGTGGTAGAAGCTCTGAGCTTCCACTACAGGGAGCTCAGGTTCAATCCCCGGTTTGGGAACTAAGAACCCACATGCTGTGTGAGGTGTGGCTAATAACTAACTAACTAAAAAAAAAAAAATTCTCTTAATTTCTTAGCAAAATTAACTTTGGAACATTCTAGCCAACTGCAAGTTTGTGAGGAGGAAAGGTAGGTGTTTCTAGGCTCTGCTTGGTAAAGAGACAGGAGCAGGGTGCCTCCGTGGTCGCCAGCTGGAGGGTGGCAGCCACGAAGGAGGAGACAGAAACCAGAATAAACCAGGAGAGAGTGAGGCTGGCCATGGGGCTGCGTCCTTGAGCCCTCTGTCACTTGTTGAGCAAGCATTTACCTGGTGCCAGAGGGTCTAGATGACAGTATCTAACATGTGTTGAGTATTTACTATAGGTTGAGCCAAAGGAAATTCACAATAGTCAGTCATTTTAGATGTGTCAAAATGGCAATTTCCCGTGATTTAGTCTAACACATGTATTCTAAATGATTTACATGTATTCATCACATTTATTGCTCAAATTCACCTATAAAATGGAAACTGTTGTGTTACTATTCCCATTCTGCCGTGAGGAGCTAAGATCAGTCTGGTTGTGTACCTCTCTCAAGGTCACATAGCAAGTAGTGGAGTCACCACTGGACTTAAATCCAGGCGTTTGGCTTCCAGGCTGACTTAACCCTATGCTACTTTTCCTGGGTTGAGAACTGAGCACTAACGAGCTCTGGAGACTTTAGGTCTGCATCCTCAGACGATTTTTTTCTAAAAAGAGGCGGGGTAGACTAGGTCTTGGCCAAGAAGGCACTGGGACTGTAGCCCTTCACCTTGTTCAAGTCATAACAAGCTCCACAAAGCTCACGTATTCAACCAGTTCCTTTATCGGGTCGGTCCTTATCTAGGATCAGAGACAGCTTTACATCCTTTTATTAGAAGCAGTCTTGAAGCTGTATGGACATTTCAATCAGTTTTGAAAAACCCCAAATGAGCGACTCATTCAAAGCCTTAGACCATTTAAGAAGAGGGTCCCAAACTCTTCAAATCTCAGGTCTGTCCTGAAACAGCCATCTAATTCTTTCTGGCCTCTCTACACTCTCTCTCTGATTATACGTTATCCCAAAGGCTGGGTAATCTTCCCAGAATGCTATTTTCACTATGTCATTCTTGGAACTGAAAAAAGTTTCCCACTGCCTAGACAGTCACATGCAAACTCTTGAATTTGGCATCAAAGGAACTCCATTACTCAGCCTGGGCCACCTTCAGTCTCAGAGGTTCTTAATGGTTCTCCTAATCAGGAAACCCATTTCTCACTTAATGGCTATGTCCACAACCAATTCACTGTTTATGCCTGCCAGGCTTTGCTCATTGAGCTCCTTTCCTTTCACTGCTTTACTAGCATCAGTGCAGTTTTCTCTTACACTCCAAGCTCAAGCCTCACATCTTCTGAATGGCCCTTTCTAACTAAGCTTACAAATATTAAACTCTTAGCTCTTTGAATTCTGAAGATGCAGCCTAGAATTTGTTTATCTACTCTCTTGTGAACAATATTTCAACTCTCTGTATAATATACAAAGAAACTCAGACAGAGATCATGTTGTCTACAACATTCACTTCTTCAGCATTTATCAAGCACCCAGCATTTAGTATTCTTGCCTGGAGAACCGCTATGGACAGAGGAGCCTGGCGGGCTACAGGGAGAAAGAAAGAAGAAAAATGAAGATGTTAGTTGCTCAGTTGTGTCCAACTCTTTGTGATCCCATGGACTGTAGCCCACCAAGCTCCTCTGTCCATGGGGATTCTCCAGGCAAGAATACTAGAGTAGGTAACCATTCCCTTCGCCAGGGGATCTTCCCAACCCAGGGATCGAACCTGGGTGTCCAGTATTGCAGGCAGATTCTTTACCATCTGAGCCACCAGGGAGAGACTGTGTCATATGGACAATTCAGCATTCACATCTGATCTTTAAGAGAGGGCTGGAGGTTTAGGAGCCTGCAGCACAAACGAGAGGTGTGGCCAGCTGTGCCAATGCCCCACTCATAACCCATGGGACCCTTTCATCATCTGTGTTCACATAAGCTCTCGGCATGTTCTCTTGACTCTGTCAGATGTGACCCTCAGGTTGCCTGAGCCTATTTTGCCTATGAACACAAGGACCAGAAGCACCTGGAATGTATTTCTTTCTCAGCAATGATGACAGGTGCTGGAACATTCACTCTCTGGGCTCCCTGCCCCTGATGAGGACCATTCTGAAGCTGACCCACACTGCTTCCAGGGCACTCCTGTATAACCTGACTTGATATCATGGCACCTGGCTTGGCAGTCCATTCTCCCTTCCATTTTCCCCTTCTGAGACTTCTTCCTAACAAATCTCTTTGACAAGAATTTCATGTGCTTCAGAGGAATCCCCACTAAGAGAAAGTGTTTAAATGAAACCACTCCAGGAGGATGAGCAGTCAGGAGGGGTCCTCTAGGGAAGGCCAACTCTAAGTACAGGAAGATGAAGACTGTGAAGGAGATGGAAGGGGGATGGCAGACGGGACCAAGGAGAACAAGAAGAGCGCAGCCATGAAACAGAAATTTCCAGAAGGAAAGAGTTATTAACAGTACCAAACAAAGCAGAGGAGCCTACTACGGTAAGATTAAGAGGCGAGGAGCCTGATGAGTTAAGCCTAATAAGGTAAACTATGTTTACAGAATCTGGTGATCATAAGGGCACAGGGCCCTTAGGAACAATTTTCCCTAGACTTGTGACCCCAGTTCATGTCCAAAGTGATGGGAACTTCTTCCTCCCTTGGTATGCCAATCTTCCTTCGCGTCTCTCTTATAGGCAGAGGGGTCTAAAGCTCACTCAGATATGTAGCTCTGTGATATGCATCAAGGCATACTCATTTCTAGTTCTGTTTCTAGAACCGGACATTTCTCTTTAGCTGTACTGAGACTGTCAGGTTGGCACTCAGACATCTGAGAGGTCAAGATAGACATGGATGCTGATGTGCTTATAGAATCAAAGGCTGGTGGCTTCAGTCTTTTCTTTGGGGCAGGAGCAAGAGAAGGAAAGGAGGGAGGGGAAGGTCTGGAATAGATACCAAAGGCAACACAGAAGGGAGCTGCCCAAGGAGGAGTGAAGGGATTTATTTGTGCCTGCAGGGCCACTGAAAGAAGAATTCCGGGGAGTGTTCAAGCTCAGGGTGGAGGAGCAGTGGTGAAGACTGACACTCTGGGCTGGAGTTTTTCCATGAGAAAGGCTTGTGTGGCTGTGGATGGACACGTTCCCACACGTGGGTGGGAAAAGATTGCTGTGTTCTTGAAGGATTAGAAATAAGAATTTAAAAAAAAAAAACTTTAAAGGTGAAGACTTCATGCATTCTAGAGAAGGTTTACGCATAGGTTTTTAAGGGAAAAATGGAAAACTGTGCTTAGGTACTGTGCAAATTCAAAGGACTCATGGCAGGAACATTCCATTTTGGCCATAGAGTTACAGACTTGAAGGGTTTCCTCTTCTTATGGGATGTCTTTGTAATGGGGGGGGGGAGCAGCGAGGGATTCACGAGGAAGATAGGAAAAGAGCTCACATTTCTCTAGAACCGTATCAACTGTGGAGGCAGTAGTTAGAAAGAGCCACGTCAGACTCTGGGCTTGTCAGCACCTCTTCAACGTGATATATTTTAAGGTTTTCTCAGCACGAGTTTGACTTTTAACAATGAATCCAGAAAAGGGGGAAGTGGTACTAAATCACAAACAATAAAAACCAACAGAGATTTCTTCTGACCCTGCCATCGGAGCTCTTCCATCCCGCTGGCCAGTCGTGATACGCTAACTGAAAGCACTTGGAAGAGGCTGGATGCAGCTATACCCTGGAGACCAGAGGCATGGGAGCCTTTCAGAAGGCGCCTTGCTTGTCAAGAGTCATGGCTGCTACACTGGACAAGGGAGGGGCTTTTAGGCCGGGGACTGGGGAAAGGAATAGGAGAGAGTAAAGCAATGGCCGCCAGGCAGAGGAGAGTGGAATGGCAGGAAGATCAGGCTTTGCAGAGTGGACGGTTCTGCCCGGGGTGGTGGAGAGGTGAGGGAGGGTCTGGAGACAGCCACTGGGGGCTCGTCTATGGGAAAGGCATTTTAATAATTAACAAATGAGAAAAGGCATGGAGCCAGTAGTAATGTGACCCTAGCCTTTTGAAACTATGCCTTAGGAGCCTGCAGGCACGTGACAGGCTCCCCAGCCAGTGAAGGCTGAGAGAGATAGGAAAACACAAGGAACTGCTGTAACCAAATAAAACTTACCACTAGGTCGATTTAAGACACATTTGATGAGAGCTGTAATTCAACACTGGGAATATGGAAGGTACAAATGGAACAGGTCTTATAAATTACTGAAATTAGCAAGTCAGAGACAAACATAATTTTAATTTTTCTCTTCTCACTTTGTTAATACTCCTTTAATATCATCAACACAATACTGAATTTGCTGTTTCCCTATATTGACTGAAATAATCAGATACAGTCTTATGTGTAAAAACACAAAGATGCTTTGGTCTAAGAAGTCTTTTTTCAACACAACCTTCATGTCCTTCCACAGTTCAAGATGCCTGGAGTTTTCTTTCTTTCTTTCTTTCTTTTTTTTTTTTTTTACTGCAACTAAATGCTATATCGAGTTCTTCAGAGGCAGGAAGATAGAGTAGGAAAAAGAGGATTATTTCAACCCCCACTCTGCTCTTAATCAGCTATATGATGTTGGACACCTTAACCAGTCTTTCAAAACCACGAGTCACCTAAGTGAAGATGTGAAATAGCCAGCAGGAGAGGTGAGGAAGGACCAGCAGTGAAGCAGAAGGTAATCAAGAAGACTGTGACACAGAAGCCAAGAGAAGAAAGTGTTTTTAGAAAGAGTGGTCAACCATGTTGAAAGTTGTTGCAAAGATAAGTTGAAGTTTCCGTTGCATCTGGCAGTGTGAAACTAAGACTTCTAAATTGTTCTTGGTCCATTATTTCAAGACCATGGGGTATCTTCAAAGACAGGGGGAAAAGATAGCATCTTTGATGATCATTTTATGAGACTTCTTTCCCAAGGTCTTATTTTTGTATTAAAACAAAAATCTGAGAATAAATTTTTACAATCCTGGTTTTTCCTTTTCATTTTCTGTCATTCTAGGTTCTCTGTGCCCATTTAAGGGAGAATTCTAAGGGATGGGAGTAAACTAAACTGAGACTATACAATTCAGGGCAGGTTCAGAAACATTTCCTCTTCATTGTAAGTGCATCTGATAACAATATTTTCCATACTGATGTGCAACACTCTTTCAAATGCACTCATTTCATGGTTAGCCTAAATTTAGGCAAACACAATTTCTGAATACTAAGACAAACAAATGCCATAATAAGCCTTCTAGCACAAGGGTCTAAAAATAGTGTATTCCTTCTCCCAGCTCCATACACAAAGGAAAAGCTCTTGGATGTCAGAAGTTCCATGAAGCCCCGAAACAAGGCTCTCTGCATGTGTGTACTGACTTCCCAGTGGACATCTGGCTGTTTATATGTTGGGAACACATTTCATCAACTAACTTTAGTTATAATATCCTTACCCACTCAGGATGGTCTGTGGTCATTCCGAACTGGAAGCATCGAAGGGACTTAGAGACTTGGAAAGTGGGGAAGCTGAGTCTTGAGAGCCTTGAGTCTTGGCGGGATTGGTGAAATTACACAGCTCACACACCAGTCTGTTCCTGTATCAGCTGTCTTAAAACAAACCTCCCAGGCCCTCACCTTGCTCCTCTCCCAGCACAACTCCTCTCACAAAGTCCAGACTCAGTGTCTCTGCTTCCTGACCTCCCATTCACTCTCTACCCACTCCAATCTGACTCCCTTCTCCACAACTCATGAATAAATGCATGCATGTCAAGGTCACCAACATCTTTCATGTGATCCAAACAAAGGTCACCTCTCTCTAGCCCTTTTACAACACCCCTCAGCAACATCTGACACCCCACTTCGCCTTCTTGACTCATTTTCCTTCCTGGCTTCCATGACTCCTGGCCTCTGGGTTTTCTCTACATTGATTTTCCCAGTTTCTCTGCTGACTCCTCATCTTCCTCCCAACCTCTTCTCTCACTTTTTTTTTCTCCCTGGTGATTTCAACGGGCTCAGAATTGTAAGTATCCATAGGGTGAATGTTTCAGTCTCTCCACTGAGCTCCTCACTTGTAAACCCCACTGCATTCTCCACACTGAATGTCTATTTGGCACATCACACTTAACAACACGCAAGACCGAAATCTTTATTCTTCCCTCCAAAGCCTGCTCCTCCCAAAGTCTTTACCATCTCACCAAATGGCATCACCATCTGTCTACCCAGCTGCTCAAGTCAAAAGCCTAGAAGTCATTCTGGACACTTTCATTTTCCTTTTCTCCATATTCAATAGACCAAAGACCTGCCAGTTCCACTGCCAAAGCATGTCTTAAACAGGCCTGCTTCTTGCGTCTACCCCGCCGCCGCCAGGACCGCTAGTGTGGACCACAGCAACTTCTAACCCTCCTCCTTGCTCTTCATCTGCTGCCTGCAATCCACGTCACACAGCGGCCAGGGAAGCAGAGTCAAAGCACCAGACAGATCAGATCCTCTGTCCTTAAGGCCCTGGAGCAACTCAGGACAAGGCCAGATGATCCAGCTCTCACCCGCCTCTCCCGACCTTCCAACTGCACCACCACCGACCTTTCTTCCTCAACCCCAGCATGCCAGGCCCTCTCCTGCCTGCAGGCCTTGGTGCTCCTCCAAGAGGCACTCCCCACCCTCCCTACTATAAATCTCCGGGTTCCCTTCGCATCAGCTTCTCACTGCCTGTAACTAAGCTGTGCACACAAGAGGGTCCCTGATAAGTGAAAGTTCTGAGAGAGCGGGGACCCTATCCACGGTGGCCATGGGTGTCACCATTCTGGCAGCTGAGGGAAAGGATGCTCATAGTGGCACTGGGTGGGGAGGGCAGGCTCCTGGCTCCTAAACAATGGATGAGTCAGCTGATGCCTGCGGTTAGTGTGCGAGGGAAGACATCTCCCTGGGAAGAGCGGCCACACCCAGCGCTGCTGCACAAAAGCACTGGTTAGCCTCGCTGGGGTCAGGCTGGGCTCGGCATTTCCCTCAGACCTCGGCCTTAGTGTGCAGTCACTGCAGAAGGGGGGTTTTTATTTAAAAACAAATGGCAACAGAACTGGTCCAGGCAGGCTTCTACCCAGGCGGTAGACTGGCCCTAGGGGCTGCCATCTAAAATAAGGGGCGATTCCTGGATGGCCGCCTTCCCACCTGTCTGACTGCAGATTCCAAAGGCTTGGCTCCAGTCAACAGGGGGGCAGGAGGAAAGCTTCTGTTGCCATAGTAACCACAGTGCTCCTGGGGCCTAGGCTCAAGGTTTCAGATAAACAACTATCTAGAGAAGTGAAGAAAAGGAGAGGAGAGAAACCAAAAAAAAAAAAAAGGTGAAATGGCGAGAAGTAATCCTACAAGTGTTGCAAGACACGCTCTGAAAATAAAACCAGGGAGCCAAGAGTAGAATCCTCCCACCAGCACGGGAGTGGCCTCCTGCCGGGGACCCAGCCGGAACAAAAGGCCCCATTGACACAAACATCTGTTACTACTAAACACTTAGGAATCAATATTTTCCTAAAGGCTTTTTTTTTTTTTTTTCTTTTCTCCTTTTGGCTTTAAAGGGTTACTGTCTGCCAGGCTACCAGACCCTCACCTTCTCCAAGTCCACGGTCACCATGTGAAGTGACCATTAGAACTTCAAATGAAGAATTTGATCCTGGAAATGGCCCTGTGCTAGTTTTTTTCCTGAACACAGACACCAGGAAAATGTCAGAAGGCAAATCCAAACCCACGCCCTGAAAGACTTAAAATGTTAACAGTCACATCCCTGGGAGGATGAGTAATCTAGCCCAATTTAATTTAAAAAGGAAACCCAGCAGATTTAAGAGATGGCCTGGATGTGCCTTGAAGGGAAGCAGGAGCGTGATAGGGAGGACGGGAAGGTGACAGGATCATGGGGGCTTTACCTCAACACCTGCATTTCCTCCGGGGAGTTCTGCACCTCGTCCTGGAGGCGATGCCAGCGCAGGCAAGCCCTCAGCTTCTGCTGTTCCCGGGCCTCGTGGGGGGCCAGCTGCTTGGAGCACAGACGCACAAACACACATGCACAAAACACAGTCACTGCTGTCCTCTGCAGAGTCAGAGCCGCCCAATGGAGCTGCGGGCTTTGTTTCAGGGGGGATGGCACAGACAGCCCCCACTGCGCCTCGTGCCCCATAGGGAAAGTCCGAGGGCCAACGAGGTCTTTTAGGTCCTCAAACGAAGAACCAGCCCGCCCTCCCGCGCTGCCTGTTTGGGAGGTGCCCCCTGGTCCGACAGCCTCCCCCTCCACCCCCCCGCCCCGCCCCTCATCCTGCCCTGGAGAGAGCAGACCTCCCTAGGGGCTGGTTTCCACTCTGATTCCATCCAGCCCTCTCTTGCCTTGTCTTTTCACACAGGGTGGGAAAGGTCCCCTCCATTTACCTCCTATTTTTTCCCAGCCCCCAGTTTTGTTAAGGGCTGTTTACAGGGGTGCTAATGTAACCCAGATGACTCTGTTTGCATATAACCAGGAAGAGCCCAATGCCTAGACTCCCTCTCGGGCGGGAAGGCCATCACCCCTGCCCTACTGGGCAGAACTGGCTGCTGTCACCCGTGTGCTCACAAGGCCCCTCGGCTTTAAATGCCACAGTGGGGGGTGGGTGGGGTGGGAGGAAGGACATCCACTGGGGAGGGAACTGTCAGTGTCTACAGGCATTCCTGGAAACTAACAGATATTTACTGATTCTCTGCTAGGCCCTGGGGACATAATGGACACAACTATGACCTTGAGGAGTCGAGGGAGACAGATGAGAATACTAACCGTTGGAGTCCAGTGATGGTAGGGGTTGAAGAAGGACCCCAGAGCTCCCCGGACAACCAGGGTGTTCAGAAGGTTTTCCTGGGGAGGGGATGGGGTTTGAACTGGCCCTCAGGGAAAGGAGGAGTCAGCTAGGAGAGGAAAAATTTCAGGAAGAGGGGAAGCATGTACAAAGCTCATGGGGCCTGGAAAGAGTGTGAAATGTTTTAAAAATGGGGAAGGTTAAGGTTGGCCAGGGAGCAGGCTGCCATTCAGGGAGGGACAGAAGTGCCAAGTAGCTAGCAGTGGTGAACATGATCAGCAAAATTTGTGTCCTGTTGTTATGGACTGAATTGTGTTCCCCCAGCAGGAAACCCTATGTTGAAGACCTAGTCACCAGTGTGACTATGTTTGGAGATAGGGGCCTCTAAGGAGGTAATTAAGGTTAAACGAGTTCAAAAGGATAAGGCCCTAACCCAATAGGGTTGGTGTCTTTGTAAGAAGAGGAAGAGACACTGAAACTCTCTCTCTGGGCCATGTAACAACATAATGAGAAGATGGCCCTTATCAAGCCAGGGAAGAGAGGCCTCATCAGAAACCAAGCCTGTCAGCACCTTGATCTTGAACTTCCCAGCCTGTTTAAGTCTCTTGGTCTGTGGTGCTTTGTTATGGCATCCTGAGCTGACTAAGACACCTGTGAAGAAGTCTAGACTTTCTCCAAGTTGATGACAAGTTATATGACTCAACTTGCCACTAATTCAATTCACTTCTCTCTATGGAATCCCACTGAGAGGAGTGGAGGTTTCTATCTCCTTGTTCAGAGATCCCCCGCTCCCCTTTGCTGTACTTGATAATGTGTGGCACTGCAAAGTACAGTCTCCTGGGCAGAAAAGTAACATTGCACCCTCATGCCTTGTTCAGGGATGAAGTAACCTGTTGACTGGGAGAGTCCCCTGAGGCCACCCACCCTTTTCTGCCCTGAGGAGCACTTTTCTCTGGCTGAGGAGGCTTGGCAGGGACCACCAGCAGCTCAGTTTTATTCAACCTTCAAGGAAGGGATCAGGGCAAAGGATGAACCCTGGAAATGTTTCCAAACTTTGTGCTGATTCCAGAATGGACACTTCACTTCAGAGGGTATCTGTGGTTTCACATATTGAAGATTTACTGCAGGTAAAGGATGATGAGGTGGACTGCTCCCTACTCCAGGTTAAGGGTAAAGGAGGGACAGAAAAACTTTAACCCCTATTTTCCCTTTGAGGCTCATAAGAAGTCATCTCCTCCAAGAAGGTTTTCTGGATTTTCTCACATCCAGCCTCTTTCACCTTTGAACTCCCATACTAATTAGTGTTTACCTCTCTTTTCTAACTTATTTTCTTCTTCCTTCCACTATATGCTTTCCTTATCTTCAAAATTAGACTCTGATCTTTTTCAAAGCAGCATTGTGGACTTCGCCTTTTATCTCTATGAATCTAGCAGAGAATGGACACATGGAAGGTTTATAGCTGTGAGATGCAGCCAGGCCAACTTTGTGTCTCTCTCAGTACCGATTGATGCAGGGCAGAACAGCTAGAGGCAGGACCCAAGCAGAGAGATTCCAGGAGGTAGAGGCAAGAGGAAAGATAAAGGGGGTGTGCTCTTTGGGGATTCAGGACATAAAGGGCAGAGAGATGGTCATCAGACATCTGACATACACTCATGATTACCAGAATAGCACAAATCTGATTGTCTCAGTTGGAAGCACCTCAGGGGAGAGATGGTGAGAGAGGCACATTTACATTAAACCTATTCAATCCTTGCTGAATCCCTACTCCATGCAAGGTGGTGGTAAAAACAAAGATGACGACAACAAGAAGGACAACTGGTATTTCTTGCACACACTCTACGTGTCAGGCATGGTGCTAATAAGCTCATTCACACACCACCCCTTCCACTCTGCAAGGTTAAGCATTTTATAAATGAGGAAACTGAGCCTCAGAGAGGTGACTTGACCACCTGACACTCACAAAGCTGGCAAGCAGCAAAGCTGGGATTCCAACGCGGGTCCTACCTCAGACCCAGCCTTTCTGCTCAAGAATCTGCCCGGTGACCTCTCTTCATAGGATTCTGCGTGGAGGGGGACACAGCTATGCACACTGCTAGCTCAGTAGCCAAGGTGGGAAAGCGGGGTGGGAGGATGAGCAGGGCACTCTGCCACTGTGAAAGAGGTTATCGCCTACTCATGAGGATAGGGGGAAGAAGAAACAAGTGAGGAAGAAGAGGCAAGTACAACTACAGTGGAAACGCAAAGTTTCTAGAAGAGCGTTGCTGAACTGTGGATGAGATGAAGAGCCTGGGCTATCAAAGGAAGGTGACCTTGAGCTGGCTAGTGAAAGATAGACAGGATTTCAACAGGCAGAAGGAACTTGAACAAAATCATGATGTGTACAAACTTGTGAATTTCAGAATTCAAATAGTCCAGTATGCAGAGATGGTAGGGGAAAAGATGTGACCAGATATTAGGAACTGGAAAACAAGCAGGAAGCAAGCAGGAAGCAGGTTAGCTGCCATAGCTTCCTTATTGCTGGTGGCTAATTCTTTAAAGTAGAGGTTGTAAACTAGGAGTGTGTTGAGCAGGTCTGGCCTCGGTGTGTATTTGGTCTGCATATTTTTCACACTGATACATTTCACATAAAAATCCAGAGTCATAGTTTCTTTTAAAACACTAGAAGTCCAGGCTCTATTGAGCCCTCCTTTCAACACGACAGCAATTGGTCAGAACTGAGGGCAAGCGGCCGGTGTACCACAGTCCTCCCCATTCCCTAATCTGCAATATCAGCTGCTTCATTCCTCATTACTTGCAGCAGACATCTAAAATCATGACTCTGGATTTAAAATTTCATCTCATCACTTAACAAAGCAGAACACGGTCGATGTCAACACAACCACAACCACAAAGGAGTGCTTAAGTATGCCGCAGCACCACCTGTTCTGCAAGTCTTTGCTCAAACGTCTCCTCGTCAGAGACCTCCGATGAGCACCTTCTAAAACAGCACTTCCTCCACCCCTCTCTATCTGGCTTTGTTTTCTTGACAGTACTCATCCCTGCAAGTTGCAGATGCTATCGTTTACCTACCTGGTCTCCCTGTCATCACTAGATCGCGAACCCCAGTGAACCCCACAGGGAGCAAGGTCTCTCTTCTCATTTACAAAGCAAACAGAACAAGTGCCTAGGTGCATAATGAGCACTCAATACCTTTCTGTTGAATGAGCAAAAGACTCAGTTGAACTTGACTCTGGGTACTGAAATGCTTAGTGCACTTGAAACTTACCTGCTGTGCCTTGGCCCAGAATACATCTTCCAAGTGAGTGGCGAACCCTTCACTCAGCCACTCCTCCGTCCAGTCTCGAGCCCCGATCGCCAGGCCAAACCAGGCGTGAGCAATTTCATGGCAGAGACGGGTCCCACAGAGCTGGCTCATTCCAGTCAAGGTGCTCTGAGAGAGGAAGACGATGTGTGGGCTGGGGGTAATGGGAGAGAAAACACACAAGAGTCTTGTCAGGGCCTGTCGTCACGGCCACCCCCTGGGGCAGCTTTCTCAGCCCTGCCAGCCTGTTATTATCATGTGCATGCTAGATCACGACCGATAGGCTCACAGCTTAGATGCTTTTAGAAATAAATAAAGTGGCAGTTTGCGTTCCTGGCAGTGGTTCAGGCTGCCGTTTCTGCCAAGCAGTTGTCTCCGTCATCAAAAGGCTATTACCTGTAATAAGTAACCTGCACTGAGGTTTACACTGAAGAAATTACAAGGCGATGGAAGCATTTACCCTGAAATCTGGACTGTAAAGGAAGAGCAGGTGTGGGAACGTGAAGCCCATGCTGTCAAGACAGTGATCAAAGAAGACCCTTCAGCCAAAAATCCAAGTAGCTTACAGACAAAGTGAGAAGTCACGCAGAAGGACAGGAAAAGCCGAGAAGAATGGAACCAAACATTTTCTATTTCAGGCCAGGGCTGGTTACAGAGGTAACAAACTCCCAGGTGCCATGGATGGGTGAGGTTTCAAGAGACTCTGATAAAGGCTGAATCTCTGTAAGGCTGAGATTTTCAAAGGTATCTTTTCCTATCTACAGATGCTTATAATTCCCATGACACAATGATAGGCAGAGAGAGAGAAGGAAGTTAACTCACTCAGGTGTGCAAATGGCCCCAGGGCTGGCACCAGCCAGGGAGATTTATTAATATCTAATCTCATTTCCCATACTTTGCTTTAAAACCCCAAACACCATGATTAGAGCTGCATTGATGAAATGGCAGGAAGGGAGGCTGAAGAGAGAAGAGGTAAAGGGAGTACCTCCTGTGCTTTGGTATTTCTCATTTATCCAAGACTTGTTTACAGTCTTATGAATGAAGAATTTGCTTTGAAAAAAAAAAACAAACCTCCCCTCCATCAATTGAACACAAGCAGTTGTGAAACCTTCCAAATTAAGAAACTGTACACACTGGTTCCTTCCTTTAAAAGCCATGCATTTGCCATCATGTGGGCTCTGCACAAGCCAGAACTGCTTGCAGATTTGTCCTCCGCCCCCACGGCCACCAGTAGAGAAAACCCCACCTGTATTTCCCTTGCACAACATCACCCATTCAGCTCAGGGAGCTCAACTGAAATCGCGGCAGTCATGTGTGCCAAAACAGACAGCTTTCATGTGAAATAATAACAGGGCAGGCACGCAAATGAGAACACATCTGCCAGGATCTCAGCAGAGTCCACCAGAAACTCTGGGAAATAAAAGCGTAGCTGGGGCATTTAGGATACAAGGGTGCAATGCAGCAGGCACCAACAGTATTTCAGAGCACTAACTCAGAGGGAAAAAAAAGGAAGGCAGGAAGCAACGCAGGAAGGAAAAGAGAGAAGGGTGAGAAAGAGGGAGGAGGGTGGGAGGGAACCAAGAGGCACAGGAGCTAAACTTCCTCTTCCTGAGAAAGTCGCCCATGGAGAAGACAAACTGCGAAACCTGGCATTTTCAAGTAAATGACCCCTTGCTCTGGCATGTGCAGCGCTACAAAGAAAAGCCACAGAAATGTACCAAGTAAATAACATTCCAGACATACTGCTGGCAGCACTTCACCCTTTTGGCTAAAACAAAACAGAAGTAACTTCAGGCTTTGTAAACAGGCTCAAAGACAAGCCTGCGTTGGAAAGGTCTGCTGGCCAGAGATCCAGACGGTGCACGCAGAGTTACAGACATGGTGTAGCTGAGCTGACCCCTCGGCCCAGGAGCGGTACACACGCTGATGACTGTGAAATTGCAGACTGTTCATGAGGAAAAGCCTGCGCTGTCCACAGCGACCTGCTGGCTGCTTTGTCCCAGTGTGGAAGTTGATCCAGGCCCTTTTATGCAAATATCAAAGTCTGAGAGGGCTGAAGGAACGCACAAAGCAGCTGTGTGGGGGTGGCATTTCATTTTCCTGTCCTGTAATTTTTCCCCTTCAACAGTCTTCGTTGTCTCCACCAGACCCGGTATTTTGGAGATACCACTCTGGCCTTGGTTGGGCTCAGGACAGACCCAGACATTGCTGGACTGGTGCCTAAATTCCCATTCCCTGTCCTCAATACTCTCTTCCTAGCCAGGGAGAAATGTGTTTCCTACTGTCTTCTGAGAAAACCGAAGCTTAAACTTCCTTCTAGATTGGAAAGATGTGCATTTCGCTTGATACAAGTGACCCTATTATCAGTGAAAAACATGACCTTCTCCCTGAAAAGCAATTTTCCAGTTTGAGAACCAGATCCCAAATTCTCCTGCAGCGGAGTTTTCTGTCTAAGGTTGGGTTTTACCTATGGATCATACCTCCCTATAAAGAAAATGGCTTCTTTCTTAAACTAAATTAAAACGCAGAGTGAGGTTTTGATAATCTTTCTCAAGGGTTGTTAACAAAATCCTGACATAAAAGGACCAATACAATTTTTTTTCAAGTTAAGGAGAATTTACTCCTCTCCTTTTGAACTTAAATGTCAGGATTTTTCATGGTAACTAGAATTTTTAAACTGCTTTTTTTTAACAATGAATGAAGAACAGTATAATGTTCAAACCCACTTCAAGGAGTAATATTAAATATTCCTCTACCAACAGATAATCTCTTTCACACCCTCCTTCAAAACAGAGTGAATGTTTAGAATTTTCTACTCAAACCTTTCACTTGATTTATAAGTTTCACCCCTGGGCTCCTCACATTTTCCCAAGTTGTCAGAACTGTATTCATGGTCCTAGTCAGCCAGTCGGGCATCAGTCTTCACTCTGACAAGCTCCATTTGAAAACGGGTTTTCTTTTTTCCTTTGAAAGGGCCTGTGTCAACTGCCTCTACAAATGCCAAATTGTTGATTCATCATCATTACAGAGGATGGAAGATAATCACTTCAGTGACATATTCATCCGAAAAATGGTTCTTTAAAAATTTTTTTTCAGAATCACAGAGTTGATCATTTTTCCCAAATAAGAAATGGGTAGGAAAGGAATATTTTCAACTCTCAAAAAGCACAATCCCTCTTATTTGTATTCTCCGTCATAAATTCTCACTGCAAGTGATCTTGGGGCCAGCGGGGCAGAGCAGGGGGCGGGGCGGGGCAGGGGGGCGGGGCGGGGCAGGGGGGCGGGCAGGGCCCCAGCAGGACGCGTGTGCTCCTTCCTTCCCCGGAGACCACCAGCGGGGCTGCCTCCCGACAAAGGCCACGTGGTATTGTCTGTCTGCTGCCTCCCCCAGCCTCAAGTTTAAAAATATCATTTCTGGTCTGAAAACAGTTTCTCAAGACTGTTCCTAAAAGCTCCCTCCCCACGCAGATTAGAAGGCTGTGTCCGTTAATTTAAAACACGCTTCTAGCAGAGGAGGAAGGAGTGCCTTCATTACTCTCAGGAGCCGCTCCAGTCCTTCGGGAGGAATTCAATTTGGAGAGGAAATGGAGAATTTCATCAGATCTTAAGCAGGGGCTGGTGTGTGATTTATTTCTGCTTTGTCCAGGGAGACGTGACTGGCGTGGCCCACCTTGCGGCTGAGGGAGGGGTGCAGCACTGGGGGCTCCAGCCCAGCACCGCGGCCCCAGCGGTCAGAGCAGGCTGCAGGCCGACCCAGAGGACAGGAAATAGCTTCTGGTTTGGGACAAGAAGAACCTCAGGGCACCCATTATCCTGGAGCAGATCCAACACGCCTTAGGGGGAGCAGATTCACTTTTTATACAGGTCCTTGGGAAGTGCGTCCAGGAAACAGACACATACCAAGCTTGAACTTATGGGTTCAAAGTTTCTCACAGTCTCAACAACATGTGGAGCCCAACATTCCATTCCAGACAGGAAAGAAAAATCAAGAAAGAGGGGAACCCTGAGTACTTCCAGAGTTAAACTGGATAGTTCTAAAAGGACCTCATGATTATGTGAAAACAACTTTTGCTTGCATGACTTAGTTGCAAATATAATCAGGATAACTGAAAGGTTAAAGATTCGGAATGCTTCCCATGTGGCTCAGTGGTAAAGAATCTGACTGCCAACGCAGGAGACATAGAAGATATGGGTTCGATCCCTGGGTTCGGAAGATTCCCCTGGAGTATTCTTGCCTGGGAAACTTGATGGACAGAGGAGCCTGGTGGGCTACAGTCGATGGGGTCACAAAGAGTTGGACATGATTGAGCATGCGTACTAGAGAAGGTAATGGCACCCCACTCCAGTACTCTTGTCTGGAAAATCCCATGGACGGAGGAGCCTGGTGGGCTGCAGTCCATGGGGTCGCTAAGAGTCAGACACAACTGAGCGACTTCACTTTCACTTTTCCCTTTCATGCATTGGAGAAGGAAATGGCAGCCCACTCCAGTGTTCTTGCCTGGAGAATCCCAGGGACGGGGGAGCCTGGTGGGCTGCCGTCTATGGGGTCGCACAGAGTTGGACACGACTGAAGCGACTTAGCAGCATCTGCAGCAGCAGAGCATGCATACAGACTCAGAGTAAGTAGCTTGGGGCAATGTGCAAAGGGAGGACAAATAGGAGTTACCCATCCCTTGGTAACATTTCCTGCAAAGATGGGCACAATAAAAGACAGAAATGGTATGGACCTAACAGAAGCATTAAGAAGAAGTGGCAAGAATACACAGAACTGTACAAAAAAAATGTTCATGACCTAGGTAACACGATGGTGTGATCACTCACCTAGAGCCAGACATCCTGGAATGTGAAGTCAAATGGGTCTTAGGAAGCGCCACTACGAACAAAGCTAGTGGAGGTGATGGAATTTCAGTTGAGCTATTTCAAATCCTAAAAGATGATGCTGTGAAAGTGCTGCACTCAATATGTCAGCAAATTTGGAAAACTCAGCAGTGGCCACAGGACTGGAAAAGGTCAGTTTCCATTCCAATCCCAAAGAAAGGCAATGCCAAAGAATGCTCAAACTACCGCACAATTGTACTCATCTCACACACTAGTAAAGAAATGCTCAAAATTCTCCAAGAGTACATGAACCGTGAACTTCCAGATGTTCAAGCTGGAGTTAGAAAGGGCAGAGGAACCAGAGATCAAATTGCCAACATCCCTTAGATCATCAGAAAAGCAAGAGAGTTCCAGAAAAACATCTACTTCTTTATTGACTATGCCAAAGCCTTTGACTGTGTGGATCACAACAAACTGTGGAAAATTCTTCAAGAGATGGAAATACCAGATCACCTTACCTGCCTCCTGAGATATCTGTATGCAGGTCAAGAAGCAACAGTTAGAACCAGACATGAAACAACAGACTGTTTCCAAATTGGGAAAGGAATATGTCAAGGCTATATATTGTCACCCTGCTTATTTAACTTATATGCAGAGTATATCATGTGAAATGCCAGGCTGGATGAAGCACAAGCTGGAATCAAGATTGCCAGGAGAAACAGCAATAACCTCAGATATGCAGATGACACCACCCTTATGGCAGAGAGCAAAGAAGAACTAAAAAGCCCCTTGATGAAAGTGAAAGAGGAAAGTGAAAAAGTTGGCTTAAAACTCAGCATTCAAAAAACTAAGATCATGGCATCCAGACCCATCACTTCATGGCAAATAGATGGGGAAACAGTGAGAGACTTTATTTTGGGAGGCTCCAAAATCACTGCATGATTGTAGCCATGAAGTTAAAAGACACTTGCTCCTTGGAAGAAATGCTATGACCACCCTAAAGAGCATATTAAAAAGCAGAGACTTTACTTTGCCCACAAAGGTCCATCTAGTCAAGGCTATGGTTTTTCCAGTAGTCATATATGGATGTGAGAGTTGAACTATAAAGAAAGCTGAGCACCTAAGAATTGATGCTTTTGAACTGTAGTGTTGGAGAAGACTCTCGACAGTCCCTTGGACTACAAGGAGATCCAGCCAGTCCATCCTAAAGGAAATCAGTCCTGAATATTCATTGGAAGGACTGGTGCTGAAGCTGAAACTCCAATACTTTGGCCATCTGATGCAAAGAACTGACCCATTAGAAAAGACCCTGATGCTGGGAAAGATTGAAGGCAAGAGGAGAAGGGGACAACAGAGGATAATACGGTTGGATGGCATCACTGACTCAATGGAGATGAGGTTGAGCAAGCTCCGGGAGTTGGTGACAGACAGGGAAGCCTGGCATGTTGCAGTCCACGGGGTCACAATGAGTTGGACATAACTGAGCAACTGAACTGAACTGAGTTCCTTGGTCCTGGAGAAGAGTCTTGAGAGTCCCTTGGACAGCTAGGAGATTAAACTATTCAATCCTAAAGGAAATCAACCTTGAATATTCACTGGAAGCACTGCTGCTGAAGCTGAAGGTTCAGTACTTTGGCCACCTGTGCAGAGAGCTGACTCATTGGAAAAGATACCGGGAAAGACTGAAGGCAAAGGAGAAGGGGGTGGCAGAGGATGAGATGAGTAGACAGCATCACCAACTCAATGGACATGAATCTGAGCAAACTCTGCAAAGTAGTGGAGGATATAGGAGCCTGGCATACCTCAGTCCATGGGTTGCAAAGAGTCAGACACAACTTAGCGACTGAATAACAAATTCAGAACGTGCTTCCTCTTCCTCTGTCAGGTGTGATGTGGTTATGTGCCAGCATCTCAGCCGGTACATTTACAAACCAAATGCTCAGTTCCTGCCCCTTCATCTCTACAGTGAAATCCCTCAGTCCCCCTCCCAGCTGCAGTCTAAGGGACATATCTGTTGCTCCAAAGGAAAGAGATGGCCCAGATGGATCTGGAGGGCCCCTGCTCCCCTCTGGCTCTAGGACTGCTTCCTTCTGCTCCATCAGACATTCGACTCTGGACACAGTGTGGACTTAGACTGGAGCCTTATGAGACATGGGGATGTGGCCCTTTCAGTAGCCGGAGGTGGAAACCAGATCTAAAAACTGGAAGAAAACTTGCTGCATCTGACCAATACAAGGATTTAGGTTTGAGAGAAAAGGTTAAATTAGTATGTGTTTTCCTTTAAAAATGCTAAATAGCAAAGAGGCAGTAAAACATGTAGTCACTTATCTAAACGAATTTTGGCTCAAACTGCTAACATGACTATAGCAGAGAGTGACTGAGTGGAATTCCCAGGGCCAGAGACTTCTACCAGAAACATCCTTCTTCTAAAGACTCAAGTGCTTGAGTATGTGCAGTGTGCTAGGCACTGTATTTTATATACATCATCTCATTTAATCTACCTCATGACCTCAAGAGACAGATTTTATTATCATCCCCATTTTAGAAATGATGAAAGTGAGGCACGGAGAGGTAAAGTGACTAGCTCAAGGTCACACACCTGGTAAGTCGTGGAACTGGTATTTCTGCTCACACATTCTTGACCCCGAAGCCCTGCTCTGACTTACTCTGCCCAGGGTCACTGGGTTTAGACCTATGATTTCAAGATTACCCTTCCTCTGTGCCATCTCAAGCCTAGTGGTGCAATGATCACTACTCTCCCTGGAACTGCATTTTCTGTGTTCACCCAAGGGGAGCCACCAGCCATGCCCTGCACCTCTCTCTGTTCCTTAAATTCATATCACAGTAAGAACGGACCGGAGGTTACCAGACCTTGTGATCACAGAGCTTCAGCCTCTTCCTGGTGAGAAGGAAGGTAGGGAAGGAAAGGAGAGGGGGAAAGAGAGGGGAGCATCACTAACACAGCTGCTGCCTGCCCCCTCCGCCCCTCCCCCCACCTCACAAGCGCTGAATTCCTGAGTGCAACACCCTTCTTCCTAACCTCGTTCTCTGCCAGGTCTCTGTGGGCCACTGCAAGGAGATGCTTAGACAAGCAAGTGCGAGGGCGCATGGGTCAGTCCTTGCTGCTGCTAAGTTGCTTCAGTCGTGTCTGACTCTGTGCGACCCCACAGACAGCAGCCCACCAGGCTTCCCCGTTTCCTTCTCCAATGCATGAAAGTGAAAAGTGAAAGTGAAGTCGCTCAGTCGTGCGACCCCATGGACTGCAGCCTACCAGGCTCCTCCATCCATGGATTTTCCAGGCAAGAGTACTGGAATGGGGGGGGTGTGTCAGTCCTTAGGGTACTGTTGTAGGATCCCAGGCAGGACAACATGCCATTCTGCCTACTGCCCCTCCCCAGCCTCTACCTCCTACCCACTTTTGTTTAGGCCTGACTTCTTTTTCCTAAATAGATGTTATTTTTTTTAAGAGAAGTTTTAGGTTCACAGAGAAACTGAGCAGAAAGTAACAGAAATTTCCCATAAGCCCCTGCCTCTACACTCACACACAGCCTCCCCCACTATCAACATCCCCCATCAGAAGGTGCTTTTATTATTAGAAATGACAGCTCTCTTGATGTGTCACCACCCAGGGTCTGTCGTTTACATTAGGGTCCCCTCTTGGTGTGGCGCATGCTGTGAATTTTTGGACAAACATCATGACATGTATCCACCATTATGATATCGTACAAAATAGTTTCACTGCCCTGAGAACCTTCTGATTTTTCTTTTTTTCAAGAAGAGATGGTTTAAAGCAGGTCACAAACTCAAAGGAGTGCAGGAGCCAAGATGACAGAAAGAGGGAGGTGGATGACACAACGGAGGGAGCAGAGTAACAGTGGGGAAGCAGACAATGACATGGAGGAAGGGGACAAGGAGATGAGGGGGCAGAGAGAGAGACAGGGGCAGTAGGTGCGATGGGGGAAGCTGATAACAGAAGTAAGGAAGCAGACAACAGTCGAGGAAGTGGATAAGGAGATGGGGCCGTAGATAAGGAGAGGTGGGAAACAGATAAAATGAGGAAAGCAGATAACAAAAGGTAGGGAATAGACAACAAGATGGGAAGTGGAGAACAAGATGAAGGAAGAAGATAACCAGATTCTGTTCAGTTCAGTTCACTTCAGTCGCTCAGTCCTGTCCCACTCTTTGCAGCCCCACGAACCGCAGCACGCCAGGCCTCCCTGTCCATCCCCAACTCCTGGAGTTTACCCAAACTCATGTCCATTGAGTTGGTGATGCCATCTAACCATCTCAACTTCTGTCATCCCCTTCTCCTCCTGCCCTCAATCTTTCCCAACATAGGGTCTTTTCAAATGAGTCAGCTCTTCGCATCAGGTGGCCAAAGTATTGGAGTTTCAGCTTCAATATCAGTCCTTCCAATGAACACCCAGGACTGATCTCCTTTAGGATGGACAGGCTGGATCTCCTTGGAGTCCAAGGGACTCTCAAAAGTCTTCTCCAACACCATAGTTCAAAAGCATCAATTCTTCGGCACTCAGCTTTCTTTATAGTCCAACTCTCACATCCATATATGACTACTGGAAAAACCACAGCCTTGACTAGACGGACCTTTGTGGGCAAAGTAAAGTCTCTGCTTTTTAATATGCTGTCTAGGTTAGTGATAACTTTCCTTCCAAGGAGCAAGCGTCTTTTAATTTCATGGCTGTGATCACCATCTGCAGTGATTTTGGAGCCCCCCAAAATAAAGTCAGCCACTTTTTCCACTGTTTACCTATCTATTTCCCATGAAGTGATGGGACCAGATGCCATGATCTTCGTTTTCTGCATGTTGAGCTTTAAGACAACTTTTTCGCTTTCCTCTTTCACTTTCATCAAGAGGCCTTTTAGCTCCTCTTCACTTTCTGCCATAAGGGTGGTGTCATCTGCATATCTGAGGTGATTGATATTTCTCCTGGCACTCCTGATTCCAGCTTGTGCTTCTTCCAGCCCAGAATTTCTCATGATATACTCTGCATATAAGTTAAATAAGCAGGGTGACAATACATAGCCTTGATGTACCCCTTTTCCTATTTGGAACTAGATAACGAGATTAGGGGAGTAATAATAATAATATAGGGAAACAGGTAACTACAGGAGGAAAGTAGAAAACAATAGGAAGAAGGAGACAAAATCTAAAAAATAACACTGTGCCAGAGCTAACCAACCTATGGACAGGAGCTACAAGTTTGTCATCTCTGGTTTACAGTGGTTATCTCAGGAGAAGTGCATGGTTTCGTTGCACGTGGAGGCGTAACCCCTGGATCCCACCAAGTTTCGCATGGCTGCTCATGGAAGACAGGGCAAGGCCTGAAAGCTGACCATGGATAACAGCTGGGAGGAGAGGGGGTTTCTACTGAAGCACAAGGAGTGGGGAAGGGGTGCTTCTGGGGAGAGGGTTGGCCTTGGCCAACTGCTAAGAGAAAATATAATAGCATGATAATGACAAAGCCTTTGACTGTGTGGATCACAATAAACTGTGGAAAATTCTTCAAGAGATGGGAATACCAGACCACCTGACCTGCCTCTTGAGAAACCTCTATGCAGGTCAGGAAGCAACAGTTAGAACTGGACATGGAACAACAGACTGGTTCCAAATAGGAAACGGAGTACGTCCAGGCTGTATATTGTCACCCTGCTTATTTAACTTACATGCAGAGTACATCATGAGAAACGCTGGGCTGGAAGAAGCACAAGCTGGAATTAAGACTGCCGGGAGAAATATCAATAACCTCAGATATGCAGATGACACCACCCTTATGGCAGAAAGTGAAGAGGAGCTAAAAAGCCTCTTGATGAAAGTGAAAGAGGAGAGTGAAAAAGTTGGCTTAAAGCTCAACATTCAGAAAACGAAGATCATGGCATCCAGTGCCATCACTTCATAGGAAATAGATGGGGAAGCAGTGGAAACAGTGTCAGACTTTATTTTTGGGGGCTCCAAAATCACTGCAGATGGTGACTGCAGCCATGAAATTAAAAGACGCTTACTCCTTGGGAGAAAAGTTATGACCAACCTAGATAGCATATTCAAAAGCAGAGACATTACTTTGCCGACTAAGGTCCGTCTAGTCAAGGCTATGGTTTTTCCAGTGGTCATGTATGGATGTGAGAGTTGGACTGTGAAGAAAGCTGAGCACTGAAGAACTGATGCTTTTGAACTGTGGTGTTGGAGAAGACTCTTGAGAGTCCCTTGGACTCCAAGGAGATCCAACCAGTTCATTCTAAAGAAGATCAGTCCTGAGTGTTCATTGGAAGGACTGATGTTGAAGCTGAAACTCCAATACTTTGGCCACCTGATGCGAAGAGTTGTCTCATTGGAAAAGATCCTGATCCTGGGAGGGATTGAGGGCAAGAGGAGAAGGGGACAACAGAGAATGAGGTGGCTGGATGGCATCACCGACTCGATGGACTTGAGTCTGAGTGAACTCCGGGAGTTGGGGATGGACAGGGAGGCCTGGCGTGCTGCGATTCATGGGGTCACAAAGGGTCGGACACGACTGAGCGACTGAAGTGAACTGACTGAAAGCAAAACATAGAGACCACCTCTGACTCTTGAAAACAAAGATTGCCTCTGGCCAAAGACTGCAGAGCCATAGCAGAGTGGTGGACACTTCACTTCTGTGGGCAGACATCGTCCCTAGTGTTGGTTTTCTGGACCTCAGCCCTGCATGCTAAGTGGAGGCAGCATTAGCACTTGATGTTAGGAGCTGACTGCACCTAACTTGGGCTACTCTGTCTTGAGAAGGTGGTGGGGTTGGCATCTTGTGGTCATGCTCACCTAAAAAGCTAAATAAAGCTGCAAGTGACTATTTCAGGTTTGAAAGCTAAAGAATCAAGAGACAAAAACCAGTATATGATAGAATTTTACAATTCCTCTGTTTCTGAATCTTAAGGTACATGTTCAGCCTAAGGAGTCTCCGGATTCTCATAGAGAACAAAGGATTCACTTCTTCTTGAAGTTATTGAACACTCTGGTGTTTTGGACACCAGGGGCACAGCCATACCCAAACTATATCAACAATATTTATTGTAGCTGAAGATGTCTTCTGAATCATCTCTAAGTGAGTTATGAACTGAGAGCTGTGCGTTTTCTGCAGGATCTGGAGAACTCTTCTGGTAAGTAATTACCAATTAAAACATGTTGGCAGCCTCCACTGGAGCACGTGGATGACCAAATGTGATTCTCTCCGCTCCCTTACCCCCTACTCCCGGCCTCCCCAGCCAGGGTGATGACGTTTGTTCCCATAAAGAGAGCTAATAAAATTAGCCTCTACCGTGATACAGGGAAAATTTTTATTTAATAAAATAATGCATTGTGCTTCATTCCCAGAACAGCAATAACATGGCGCAGCTGAGAACCCGAATAGCTCATCCAGTTGGTTTTCTCTGTGTGTACAAGTCTGTCATTTGTGACCGTGTGCAAGCTTGGAAATCTGCTTCATGAAGGGGCACATTTAGGCAGCTTGTACCACCCTCAGTAAGAGCAGTGTGGTTATGAGTTTCCTTTGAAATACAGTGCAAGCACTCTGGGTTTGCAAATCAAGTCTAGAGAAAGAAATGGTGGGGATTTCCCAAAGAGTACTCAGAAATTTAATCGGGAGGGGGCCATCAGTTTACTTTCACAACTGCGAACGAGCATCCACGGCCCAGTCGGGCAATCTGGGGATCTGAAACTGCAAGATGTGGTCAGAAATGTGATTCATTGGCATACTGGGGGCTGGTGAAGGCACGTGAAGCAAAAAGGCAGGTGGTTATAGATACAGGCCTCGGTGCAGCATGGAAGGCAGGCTGAGAGGGTGAGCCCTGGAAGCAGCGACTGATACACAGTCAGCCACACCATTTTTCAGCTAGCTTTCAAACAAGAGGTTACTTTGTGTGAGAACAAGCACCGGGGCTACCTGAGGGCCTAGGGTGTAGAATCAGTTCTATCACAAAATCAAAGTTTGTTCAAGGATAAGAGAACTGAAGGAAACTGTATTCAAGTATTCCCTGACAGTTGGAATGATGGTGGTGGACAAAAAGGAAAGGAAAAATAAAGGACTGATAACTCTTAGATGTTGCTTAACCTTTCTCAGGCACCATTCTAAGGACTTTCCATTCACTCACTCATTTAATTCTAACAATAACCCTGTGAAAGGGATATTATTATCCCCATTTTACATGCAAGTAAACTGAGTCATAGAGCACGACTGCTCTGCCAAGATCCCATAGTTAGTATGTATCAAAGCTGATTCAGATATAGGCAGCCTGGCGCTCTTTTGCATGTTTCGCTTGATCCATGTG
The DNA here is from genome assembly GCF_014754425.2 of Oryx dammah. NCBI lineage: Eukaryota > Metazoa > Chordata > Mammalia > Artiodactyla > Bovidae > Oryx > Oryx dammah. The sequence goes on along the minus strand of NW_024070185.1, from coordinate 79,914,847 downwards.
AGATGTGTTTCAAAATCACCTAAAGATACAGTTGCTAGATAAATACCAGACACACAGTAAAATCTGAATTTTGTATAAATTACTGATAACTTTTCAAGGTGTGTCACATGCAATATTGCTGAACCTGGCAGCCCGCCTGAAGGGCTTGTTAAAACATCGCTGGACCCACAACTTCAAAGAGTCTGATTCACAGGCCTGGGTGGGGCCTGAGATCTGCCTTTTTTACGAAGTATCCAGTGATACTGATGTTGCTGATCCAGGGACCACACTTTGAGAGTCACTAATCTACACTGTGGCAGCTGCTTTTTAACTTAAAAAAAAAAATCAATTGCCAAAATTTATAAATGGGAAGATTTCACTAGAAATCCAGATTTTCTAATTTTATTTAAAATTTGAAAGATGTGACTACACTTGACTCACATTCCTATGTAGTAACTGCAGCTGAACAGCAGCTGACCCTTTCAAAGGGGACTTGGGCTCACCAGCTCCCCACCACTCCCCCATCTCCTCACCACTGGCTGACTCCACTTGTCATTTATAATCATGTGATTATATGTGCTTCCCTTCATCTCTTTCTTATAACGGGATTAAGAGAAAAGTGAAATATTCCTTCTATCCATGTCTCCATCAAAAGCAGGTAGAGAAGATCAACTATTTCTTAAAGGATGCTCTGCCCATGCACTTATTTATATTTGCTGCCTGACTCCTTATGGACATGTGGATTTAACCTGTTGTTTAATTTTTCTTATGAAAAAAATTTATTATCAAACTTGCTTATGGCTATAAGACAGTTTAGCAACTCTGGCTTTGTGAAGAGAGCAAAGACACAAACTTCAGCCTAGTTAAAGTCAGTCACTACAAATTCCATATGACTAAGAGTGGGATTAATTGGGTTTATTGTACTTTTTAAACCCAAACACAGTTTCAATTATTGCCAGCCAGTAATGGCTTATAATGAAGGCAGAGCTTGTTAGCTAAGCAAACAACTGGCATGTTTGTTTAAAGTGTAAATAGAAGGAAAATTCATGAATTAAATGAATGAATTCACTGATTGTTCTCCCAGGGCTGTAAAGCAGCATTCAGCTGCCATAATATATATCACCACCTTTGTTAAAAGGATTAGCCTGCTCAGTTATCTTTATCCAGCCAGAGATCTTCTTAGTGGTTGCTTACAAAGTAAATGTCTCTCTGAATTTTTCAAAGTACTCATCCATAGCAATAAGTGCCATTAAGGATAGGGGATCATCTGGGTCTTGGGGGTTCATAAATAACGGAGCTTTTAAGAACAATAGCCATATTTCTGAATCTCACTTTGTGACTCCACAAATAGACCAACACAGCATACGCGTGGAGATAAAGGGACAATACGCCTCATATTTTCCAGGGTGGTCCTAGAAAGTATGAAACAGATGGTCATGCTCAGAGGTACTGAACTTAACAGCATTTCCCTTAAAAAGGTAATAAACCTTACCAGAAACAAAAATAAACAAGTAAAAGGTTTTTGCTAACCTTTTCATTTAAAATTACGAGCACTGCATTTTTTTTCTCCAAACGTATCAGGTTTCCTGGCTATCTAGAGTTAAGTCCCATTTTCCTGGGATGGTTCCCCTGGAGGTGCTCACTTTACTGACAGTATGTGTATTGGGGGGGTACATAGGAATTCTTCACCTTTGAAATAATTCTTAGTGCCCATGTCCCCATTTGGGATGCATTCAGTTGCAAGTAACGGAAAAGACAACTAGTGCTGGCACACACCAGGAGAGGCTTTCTCCTTCCCTGTAACAAGAACCCTTGAGGAGTATGGTTGCTGGGTTGGTTCCATGACTCAGCAATGTGGTCAGAGAGAGACGCTTGATGAGGAGAGTAAAAAATCTGGCTTAAAACTTAACATTCAAAAAAACTAAGATCATGGCATCTGATCCCATTACTTCATGGTAAATAGAAAGGGGAAAAAATGGCAACGATGACAGACTTTATTTTCTTGGGCTCCAAAACCACTGCAGATGGTGACTGCAGCCATGAAGTTAAAAGATGCCTGCTCCTTGGAAGAAAAGTTATGATGAACCTAGACATCTTATTAAAAAGCAGAGACATCACTTTGCTGACAAAGGTCTGTATAGTCAAAGCTATGTTTTTTTCCAGTGGTCACATATGGATGTGAGAATTGGACTATAAAGAAGGCTGAGAGCCAAAGAATTGATGCTTTCAAACTCTGGTGCTAGAGAAGACTCTTGAGAGTCCCTTGGATAGCAAGGTGATCAAACCAATTACTCCTAAAGGAAACCAACCCTGAATATTCACTGGAAGGACTGCTGCTCGAGCTGAAGCTCCAATACTTTGGCCACCTGGTACAGAAAGCTGACACATTGGAAAAGACCCTGATGCTGGAAAAGACTGAAGGCAAAAGGGAAGGGGGAGCTGCAGAGGATGAGATGAGTAGATGGCATCACCAACTCAATGGACATGAGTTTGAGCAAACTCTGGGAGATAATGAAGGACAGGGAAGACTGGCATGCTGCCATTCATGGGGTCACAAAGAATCGGACATGACTGAGCGACTGAAAAACAACAAGCACACTCTGCCACCCTTACCATGCTCACTTTTATCTTCATGCTTGCCACCTCATGTTCACAAGGTGGCCACCACAGCTGCAGGCATCAGTTGCATGTTCAAAAGAAGGAAAAGGGAGGGGGAGGTGCAGAGGAGGGAAGCTGCGCCAGCAACATCTATTCCTTTCATCAGAATCTTTCCTAGAAAGCCCACAGCAGATTTCCCCTCATTGGTAACCCAAGTTACAGGGCAGCATGGGTAAGCAGATTTTTTTTTTTTTTCCTGATTCTCTGGTAGAGGTAGACAGGAGGAAGGGGATTGCTTATGGGGTGCTGGGTTCACCAACCCACCGGGTCAGCTGCAGTACCCCAGTGTAGCCCTCTTTCTCATCAATATTAGAGAGTCATTCCTTGGGTCTTTTAGAATGCAAATACTTTTGTTGTTGTTTAGTCGCTAAGTCATGTCTGATTCTTTGGTGACCCTATGGACTGTAGCTGGCCAGGCTCCTCTGTCCATGGAATTTTTCAGGCAAGAATACTGGAGTGGGTTGTCATTTCCTTTTCTAGCAAATACTTTGGTAGAGGATAATATAATAAATTAATCCACACTGAAGTGTTAGTAACATACCATATCACATTTTTCTAGACAGGAGGCATTCTGAACAATGTGGATAGTGGGGTGGGCAAGTTGCATACTTCAAAGACATATTCCACCTATTTCCCAACTTCATCTGATGCTGGGAAAAATTTGACTTTTATTTACCTTCTGATCCTCCACAGAGGGCCAAAACTCTACTAAAGCTAGGCAACACTATACCTGGTGGTGGTTTTTAAGAACTCAGGGTTTGGAGACAGAGCCCTGGCTTTGACTTGGGACTCTCCCATCTACCATCACTGTGTCAGCTTTCTATGGCTGCTATAACAAATAACCACAAACTTAGGGGCTTAAAAGGGCACAAATTTTTCATTTTACAGTTCTCTAAGTCAGAAGTCTGACTGGGTCTCACTGGCAAAAATCTACGCTCTTAGAAGCCAAGACACTGCTCCTTGTGTGTGTCAGGTGGGAGGCGTCTGGAGGGGGGAAGACACAGAGGTCTTCTGGGGCACTGGTCATATTCTGTTTGTTGATCACAGTGCTTGTTACGGAGGTGTGTTCAGTTTGTGAACTTTGAAAATCCCATGGACGGAGGAGCCTGGTGGGCTGCAGTCCATGGGGTCGCTAAGAGTTGGACACGACTGAGCAACTTCACTTTCACTTTTCACTTTCATGCATTGGAGAAGGAAATGGCAACCCACTCCAGTGTTCTTGCCTGGAGACTCCCAGGGACGGGGGAGCCTGATGGGCTGCCATCTATGGGGTCGCACAGAGTCAGACACGACTGAAACAACTTAGCAGCAGCAGCAGCACACTTAAGATGTACACTTTTCTGCACGTATGGTACTTCAGTGAAAAGCTAAAAAAACACACACACAAACAAATAAATATCTTGAGAGATCTCCATTTTCTCCTTGGAGAATCAAGGCAAAGATTAAGTCAGAGTCTTCTCAGTAGGGGCAGAAATGAGATGGAGACTAGGCCTCCTGCCCCTCGTCTTTCCAGATGAATGTATTCCAGGCCAGTTCCCAACACTAATTATACATATATTTTAAATCTTTTGAGGAAAAGGGTATTTTTATTTTAATTTGCTTTCGCCATAGAGTCACATTTCTATTGCAAGTAAAAGGTACATTGTATCCTTCAGACACACCTGTAAAAACAGAACTGATACTGTCATATATCTGCGTCTGCTTCATTTTCTTTCAGACGCGGTGGAAAACACGACACAATAATAAACCCCTTTTCCATCCTGGCCAGCTGGAAAATTACGTTATACTGAAATGACATCATCCAGCTACGACGCCGAGCCAGCGGCTGCTCTGAGAAATCAGGGTGAGGCAGTGACAGCATGGACGCGAACACCACTCAGCAATGAATCCCGCCCCTTATGTTAGCAAATGGCTCTCTCATTGCCATGACATTCTGAAAATGAAACTGCAGCAGCTATATCATCTGAGGCAACATCCCTTATCTCTGAAACTAACCACATTGGCCCAAACAAGACAACCAAGGGAGTGGCAAGAGAGCAATTTTAAATAACTAGTTTAAAGGCAGGAGACCAGGGGCCAGGGCCAAGGCTCATGGTTCCCAGGGGATGACTTAGTGTTCCCTCTGTCTCTATCAATTGTTGCTAAAGTGACTTCAAGTAGTAGAAGCAACAGTATCTACAATAATATTCTTTGATATACAAGACTGATGTTCTTCTGTAATATAATATTCTAGGCAAATAGAACATCAGGACAAGGCCTCGGCCCTCCTTCATCTTTTCAGCGTCTAGGATGAACTGTATGAAATTGCTGATCCTTGACATTTTCAACCTCCCTACATGAGCAGTTTCACATGGCTCATCCTATAGACTGCCCTTTCCTCACTCAAGACCCTTTTCTGCAGAAATGGCAAGATCGAAGGAAATTCCCATACTTTTCAAACAAAAGAATTAGAAACATTACTGCGTCACACTGTGGAAAAGTATAGACGACGGGTCCCCAGCAGTGACACTGTGCTGTCCTCAGAAACAGCTGGCCCCTGGCCACCGCCCCAGATCAGTGCCACCTCAGGCCTTTGCCTGCTCAGTGAGAAGCCAGGTGCCTTAGGGCAGAAGTACCTCTTCAAGTCCACAGAAGAGGAAACTGGAGCAGCAGTGGCCCGCAAGACTTGAGGGAGGCTGAGTGGATCTGCATGGATCTGCAGCTGATCTGCCGCGTGTTACAGGGCCACTCAAGACCCCCTTCTGCATCTGCACCCCAGGGTGAACAAGGCTGGGACATCACTGCAGCGAAGCTGGAGTTCCGGTTAGACAGTGTGATTTCATTCGGCCAGCCTTCCCCAGATGCCTCAGTCAGCCCCAGAGGAGTAAGTATTACCCTTAATCTGGGCCCACTGGAGAAAGAACACTGCTTCAGAGCCACCACCCCTAAGCTGACCATGTATACCATCCTCAGTTCCAACTGCCGGGAAGGCTCCAGGAAAGAGAGTGAGTGCATTTTGACAGAGGGCTGGAGATGAGGAGAAAAGGCGGGCGTATAGGGAGCACAGTCAATGGGAAGGAATTAGTCCAGAAGGAATTAGGGGTAGGGGGGGAAGAAGGGCGCCCCTGGGGCAGGGACACACAGATTCAAAGGCCGAGGCAGAATCAGGCTCACTGCTGGTGAGAGACGAGCACACGGTGAAGAAGGTGGGGAAGGTGTGAGCCATGCTCAGAAACGTCTGGACACTCAATCCAAAAGGCGCCTCCCCATGCTACACAGCAGAGAACAAAGACCCAGAGAGCCAGCTCATTCATGCCACGTGGTGGGAGCTGCCTGTGTGCCACAGCTGAGTCATATCAGACCTGAATCTGTCAGACAGTTAATTCAAAACTGTTTTACAAAATCCCAGTCAGAGCAGAACCAAAGGAGATCTTTTGCCTGAAACTGGTGAGTCACTCAAGGTTAGAAGCTCATGGCGACCGAGGGCAGAAGTGTGAGTGTGGTACCCGCGACAGCCACCTTCATAACAGGCTTCTGAGATGGTATGACACCCCGTACCAGCAGCTACTTACTAACCGTCTTCTCAGGCAACATTTGGCTTTTCCTTCTGCTGACAAAGGACTACCTTTAAGGAAAGTTTCAGCCCCATAGGGCACCATGTCAGTTTGTTGTTCACCTGTTTCACTTGAGAAGAGAATAACAACAAACAAGAGAAAGAATACATTTCCCACTATTTTCTAAGTGTAACCAGGGACATATTTCGTACAGTTGTGTAACTATAATGATTTACCTAATTGTGTTCAATTTTTCTTTCTTTTCTTTTTTTTTTTAAGGCTCTGAAAATTCATCTTTGGGTTGAACCCATCTGTGAAATGAAAGCCTGGCCTAAAGAAAAACCAGGCTATGCTGGAGCATCAATGCATGTAACCTTCACTACAGTGTTTGCTCCTGCAAACACTATAATGTATGAAATAAAATATTAATAGCCATTACCTCAGTGCTTCTGAGAACAGACCTGAGTCACAGTTTTTGTGTGGCATGGTTTCCACACATGCACCTCACCGTGAACACTGCTCACAGTACCAAGCGATGGAAGCCTCAGAGCAGGCCTGACTAAGACGAGAGCGTGTTTTTATTCCATAATGTCATGGGCAATGTCGCTTATTTTGGCGACAAGTTCAGGTCTCCTGAATTCAGCACCTAGCACACATTATAAGGCCAGTCATCTAAACAGATACTAGGAGGGTTGCAAAATAATTTTTAACTCAGAAAGAAAAATATCGGAGTAAGATGAACATCTCTGCTATTTATCAGTAGCTAGATTTGCCATCACTCAGCTGAACTCTCTGACATTTGCAAGCACCGAGAGGGCAAAATATTTGTGTGAATGGATATCTTTCTAATGCCTCCTATTTGTGCATTGCAAATGGACATAATTGGATTTTTAAACTGTGTGTGGATGGTGTTAAAGAATGTTAGAGACATTCAGCTCCCGAGGGGCCTACAGTAGGTCTGGGTTCCCCTTCTCTCCCTCTGCTTGTCCGCCATCTTCTTGATAAGCTTTGGGTTCTTAGTGACCTGAAAACCAACTGTTTGACAGTTTTGTGTCTGATCATTATACAGCTCAGTTAAGGAATGAAAGTCAAGTACCCACCCTAGTACCCGGCAGACAATAAACACGCCACAAATGGAAGTGTCTCCCCTCCCCCGCAACGTACTCTTGCTAAGTGCTTTCAAGTCTGTGTTTAGAATTGATTCTTCAAATCCCCCATGAGATAGTGTAAAGCGAACATGCCGCTTTTATTGGCTGGAGGCCGGGCGGGGGAGGATGGCTAATTTACTTCTCAAGATGGGATCCTGGCATAGTCCGAGGCTGGCCCGAAACTACCTCTCTCAGCCGCAGCTTAGCGGCGGGGCTTCTGGACTCCATTGCTTCTTTAGGTGGCCTGCCACGCCAAGGTGTGTTTTTTAAATCTGTGCAATAAAATTTGGTGTGGTTGGAGAGGCGGCGGACAGGAACCCACCCACAGGCAAATGACGTCAAGAAGCTAAAGGAAAACATTGGGCTTCTCTGTTCTCCAGAACCTTCTGCTATGTTAAGCAACTTCAGAAGGAAGCTGACTTTCCATTAAAAAAACAGCCGCTTTGGCAGTTGTCACAGACAGCCCGGGGTCTTACACTTCCCCTCTCAGGAAAAGTGGGGAAAATAATTTCCATAAGTTGGAAAGGAAGACGCCTGGATTTCAACGAGTCTTAGGCACTCAATGGTCATTTGACACAACCTCTACTTTCCAACAGCAGACAGGGAAACTGAGGCTCAGGACAGACTGGAAACCAAGCCTCAACCCCTGGATCTCCACACCACGCTGCCATCACAAAGCCAGCAGTCTGAGCCTTCTCATCTGCTCAGGGGAGAAACTGCCTTGTCTTTCGTTTCCAGAGGGGTGGCTTCGGTACAAGTTCACGGGTGGCTGAAGGAGACTCGTCCTGACCCACTGAGCCCCTAGGGCCTCTGGAGAGGATGTGTGTGTGTGTGTGTAAGGGGCACACACCCAGGCAGACCCCTTCCTCTAAGACTTTTCTTTCCGGAAAACAACCTGATGTGCGGAGTTGAGCACACTTTGCAGGGGACCCTGCACTCGGCAAACGTGGAAAGCCCCACTGCACAGGGACTGGGACCAACCATTGGATCTCTCATCCTCAGCTTTCTCCTCACAGAAAGGACCCTGAGGTGACTGCTGGGGGACAACTGAGAAGCAGCGTGCAGAAGTCACAAAGCAGGGCTGTCCACAGGTTCCACACGTGGCTGCAGGGTTAGGGTTAGGGTTGGGAGACCAATAAACCCTGATATTACAATGCCATTAAGTTGCTTATTATTTATGTTATGCATATATCATTTATTATATTACTTATTATTATTGTCCTTTGTAAATTAACTCTTCCATTGGTGACCTCTTAGAAGAAAAATCCCTCAATACAGTGAATAATAATACACTTATAATTTTTAAAAACCTTTCACTTCCACCTTTTCTTTCTCTTTTTAATGGATCCTCGACAGCTTTGTGATGCTTGTGGATTTTTTTCCCTTCGGGTGAGGCCATGGAAGCTCAGAATGTGGAAAAGACTGAACTCAAACAGCAAGCTTATATGTGGCAGAGAAGGAACTCGAGCCCGGCTCTTCTAACACCACTCTGAACACAGCGCAGTGGGACCAGCTTTGGTTCCTGATTCACAAAGTAATTTCATTCCAAGAACAGAAGCTCTTGGTCCAAGACTAGATGGGACAAACAGGACAGAGAAGACAGTCAGTCAGAAGACAGACAGTGATGCTGAACCAGTCATTCATTCAGCAAATATTTACTGAGAGCCTACTAACTGCCAGGCCCTGTGCTGGGTGCTTGGGATGCATCCATGAACAGAAGGGACAGGAGGGGGTCTCATGGAGACCACAGTCTAACTATGGGCAGGGGAACATGCAAAAAATGAGATTCTTTACTACTTTATTGAGTCATTCACTTCTCTTCTTCTCTTAGTTCCTGAGTTTTCACCTAGAAAACTTTGGGTTGTATTTGGATCCTACCAACCTGGTTTATCTTTTGCTCACTAACGGCCTTTGTAGCCCCCTACTCCCACATACAAGGCTGTGCTCTCCACTGCCAGCTGATATGACAGGGGTGATGGATGGTTCCACACACTGACTGCTTTAGTCTGAGTGTTGGCAGTTGTTAGTGATGGGTGTTATTATCTGATCATTGATAAATTTCATTCATTGTTTGTAGCTTTCTATCATGGCTTTTACTCAAAGAGAGAGAGAGAGAGAGTGTGTGTGTGTGTGTGTGTGAGTATATTTTACAATAGGTTTTAATAGCATTGAGGCAAAAGTGTGAGGTGAACAGCTTTCCAATAGGCTCAATGGTATGTACAGGCATAATACGTTTGGATGGCAAGGCTGTTCTCCTAAATACTACAGAAAAGAAGTGACAGAAAAACATGTGTTTTTTACTGTTTTAATTAAACTAGAATTTTAAATCAAACTTTATCTTTTTTCCTTTTCTATATGCCACTCTTCATTTCTGACTCCTCCATGTTACCCCTTTGTTATCTGGGGATTCAGAAGAGTTATTTAATGCGATCTTTACACAATAACTGCTTTTATAAATTTTAAACTACCTTTCTTAAACAATATGCAAATGGATTATAAAGGAACCAATATTTTAAATTTCTTAAAAGATCAGTGATTGCTCTTGAGCATGTTATTGAGATGAATGAAACACATTCTTTGATCAGGAAAAAAAGAAAGAGAGGAAGAAGTCACATAAAAGCATAAGTAGCAACTCAAAAATTATTTTCTTGGTTTACTTTATGTTGCAGCTACACAAGCCATCCCTTTTTGTGTGTCCATCAATAAGATATCTGTTGTGCTTTTGTACAAAGAACAAAGATGCTTTTATCAATTCTCAAAAGTCTGTAGGACAAACCATTCATGCTGTCAAACCCCCTAAAACCCTTTCAGCAAATAATGAAATCCATCAGTGACAAATGTCAACATACTAATTTGTTAAATGCAAAACAAAAGCATCATTCAGACAAGGCTCTTCATTTCATGTTATATCAGCACTCCAATTTGTACCAAGTTTATGGCAACCCACGGATCATGCAACATTAAACAGGACTCTATTATAATGACAAAAACTGGAACAATAAACTCCCCTTAGCTAGAATGCTAATAGTGTGGCAGAAACACATGCTATGATTCTAGAACATTCAACTTCTCCCAAACTACTAGAAATTCTATGAAGACACCTATCTCTAACAAATGGTGATGGTATAACCCAAATATATGGATTTCAGGTAGCTGAGAAAAGAAACTAAAACTCAGTCCAATAATACCAATCAGAACAAAATGAAACATTTTTTGTGTGGCCTCCAAATATAACATTTGTAAACTGCTCTCTTAATCAGATTCTGACTTTCTCACACAAAATGAAATTCTTAAAGGTATACATTTACCAGGAAATGTATAATGAGAAGATCTTCCTGATTTTTGCTGTTGCTCATGATAAAGAGGATATTTTCATGTGGACTGAGATTATCACATTCTACATTACTGTAGACTTTTTAAAAGCCTGAAGGAAACAAGAGGGTGGATGATGCTAAGGCACAGGCTCTACCTGAGTGTCAGAGAGAGAAGCCTTGAGTAGTGTTTCCTTGCGATTAAAAAAAAAGCTTCCAATGGAACTGAATGCTAGAGCAGTGGTCCCCAACATTTTTGGCACCAAGGACCAGTTTCATGGAAGACAGTTTTTCACAGATTAGGGGTAGAGTTGGTTCAGGCAGTAATGTGAGTGATGGGGAGTGGCAGGTGAAGCTCACTTGCTCATGGGCTGCTCACCTCCTGTGGTGCGGCCCAGTTCCTAAACAGGCCCCGGACGGATACCACTCCGTGGTCCAGGCTCTGGGACCCCTGCCCTAGAGGATTCACAGTACACTGTCAGAGACCTAGTGGGTCTGGCACAGGCTTTAAGGCCAGACTTACTTGAGTTCAAATACTAGCTCAAGTGTGGCTTCAGGCCAAGCACTCCACCTTTCTGGTTCCCAGTTTCCTGTCTCTAAAATGAGCATCACAAACACTGTGCAGGGAAGCTATCAGGATTTCCAGTGCCACATACATTTCTGATACATGAATGTCTTGGCCAGGCTTTCCTCAGATCATTTGATCTCATTTCCTTTACTTTTGGAGACATTAATTCAGATAGATTTGCACGTAGTTCAACTGAAGGTTCAGTATTTTGGACAAAACGAAGGTTAAGTTGAGTAGCTATGGTGTGCAGTCAGATGGGTCAAATGGCAATCAGAAGTGTTTTATGACATTTTTAAACATGTATCTAACATGGATTTCCAGGTATCTTCAATTTTCAGTTGACATAAAGAGAGTAAAGAGGATATCTGCTGTGTACCGCTGCACATTCATGTGCTTTTATCTCCCCTTGTATGGAGGGGAGTGGTCTGGGAGAGGGGGTGCTGCTGCTGCCTTGTTGCAACCTTTAAAACAGAAACAATAAGCAGAGCTACTTCAAGGAAACTGAAATGCAAAGAATTATCACAGAAATATAGAAAATGAGCTTCCAATTTTCTTCTTTAAAGGCCATGCACACAAAATATATTCTTATCTAAGGAAACTCTAGGAAACTAAGGGCCAGAAAATATACCAAAATTGTGGTAAAAGAGGTATATAAACATACCTTTGTAGAAGATAAGTCATATAAATCATACTGCTGATATCTTGGTAAATTCCCAACTGGGATATTGCTACCTGCCTGTCTAAAATGCCATTCTTCATCATTTCTTTTAGATACAATATATTCCTACATTTCTAGTCTTAAGTGGAAGTGTGCTATTAGGGGAGACATTAAGCAGATGCTGGGTTTCACCCTCACAGTAACTCATATTTTAGCAGTGGACCCTGCTCACTCTACCCATACTCTGGATCTGTTTGCTGATCCACACAGCACACAAAGCAAGATCCAGCCAGCTTCACCATTTTCCTTTCTCACCTTCCGAACATCATTCATACTGAACCCTATTAACTCTTCTTCACCTCTTTCTATATATGTGTGTGTAAGAAATATTAAGTGACATATTCACTGGGAAACTAAAATATGTCTCTCCTTCATAAACACTCAGTTAATAGCACATATAAGTCAACTCTGAGTTCTTGATACTCAAAGTGTGGTCTAGGACCAGGGCCATGGGCATCTCCTGGGAGCTAACTTATTAGAAATTAAGACTCTTGGCCCCATCTCAGAACTGCCAAATCAGAATTTGCATTTTAACAAGATCCTCAGTTGATTCAAATGCATGTTAAAGTTTCAGAAACATATGCACTGTAAGTGAAAGTAACTGAAGAATCAAGTTTTTCTTTTGTTTTTTTCCTCTTGTGGATAGCAAAAGGTATGCAGGACACTGAGAAGCAGTGGAGAGTCCTAAGAACTCAAGTTTAATCCCGCATTCAGGAGACTAACACCACACTGAACATCAAGTGAACATCAACCATATATAGAACCCTGGGCTAAATGGATGGGGGCTAAGGATGAATAAATTCGGGGCCTGTCTTGGCATTTAAAACATTCACTATTCCCTCAACACAATAAAGTTCATATATGACAAGCCCAGAGCTAATATCATACTCTACTGAAAACTTTTCCTCTAAGATCAGGAAAAAGACAAGGATACCCATTATTACTACTTTTATTCAACACAGAATTGGAGTTCCTAGCTGAAGCAGTTAGGCAAGAAAAAGAACTAAATGTGGTCTAATTAGAAAGGAAGGAGTAAAAACTGTCATTATTTGCAGATGACATGATATTATATGTTTAAAAAAACCCTAAAGTGAAAGTGAAATCTCTCAGTTGTGTCCAACTCTTTGCGACCCCATGGACTGTAGCCTACCAGGCTCCTCAGTCCATAGGATTTTCCAGGCAAGAGTACTGGAATGAGTTGCCATTTCCTTCTCCAGGGGATCTTCCTGACCCAGGGATCAAACCAGGGTCTCCTGCATTGCAGGCAGACGCTTTACCATCTGAGCCACCAGGGAAGTACCCCCTCAAATCCTAAAGACTCTGACAAATAAGAGTTAGAACTAATAAATAAATCAGTAAGTTTTCAGGACACAAAATCAATATATAAAAAAACACTGCATTTCCATATACTAATAATGACTTATCAGGAAGAGAAATTAAGAAAGTAATCCCATTTATGACTGCATAAAAAATACATAGGAATAAATTTAATCAAGGAAATGAAAGATCTCTACATGGAAAACTATAAGACACTGATATTGAAAAAGACACAAATAAATGGAAAGATATTTCATGCTCATGGATTGGAAGAATTAATACTGTTAAAAGATTCACATTACCCAAAGTGATCTACAGAGTCAATGTAATCCCCACCAAAGTTCAAATGGCATTTTCCACAAAAATATAACAAACAATCCTTAAAATTTGTATGAAAACACAAAAGACACAAAATAGCCAAAGCAATTTCAAGAGGAAGAACAAAGCTGGAGGTATCATGTGTCCTAATTTCAACCTATGCCACAAAGCTATAGTAATCAAAACAGTATGGTACCGACATAAAAACAAACAGAATAGAAAGCCTGGCATATATTGTCAATTAATTTACAACAAAGGCACCAAGCATATACAATGGGGAAATGATGGTCTCTTTAATAAATGTTGTTAAGGAAACTAAACAGCTACATCCAAAAGAATAAAATTGGACCACTATCTTAAATTGTACTCAAAAGTTAACTCAAAATGGATTAAAGACTTGAGTGTAAGATCTGAAAGCATAAAGCTCCTAGAAGAAAACATAGGCAGTAAGCTCTTTGACATCAGTCTCAGTGATGATTTTCTGGATTTGACACCAAGAGCAAAGGCAACAAAAGGAAAAATAAACAAGTGGAACTGTATCAAACTAAAAGCTTCTGCACAACAGGGGAATCATTCACAAAATGAAAAGAAACCTACTGAATAAGAAAACATATTTACAAATCATATTTCTGATAACAAGTTAATATCTAAAATACATAACATACTCATACAATCCAATAGCAGAAAAAAAAAAGATTTAAAAAATCTGATTGAACATGGGTAGAGTATCTGATTAGACATTTTTCCAAGGAAAACATACAGATGGCCAACAGGTATATGAAAAGGTGCTCAACAACACTAATCATCAGGGAAATGCAAATCAAAACCACAGGATATCACCTCACACCTGTCAGTATGGTTGTTATAAAGAAGACAAGAAATAACAAGTGCTGGTGAGAATGTAGCAAAAAAAAGAAAAAAGAAAAGAAAACAGTGTGCACTGTTAGAGGGAATGTAAATTTGTAATTTACATAAATTATGTAAATTGGTGCATCCACTATGAAAAACATGCAGGTTCCTCAAAAATTCTAGCAATTCCACTTCTAGGTATTTATCCTAAGGAAGTGAAAACAGTAACTCAAAAAGATGTCTGTATTCCCATGTTCACTTACAGCATTATTTATAATAGCCAAGACACAGAAATAACTTAAGTGATAGATGGATGAAGAAAATGTGGTGTGTGTGTATATATATATATATATATGTACATATATGTGTACATCTGTATATATGCAATCTGTTCTCTGTACATATATACACACATATGTGTACATATATATGTACATATATATATATATATCCAATGGAATATTACTCAGCCTTAAAAAGACAGAAATCCTGTCATTTACAACAACATGAATGGACCTTGAGGTCATCATGCTAAGTGAAATTAAGTCAGACAAAGACAAATATTTTATGATCTCAATTATATACAGTCTCTAATAAAACCCCAAACTCACAGATACAAAGAACAAATTGGTGACTGACAGAGGCAGGGGGTAGTGGGTAGGCAAAAATGGGTGAAGGGGATCAAAAGGTACAAACTTCCAGTTATAAAATACATAAGTCCTGGGGATGAAATATATAGCATGGTGACTAAAGTTAATGATACTGTATTGTCTACTTCGAAGCTGCTGTGAAAGTAAATCTTAAAAGTTCTCTACACAAGAAAAAAATGCATAACTATGTATGATGATAGATGTTAATTAGACTTACTACATTGATCATTTCACAGATTACTAAATACACATATAGGTTCATTATGTTGTACACGTGAAACTAATATAATGTTGCATGTCAGTTACATCTCATTTTTAAAGATAAACATTGACTGCACTATAGTAGGGCTTTCCTGGTGGCTTGGACGGTAAAGAATCTTCCTGCAGTGCAGGAGACCTGGGTTCCATCCCCGGGTTGGGAAGATCCCCTGGAAGAAAGCATGGCAACCCACTCCAGTATTCTTGCCTGGAGAATCCGCATGGACAGAGGAGCCTGGTAGGCTACAGTCCATGGGGTTGCGAAGGGTCAGACACAACTGAGTGACTAAGCACAGCACACAGTGCCATAGTATACTGCTTAATACTAGGTTAGATTATTAAAATTGCTACAGTGAAAGAATGTATTGAGAGTCATGGGGCATAGAGGAGGAGGCAATCGATTCTTTTGTAATCTGAGCAAATCTGAACTCTGTTCTTTGTCTTCCTCAGTAAAAGATGGAAGGTGCCACAAATACATCAACTCCACATAAGTCAGGAAAGATTATGAAATTTTGACTTCCTGTCTATTGACAGTGAGTACCACATTCCATTAATACTTGTTTTGATAATGACTCTCACCTAACCACTTACTGAAGTGATGTTTCATGTTATTTATCAACAGTGCATCCATTGGAAATAGAATGGTAGCTATCTTCTGATATGAGGAAATACAGAAAAGGTCAGTTTTGCCAAAATCTGAGAGAAAGTGGGTTAATCAAAGCATGAAGTTATTAGAGGAAAGACTTGAACAAGGTCTAAAAAATGAGGCATCTGGAAAATGTCCCACTTCACTCATGAGTCAGATGTACGCTTACTGCAAAGAGTCGTGATTTTGTTTCAAGTCAGTTCCTGGAACCTCAGACATAACCAGAATTCAAAGCTAAGGAGAAAAAACATGTCTAAAGTAACAAACATAGATGACATTTGAATTATCTACACTCCCGCCTCTCCTCAACTGGGGGAAACCTGAAGGTTGACTAAGATACAGATATGCAGAGAAAACTGTTCCGAAGAGTTATTTGTACTAACTACTATTCCAGAGATGATAACTTGTTTCCCATGATATCTTTTACATGAGTGCCATAGAAGACTTTCCTAATACAACGTGAGGCAGGAGCAATAAGGAAGAAGAGGATGAAAATGCAAGAGGATCTCCTGGAAGACAGGAAGAACAGGAAAGGCTTAGACAAGGTGAGAAAAAGCGGGTCTGCACTCACCACCCTGAGGGGTGAAGAACCACCAGCTCTCAATATCACATCATCAGGACCTGGGGATAATTTTGTTTTGGACCATGGGAATGCAATCTGAAGAACAGTATTTACCTTAGGTGTCTAAGGTGGTCGTCACAATCGCTTTGGTGGCATTGAAAGTTTACAGAGTGTAATGTTCAAAAACAGAATTTGATTGCTAGAAGGGTCTTTTGCCACCAGCAATCATTTCATTTTACAGAGAAGAAAACTCGGCTCAAAAAGAGTAAGGAACTTACTGAAGTCCCACAGCAAGCAAGCTGTGGTGGCAGCCAGTAGATAGGGTCACCATCCATGCCCTAACTCCCTGTCCAGTACCCTTCATATTTTAATACTGATTCCTAACCCAGGTTTCTCTGATCCCTTCAAATTCTCTAAATTCATGGGAATACATGAATTATGTTCAGTATTTCAAAAAGTTCAGCTGGATCTATGTATTTGCTGGAAAAAAAGGCGACACAGATTAACAGCATCACTGTTCAAAGTTTATTATGAATTCTTTCAGAAAATATTTCCAGGTATATAAGGCAAATGCAAGATGGACACTGCATCTTGTTTCTTAACTTGATAACTACATCTTGGAGCTTGTCCCACGTGTAATTCCATCTCATTGCTTATAAAAATATTCACTGAATGGTGTGGCAGAATGCATCTATCCTGGCCCTGCTAATGGACACAGGTGATATCTAGAGATTTTTAAAAATTATTTAGTTTTTTTATTGAAGTATATTTGATTTGGGCTTCCCAGGTGTCACTAGTGGTAAAGACCGTGGCTGCCAATGCAGGAGACGTAAGACACGTGGGTTCAATCCCTGGGTCGAGAAGATCCTCTGGAAAAGGGAACGGCAACCCACTCCAGTATTCTTGCTTACAGAATCCCATGGACAGGAACTTGGTGGGCTATAGTCCACAGGGTTGCACAGAATTGGACACGGCTGAAGAGACTTGGCACGATGGACACGTTTGATTTACAAAGCTGTGTTAGTTCTAGGGGGCTTTCCTGTTGGCTCATTTAGTAAAGAATCCGCCTGCAATGTGGGAGACCTGGGTTCGATCCCTGGGTTGGGAAGATCCCCTGGAGAAAGGAACAGATACCCACTCCAGTGTTCTGGCCTGGGTTTTAGGTGTACAACAAAGTGATTCAGTTTATATATATTTTTTCAGGTTATTTTCCCATATAAGTTACTATAAAATAGTGAGTATAGTTCCCTGTGCTATACAGTAGGTTCTTGTTGTTTATCTATTTTATATACAATAATGTATACATTTTATTCCCAAATTCCTAATTTATCCCTCCTCCCCACCATTTTACTTTAGTAACTATAAATTGTTTTCTGTGTCTGTGAGTCTGTTTTGTAAATAATTTCATTTATGTTATTTTTAGATTCCACATATAAGTGGTACCATATGACATTTGTCTTTGTCTGATTTTCTTGACTCTTAGTATGATAATCTAGAGTTTTATTTTTACCAACAGTGCTGAAGTGAACATTCTTGCCCACTTACACACCTATACTTTGGTGAAATTCCCAGTGGTGCAACTGCTGAGTTAAAGAGAATATGCTTTTCAAACTTCGATAAATATTGCCAAGTTGCCCTCAGAAAAGTTCTCCCCCCACAAAAGAATAAGTGAGAATGCCAAGTTCATTTGCCCACTTTTGGGTTATATTATATTTTCATTTTGGCAGGGGGAGGTTTTTCTTGGTTAAAATATTTTATAAAATAAGGATTTTAGCTCCTTATTTGTCATGTGTTGTAAATATTTTCCCTCTTCCATTTGTTTTTTTTTTTTTTGGTCTTGTTTGTGGAATTTCTTTAATAAAGAAGTTTAAAATTTTGATGTGAACATGTTTATTACTATTTCTCTTTATGGCTTGGGGTTTTTTTGTCTGACTGTAAAAGGCTTCCCACATTTTAAAACCGTAAATACCCATGTTTGCTTACTACTATGGTTTGATTTTTTAAATATTCAATGTTTGATCTGGATTTCTGTGAAAGAAATATGATACACAGCTAAACTTCCAAATTGCTTATCAGCTATTTCAATAACATTTATTAATCAATCCATCTTTTATTCACTGATGTGAAATACTACCTTTATCATATAAAAAAATCTTAAGTGCATTTGAATCTATTTCTGTGTTCCATTCTGTCACATTTCAAGTGTTTAGTTCCTTCTCAGTGAAAAATAATTCTAGGATATTTTGTAACATTTATAACTGATATAACTAGAACCCTTTATTGATCTTAATTTTTTCCCATTCATTCTCACGTTTACCTTTTTGGATGACCTTTGCATGACCTTTGGTATCTTTGTTTCTTTTCTTTTACTTTTCTAAAATATGTGTTTATATGTTTGTGATCTGGGAAATTTATTGAGGTCAGTCTATAAAACATATTTTACATGCACCTTTTGATTCTTTGTTTAAATAAAATTTTTACTTTAGAATAGTTTTAGATTTAGGGAAGAGTTGTGAAGATAGTATAGCTCGCATCCACTTTCTGCTATTGTCAACATCTTACATTAATGTGATACATTTGTCAAAATGTACCATACTAGTAACATAATGAACCAATATTAATACAGCATTATAAGGTCCCCAGTTTATTCAAATTTCCTTAGTTTCGACCTACTGTCCCTTTCCTCACCCAAGATCTTTTCCAGAACCACATTACATTTAGTCTTCATGTCTTAGCTTCCTCTTTGTTGTGACAGTTTCTCAAGACATTCCTTGTTTTTTATGAACTTGGAAAGTTTTGAGGACTTTCACTAGTCAGGTATTTTACAGAACATCTTTCAACTTGGGTTTGCGTTACACTTTTCTCATAGTTAGACAAGGGTTACAGGTTTGAGGGAGAAAGACCATAGACATAAAAGGCTAGTCTCATCATATCACATCAAAGGACATGCTATGAACATGACTTATTACTGTTGATGTTGACCTTGATCATGGGGCTGAGGTCTAGTAATGTCTGCCATGTCTCCACAGTAAAGTTACTTTTACTCCCTTTCCATGCTGTACCCTTTAGAAGGAAGTCACCACACAGAGACCACACTTAAGGTGTGTGGCATTATGATCCATCTCCTTAAGTGAAAGAGTCTCCACATAGAGTATTTGGAATTCTGCACAGGAGAGTTGTCTATTCTTGCCCATTTATTTACTTATTCAATCACTATTGATATTGGTATAAACTCTAATCTATCATGGCATTAGTTCATTGCTCAAATGGTTCCAGGTTTGGTCATTGGGAACTCTTTCAGTTAGCTTGTGCATCCCTTTGACATATCCACATCATTGTCAGGGGGTTTTGTTGTTTTTAGGACTTAACTTTCTGGCCTTGTGGTTATCTTACGCTTACACTGTATATTCCTGCTCTAGTCCTAGAATCAGCCATTTCCCCTAAGAATTCAGATTCCTTTTATTGGAAAACAGACGGTTTCCTATATAGCTCAGTGGTAAAGAATCGGCCTGCCAATGCAGGAGATGCGGGAGAGCCTGGCTTGGGGATCCCCTGCAGGAGGAAACGGCGGCCTGCTCCAGAATTCCTGCCTGAAGAATCCTATGCACAGAGGGGTCTGGCGGGCTGCAAAGAGTCAGACACAACTGAGCAACTGAGCATACACATGCATTAGAAACTAAGATCTTGAAACCAGGTGTTATCTTTGCTGCTGGGGTTTCTTTGCTTTCAGGTCCTCTGAGTGGACAGAATATATGTGCTAATATATATACTAACCCTTGTATGAAGTGAAGTGAAAGATGCTCAGTTATGTCTGACTCTTGGTGACCCCATGGACTATATAGTCCATGGCATTCTCCAGGCCAGAATACTGAGTGGGTAGCCTTTCTCTTCTCCAGGGTATCTTCCCAACCCATGGATTGAACCCAGGTCTTCTGCATTGCAGGTGGATTCTTTACCAACTGAGCTATGAGGGAAGCCCCTCATATATACACATCATTAGGCTGTTGTTCAGTCACTGTCTCTATACATATATGCATCTATCTGTATCTATATTATTTAGTATCATTTTAAGTCATCCTTCTCCCATTAATTCTACCTATTTCTTACTGACATTTTAATTGGCATCACATTGAATTCACAGAGTATTTGAGGTTGTTCGTTTCCAAGGCAAACCATTCAATATCACAGTAATCCAAGTCTATGCCCCAACCAGTAACACTGAAGAAACTGAAGTTGAACGGTTCTATGAAGACCTACAAGACCTTTTAGAACTAACACCCAAAAAAGATGTCCTTTTCATTATAGGGGACTGGAATGCAAAAGTAGGAAGTCAAGAAACACCTGGAGTAACAGGCAAATTTGGCCTTGGAATGCGAAATGAAGCAGAGCAAAGACTAATAGAGTTTTGCCAAGAAAATGCACTGGTCATAGCAAACACCCTCTTCCAACAACACAAGAGAAGACTCTACACATGGACATCACCAGATGGTCAACGCTGAAATCAGATTGATTATATTCTCTGCAGCAAAAGATGGAGAAGCTCTATACAGTCAACAAAAACAAGACCAGGAGCTGACTGTGGTCAGATCATGAACTCCTTATTACCAAATCAGACTTAAATTGAAGAAAGCAGGGAAAACCGCTAGACCATTCAGGTATGACCTAAATCAAATCCCTTATGATTATACAGTGGAAGTGAGAAATAGATTTAAGGACCTAGATCTGATAGATAAGAATGCCTGATGAACTCTGGAATGAGGTTCGTGACATTGTACAGGAGACAGGGATCAAGACCATCCCCATGGAAAAGAAATGCAAAAAAGCAAAACGGCTGTGTGGGGAAGCCTTACAAATAGCTGTGAAAAGAAGAGAGGCGAAAAGTCAAGAAGAAAAGGAAAGATATAAGCATCTGAATGCAGAGTTCCAAAGAATAGCAAGAAGAGATAAGAAAGCCTTCTTCAGCGATCAATGCAAAGAAATAGAGGAAAACAACAGAATGGGAAAGACTAGAGATCTCTTCAAGAAAATTAGAGATACCAAGGGAACATTTCATGCAAAGATGGGCTCCATAAAGGACAGAAATGGGATGGACCTAACAGAAGCAGAAGATATTAAGAAGAGATGGCAAAAATACACAGAAGAACTATACAAAAAAGATCTTCACGACCCAGATAATCACGATGGTGTGATCACTCATCTAGAGCCAGACATCCTGGAATGTGAAGTCAAGTGGGCCTTAGAAAGCATCACTATGAACAAAGCTAGTGGAGGTGATGGAATTCCAGTTGAGCTCTTTCAAATTCTGAAAGATGATGCTGTGAGAGTGCTGCACTCAATATGCCAGCAAATTTGGAAAACTCAGCAGTGGCCACAGGACTGGAAAAGGTCAGTTTTCATTCCAATCCCAAAGAAAGTCAATGCCAAAGAAGGCTCAAACTACTGCACAATTGCACTCATCTCACATGCTAGTAAAGTAATGCTCAAAATTCTCCAGGCCAGGCTTCAGCAATACGTGAATCGTGAACTCCCTGATGTTCAAGCTGGTTTTAGAAAAGGCAGAGGAACCAGAGATCAAATTGCTAACATCTGCTGGATCATGAAAAAAGCAAGAGTGTTCCAGAAAAACATCTATTTCTGCCTTATTGACTATGCCAAAGCCTTTGACTGTGTGGATCACAATAAAATGTGGAAAATTCTGAAAGAGATGGGAATACCAGACCACCTAACCTGCCTCTTGAGAAATCTGTATGCAGGCCAGGAAGCAACAGTTAGAACTGGACGTGGAACAACAGACTGGTTCCAAATAGGAAAAGGAGTACGTCAAGGCTGTATATTGTCACCATGCTTATTTAACTTATATGCAGAGTACATCATGAGAAATGCTGGATTGGAAGAAACACAAGCTGGAATCAAGATTGCTGGGAGAAATATCAATAACCTCAGATATGCAGATGACACCACCCTTATGGCAGAAAGTGAAGAGGAACTAAAGAGCCTCTTGATGAAAGTGAAAGAGGAGAGTGAAAAAGTTGGCTTAAAGCTCAACATTCAGAAAACGAAGATCATGGCATCCAGTTCCATCACTTCATGGGAAATAGATGGGGAAACAGTGGAAACAGTGTCAGACTTTATTTTTTTGGGCTTCCAAATCACTGCAGATGGTGACTGCAGCCATGAAATTAAAAGTCGCTTACTCCTTGGGAGAAAAGTTACGACCAACCTAGATAGCATATTCAAAAGCAGAGACATTACTTTGCCGACTAAGGTTCGTCTAGTTAAGGCTATGGTTTTTCCTGTGGTCATGTATGGATATGAGAGTTGGACTGTGAAGAAAGCTGAGCACCAAAGAATTGATGGTTTTGAACTGTGGTGTTGGAGAAGACTCTTGAGAGTCCCTTGGACTGCAAGGAGATCCAACCAGTCCATCATAAAGGAGATCAGCCCTGGGATTTCTTTGGAAGGAATGATGCTAAAGCTGAAGCTCCAGTACTTTGGCCACCTCATGCGAAGAGTTGACTCATTGGAAAGGACTTTGATGCTGGGAGGGATTGGGGGCAGGAGGAGAAGGGGACGACAGAGGATGAGATGGCTGGATGGCATCACTGACTCGATGGACGCGAGTCTGAGTGAACTCCGGGAGTTGGTGATGGACAGGGAGGCCTGGCGTGCTGTGATTCATGGGGTCGCAAAGAGTCGGACATGACTGAGCGACTGAACTGAACTGAACTGAATGTAAAATAAGTGATAGACATATTTTTATAAGCCTATCATCTTTCTTCCCTTATAATTCTCCAGAAAGTGTAGGGTTTTCTTCCTGTTTCTACACATATTTATTAGGTTGAACCCAAGAAATATTTTTTTCTGTGTTTTTCTAAATGGGAGCTCTTCTTCTACTATCCTTCTCTACTGTTCATAAAATCATCATCATCATTTAGTTGCTAAGTCGTATCCGACTCTGCAACTCCATGGACTGCAGCACATCAGGCTTCCCTGTCCTTCACCATATCCTAGAGCTTACTCAAACCCATGTCCATCCAGTTAGTGATGCCATCCAACCATCTTGTCCTCTGTCATCCCCTTCTCCCGCCTTCAATCTTTCCCAGCATCAAGGTCTTTTCTAATGAGTCAGCTCTTTACATCAGATGGCCAAAGTATTGGAGTTTCAGCTTTAGCTTCAGTCCTTCCAATGGATATTCAGGTTTGATTTCCTTCAAGATGGACTGGTTGGATCTCCTTGCAGTCCAAGGGACTCTCAAGAGTCTTCACCAACACCACAGTTTAAAAGCATCAATTCTTTGGCACTCAGCCTTCTTTACGGTCCAAATCTCACATCCATAAATGACTCCTGGAAAAACCATAGCTTTGACTATACAGACCTTTGTTGGCAAAGTAATCTCTGCTTTTTAATATGCTTTCTACAGTTGTCATAGCTTTTCTTCCAAGGAGCAAGCATCTTTTAATTTCATGGCTGCAGTCACCATCTGCAGTGACTTTGGAACCCCCCAAATAAAGTCTCTCACTGTTTCCATTGTTTCCCCATCTATTTGCCATGAAGTGATAGGACTAGATGGCATGATGTTAGTTTTTTAAATGTTGAGTTTTAAGCCAGCTTTTTCACTCTCTTTTTCACCTTCATTAAGAGGCTCTAAAATAGAAATTTTATTATTTTTAAAGAAATTTATTTTGCAACCGTCCATCTTGTTGAATTCTCCTATTGTTTCTGTTTTCTATACAATTGATTGTCTTGGGTTTCTGATGTATCTTCTGCCACTAATGATAATTTTGCTTCCTCTTTTTAATAATTGTATCTTTTATTCTTTGCCTTCTCTATTTGTACTGTCTACAACAGAGATGGGCAACTTTTTTCTATAAAGGGCCAGACAGTAAATATTATGAACTTTATCACAAACAGCTTCTGCCAAAACTACTCAATTCTGCAACTGCAGCATGAAAGCAGGCATAGAGAGTATGTAGGTAAATGGGCAATCCTGTATTCTATACAGTTTTATTTACAAAAACAGGCATTTGGCCCATAGCACTTTACTGACCACTGGTCTAGAATCCAAATTATGTTACATAAAAATGGTGATGGTGGGTACCTTATCTTGTTTTAATCTTCACTTTAAACAGAATGTTCTTGTGTTTCACTATTAAATATAATACCGGCTTTCAATTACAAATATACACACATACACCCAGTTTAAACAATGTTAAAGAAATATTCATCTTGTTCTATTTTCTTTAAAAGTATTTGTTAGGAATATTGTTGAATTATGTTAACTGCCTTTTTTTTTTTTTACAACTATTGAGCTTTGATATCTTTGACCTATAATAAGCTATGTTAATACATTTTTACAGATGGAACCATTCTTATACTTTTGATATAAAATTCACTTGGTTTGGGTTTATCATGCTTTTGATGTCTCATATATTACTGAATTATTTTTTATAATCTTTGTGTGATTTTTACATTGATATCACAAATAAGAGTAGCTTGTAGTATGTTATTACTCTAATTCATCAGGTTGTGGTATAAGTAGTTTGCTGGCTTCATAAATATAACCTGAAAACCTTACCTTCTATGAAACTATTTTTATGGTTAGGATTTGCCTGTTTATTGAAATGTTGAACAAATTGACCTATAAAACCTCCTGGGCCTGGTGTTTTTCCAGGGATAACTCTTCAACAACTTTTTCAATTTCTTCCATGGGTATTGTTTATTTGATTTTTTAATAATAGTTCTTCTGGTATTAATTTTCAGTGATTCACATGTTCTTAGAAAATCATTTATTTTACTCAGCTTGTCAAAACCATTTGCTGAAAAGTTCACAAAGGACTATTTATGATTCTTTTAATTTCCTCTGCATCTGTTGTTGTCTGCCATTTTTCGTTTCTAATCTTCTGTATTAGCAAGTTCTTCCCTCTCCCCTCTTAATTAAGCTAGCCCATAGTTATCTCTGTTCTACTGGCTTTGGCAAAACATCAACTTTTGGATTATGAATTCTGGCTTTCTTTTTCATGTTTTCTAATTACCTCATGTTTGCTTTGATCTCTATTTCTTCTGTGTTCCTTAGGTTGATTTCATTGTTGTTTTCTAACCTCTTAAGAAGTGATGTTGGTCTATGAACTTTTTATTAAAAACAATTTTATGCCACCATATAGATTGAACTATATGGTGTTTTCATTTATGTTTTTTCTAGGTATGTTGCAGTTTAGATTTAATTTCTTCTTTGATGCAAAGGTTAAGAGAGAAGAGTTTTATTTTAGGGGGTATTTCTCTTTTAGTATTTCTTAACTTTATTATTTTATTGCATTGGGATCAGACACAGTCTTATTTCCACTTTTGAGGAACAGAATGACATTTTTAGTAAGCCCTCAGACATAATTAATTTCTATAAATGTTCTATGAACTATATTTTTAAAAGCAATTACCCACTTTACATTTTTCTTTCCAAGAACCATACATAGTTGTTTCTGCATTATTATTTTCTTAAGAGTAACAGACTACTCATGTTTGTATCTCTAATAGCTGGTACTGTGCTTGGTACATAATTACTATTCAGTAAATGGCTGATGAATGAATGAACAAATGCTGCCTATCCAGTGAGTTTATCTTTCTGAGGAAAACTGCCTCTGGACAGTCTCTCCTTCCACCAGCACAAGACTGATTGGCTACTAAGCCATTCATTTAATAGGCTCTATGGTAAAATGATCAATGAAAAAGTTAAAACAGGATTTGATATGTAGGTTGTTAAAATCCTGGTTTATACTCTCATATGCTCATTTTATACTCATTTTTTTTTAAGGTTGAAGATCCTACTCATCCATGAAATCAGGCTGAGTTCATTGACTTTCTCCTTAGTCTACTATTGTGACCAGCATTGGCTAGACTCATTTTAGCATGTGATGTAAACAGCCTTGCACTCTTATCCTGCTGTTTTATGCATCTTCTGTCTTCTTGGTAAAACTATAGACTCCTTGAGAATATTATTCCTTTCTATCCTACAATATACTCTGAAGAATGCCCAAATAAATGCCACTGTATCAACAACAACAATAATAAAAAAGAAACAAATACTTTGGTTGACATTCTACCACATCAAGGTCTGGTGACCTTAGCTATGTCATTTCACTTCTGAGCCACAGCCCCCATAATGGCACACTAAGCCCACTCAGAGCTTCAGAAATGCAATAGGCTTTGTCATATATCTGATTCTACAAAGAAAGGGAGGCAACCACATTAAGAAAATGGCATAAAATATATGTCCAGTTGGCCAAGCAACAATAGCACTGCTGTCCTACACAGAGCGACTGCCCTGCTCCATGGCTTCTGTTTCTTCCATGCTTTAAATGTGGCCACTATCAGCTCTCATCCTCTTTTTTGCTCTACTTACTCAGAAAACATTAACTAACATGTGTCTCTCAAGTCTGCCTGTCTTAAGCCTACCTCTCTCAAGCAGCTATTCACAACCAATGATCTGTCAGACCCTGTACTTTTAGGTGTACAGTGAAGTGAAGTGAAGTCACTCAGTCGTGTCCGACTCTGTGACCCCATGGACTGTAGCCTACTACGCTCATCCGTCCATGGGATTTTCCAGGCAAGAGTACTGGAGTGGGTTGCCATTTCCTTCTCCAGAGGATCTTCCTGACCCAGGGATCGAACCCAGGTCTCCTGCACTGTAGGCAGACGCTTTACAGTCTAAGCCACATTCAATCTACTTAAACTTTTATCTTGGCTCTCCTGTCCCCCAAACTCACAACCAATTTCTTCCCCTGACATTCCTACCAATGGCCCTGCCATCACCCTCAGAGTCATTTTTGGTCCCATCCTCTCCTGAACTCCAACATTCAATCAGTTGTCAAACCATCTAAAATCTACCTATCCATCATCTGGAATCCATTCTTTCTTTTCTGTTCCTATTGTTACCCCCTTGCTGAGGCTTGTTCCACCCTTTCAGGACCATTCTAACTGCCTCATAACTAACTAGTTTTTATATGATCCAGTCTATACTATACAATGTTGTTTGTTTAGTCACTCAGTCGTGTCTGACTTTTTGAGATCCCATGGACAGTAGCCCACAAGGCTTCCCTGTCCATGGGATTTCCCAGGAAAGAATACTGGAATGGGTTGCCTTTTCCTTCTCCAGGGTATCTTCTCAACACAGAGACGAAACCCAAGTCTCCTAAATTGGCAGTCAGACTCTTTACCACTGAGCCACCAGGGAAGCTCATTCTATACAATAGTCAGATTAATCTTCTTACAGTAGTTTGATATTACAAGATTGATTAACTGCCTATCATGTCTCTGTGATGGATTAATTAACCAATCAACCAATCAACCATGTTTCTCCATGTCCTTACCAAACAATTTGATATAGGACTTATTCATTAGAAACAGCAGCAGAATTGCCTTCAGAGCTGCTCTGGAGTGAAAAAGGATTCATTCTCCACCTCTGAAATATACTACCAGTATCCTTGGGCAAATTAGTTAACCATTCTCAGTTTCTTCAAGTGGAAAAAAGAGGGGAGGGGGAAAAAGGACAAGAATAATAGTGGCTAACACTTAATGAATACTTATTACATGCCGGGTACTGTGCTCAGTGATTTATATGTATTAAGCCATGCTGATCTTCAGCCATCCCTCTTGGGTAGATATTACTTTGATCCTTACTTTGGAGATGAGAAAACCAAGGGTCAGAGAGGTTAAATATCTTGCTCATTGGTAGCACTGCTAGTAAATAGTGTAGCTGAAGCCTAGAACCCAGGTGTCTCTGACACTGGAGATACTTGGTGAGGGTTTTGGGTTTTTTAGTTGAATTTTTAAAAAATTGCATGTAAATTTTAATTCAATTAAAAAAAAAAACCACTTTTTAAATTTACATGCAATGAGACTTCCCTGGTGGCTCAGACGGTAAAGTGTCTGCCTACAGTGCGGGAGACCTGGGTTCGATTCCTGGGTCGGAAAGATCCCCTGGAGAAAGAAATGGCAACTCACTCCAGTATTCTTGCCTGGAAAATTCCATGGACGGAGGAGCCTGGTGGGCTACAGTTCATGGGGTCACAAAGAGTCAGACACAAATGAGTGACTTCACTTTCTTTCTTTCTTTTTTTTCTTTACATGCAACAGAATGAACAGACCTTTAGGTGTTTTGACAGCTGAATAAACACAAATAGTCATCACTGATATCAAGAGATAGAACATTTCCATTACCCAGAAAGTTCCTTCATGCCTTATTTCTGTCGATTCCATCCTCACCCCAAAGACAACTACTTTTTGGAGTTCTAAAACACATATTACTTTCTCATAGTCTTGAATTTCATCTGAATGGAGTCATGTAGTATGTATTCTTTTGTACCTGGCTTCTTTTACTGAACACAGTGTTTTTGACATCCATGTTGCTGTGCCATAAACTAGTTTATCCCTTTTTATTGCTGAGTAATATTTCATTAGGACTTCTTTGGTGGCTCAGACTGTAAAGCCTCTGCCTACAATGCTTATACTAATATGCTACAATTCATTTATTCTGTTAGTAGGCATTTGGGTTGCTTCCAATTTGAGACTATTAAGAATTAGACTGCTCTAAATAGTTTTGCACAAGACTTTTTGTAGATAGTTTCTTTCAGATAAATTCTTCAGAGTGAGATTGCTAGGTCACATGGTGGGTATATTTTTAACCTTATAAGAAACTACAAAAAAGTTTTTCAAAGTGGCTGTACCATTTTACACTTACACCAGCAACAGAGGACAGCTCCAGATGCTCCATACACTTGTTAATATTTGGTAAAACAAAATGTTTTATTTTAGCCAATCTTACCTATCAGACATTCTTGTACATATATAAGTGCTATCTCAGATGGTTTGAATATTTGCTTTCTCCTGATAACTGGTGGTTTTGTATACTTTTTCTTCTGCTATTGACCATTTGTAAATCTATTTGGTGTGTGCATGAGGTGACCACTCATGCCTTTTACCATATTTTAGGTTGGTTTATTTGTCTTCTTTATGTATTTGAAACATAAGCCCTTTATAATGTGAATATTTTGTCTCTGTCTATGGCTAACTTAATTTTCAAAACTTTAAAATTTATTAATTTTATAATTTATGGTTACTGCTTTTTATGTGCTAAGAAATCTAAGTGTACTCCAAAGTCTTGAAAATATTTTTATATTTTCTTCTAGAAGAGTTACAGGGAGTTCCCAGGTGACTCAGTCATTAGGATTCAGTGCTTTCCCTGCCAGGGCACAGGTTCAATAGCTGGTCAGGGATCTAAGATCCCACAAGCTGCACAGCATAACCAAAAACAAAAAAGGGAGAATTAGAAGAGCTACAGTTCTAGCTTTCACATCTATGTCTGTGATTCATCTCTAATTAATTTTTGCTTATGGAGTAAAAGGTTGAGGTTCACTTGCTTTCATAGGTTTATCAGCTCCATTCCCTCCACTGATTTCCCTTGACATCCTTGTGAAAAACCAATTGACCACGAGTGTATGGCTCAGTTTCTAGATACCATATTCTGCTGCAGTGATCTTCTCCACCTTGCATTCAGCTTCCATTATTTCTGAGGTTGCCTGCCATCATTTTTAATTTTCTTCCTCTGAATGTAATGTGAACTTTTAATTTGGCAGCACTTAAAAATTTTCTGTTTATCACAGATATTTAGCATTTGACATAATATTCTTAGGTGTCATTTTGTTTTAAATTTGTCATCCAGCTTGGGGTTTGTTGAGCATGTTAGATTTGTGGGTTGATTTCTTTGATAAACTTTATACAATTCTTGGCCATTATCTCTACAAATATTTTGTTTCTGCATTCTCCCTCATCTCTTCCTGGGACCATAACTACTTTGTCAGAACATTTGACAACATGTTATAGTTCTAAGATGCTCTGTTCAGTTTTTTCAACTTTTTTTTCTCTTCATTTTATTTTTATTTCAGATAAATGTGCTTCACTTTATTTCAGATAAATTGAATTGATTTGTCTTTAAGTTCACTAATCCCTTCTTTTCTGCATCTACTCTGTTCTTTATCCCATTATGTAAATGTGTCATTTAATAGTTTTTCTTTTTTTTTTGACTTTCCATGCAATTCTTTCTGAGTTTCCTTTTTTCCTCCTGATATTCCCCATCTATTGTCTACCATTTCTGTTAGATCCTTTAACATATTTATCATAGTTAGTTTAAAGTTCTTGTCTGCTAATTCCAACATCTGGGTTTTCAGTAGTCTGTTCCTTAATTATTAATTCTTTTCTTGATTTTTCAGTAGTCTGTCCCTTAATTATTAATTCTTTTCTTGATTTTAGGTCACATGTTCCTATTTCTTCACCTTTCTTTATTTAATTTTCATTTTACTTTATATTCAGCTGTGGGTAAAAGAAAAGACTAAAGTAGATAATATTTATCCCATAAAAGGGCTTCCCCAGTGGCTCAGATGATAAAGAATCTGCCTGCAATGTGGAAGATCCAGGTTCAACTCCTAGTCAGGAAGATCCCCCTGAGAAGGGAATGGCAATCAACTCCAGTATTCTTGCCTGGAGAATTCCATGGACAGATGAACCTGGTAGATTACAGTACATGGGGTTGCAAAGAGTCAGATATGACTGAGTGACTAACACTTTCACTTTCATAAACTACAGGGCACCCAAGTTACTTTCACTTTCACCTCATGAAAAGGTATGCTCTTTCCTTTGTCAGGCCAAGTCAGTATACCTCTAGTCAGTATACCTGGCTTATTTTAATTGCAGTTTTGATTCAATCAGTTAACCACTGACTTCAAAAGTTTTGAGGTTGGGATCATTAATTTTCCTTCAGAATAGCCAATTCCAGGAAGAATCAGGATACAGGAATTATTTCACAAGGTTTTTAAAGGTTCTCTAAAAAAATGCTTAAACAAGCAAATAAAAATTATCTTGAAATAAACAAGAAAATAGAAAAATTGAGTAAAGAAAAAGAAGTTATAAAAAAGAACCAAATGGAAATTATAAAGCTGAAAAATACAATCATTAAAGTAGAAACTCACTGGATGGACTTGATAAGTAGAGATAGTAGAGAAGAGAATAAATCAACTTGATGGCAGACCAATAAACTTGACTCAGTTTGAACAATACCAAGAAAATACATTGGAAAAAATAAGCAGAGCTTCAGGGTTCTGTGAGAAAATAACAGAAGGTCTGACATTTGTATCATCAAAATCTTAGGAGAAGACGGAGAATCTGGAACTGAAAAGGTATTCAAAGAAATAATGACTGAAAACTCTCCAAATTTGGCAAATTTGCAACCTACAGTTTCAAGAAGTTGAGCAAATCCCATATAGGAAAAACCCAAAGAAATCTACACCAAGACCCAGCACAGTTAAACTTCTGAAAACCAGAGAAAAAGAAAAAAATTTGAAAACTATCAGAAAGAAACGTCATATTATCCATAAAGGAATATCCATTTAAATGACAGTGGTTTTTCATCTGAAAATATGGAGGCCAAAAGTGGAACAATATTTTTCAAGTATTGAAAGCCTTTGTGTGAATCACAACAAACTGTGGAAAATTCTTCAAGAGATGGGATTACCAGACTACCTTACCTGCCTCCTGAGAAATCTGTATGCAGGTCAAGAAGCAACAGTTAGAACAGGACATGGAACAACAGACTGGTTCCAAATTGGGAAAGGAGTATGTCAAGGCTATATGTTGTCACCCTGCTTATTTAACTTATATGCAGAGTACATCATGTGAAATGCCAGGCTGGATGAAGCACAAGCTGGAATCAAGATTGCCAGGGGAAATATCAATAATCTTAAATATGCAGATGACACCAATCTTATGGCAGAAAGCAAAGAAGAACTAAAGAGCCTCTTGATGAAAGAGGAGAGTGAAAAAGTTGGCTTAAAACTCAACATTCAGAAAACTAAAATGGCATCCAGACCCATCACTTCATGGCAAATAGATGGGGAAACAATGGAAATGGTGACAGACTTTATTTTGGGGGGCTCCAAAATCACTGCAGATGGTGACTGTAACCATGAATTAAAAGATACTCTTTGGAAGAAAAGCTATGACCAACCTAGACAGCATATTCAAAAGCAGAGACATTACTTTGCCAACAAAGGTCCGTCTAGTTAAAGATATGGTTTTTCCAGTAGTCATATATGGATGTGAGAGTTGGACCGTGAAGAAAGCTGAGCGCCGAAGAACTGATGCTTTTGAACTGTGGTGTTGGAGAAGACTCTTGAGAATCCCTTGGACTGCAAGGAGATCCAACCAGTCCATCCTAAAGGAAATCAGTCCTGAATATTCGTTGGAAGGACTGATGCTGAAGCTGAAACTCCAATACTTTGGCCACCTGATGCTAAGAACTGACTCTTTTGAAAAGACCCTGATGCTGGGAAAGATTGAAGGTGGGAGATTGAAGATTGAAGGGGGCAACAGAGGTTGAGCTGGTTGAATGAGATCACCAACATGACAAAGGACATGTGTTTGAGTAAGCTCCAGGAGTGTGTGATAGACAGGGAACCCTGGCATGACACAGTCCATGGGGTCGCAAACAGGTGGACATGACTGAGCAACTGAACTGAACAAAATGGAAGAGAGACATGCTCAGACATTTCATTGGAAAGGATATGCAGATGGCAAATAAGCACATGAAACAATATCATTAAGCATTAGAGGAATGCCAATTAAAATCACAATGCAATATCACTGCATACCTATCTGATTGGCTAAAATAGAAAAGTGATGACACTAAATGCTGGAGACAACGTGGGAAACCTAGATCACTTATATATTGCTGGCAAGACTGTAAAATGGTACTGCCTGTCTGGGAAATATTGGGTTGGCCAAGAAGTTCATATGTTTGGGTTTTGCCATAACTGTGTGGAAAAATCCAAACAAACTTTTTGGCCAACTCTATAGTTTGGCAGTTCCTCTTAAAACAAAGAATGGACTTACCATTTGATTCAGCCATACCCTTATACATTTATCCAGAGAAATGAAAATTTATTTTCATACAGAAACTTGACATGAATGTTCACAAAAGCTTTATTGGTAATAGCCAAATAACTAGACACTATCCAAATTTCCTTCAGTGGGGACTGCTTAAATAAACTGTGATACATCCAAACCATGGAATTTTACTCAGTCATAAAAAGGAATAAATTAATGATACACACAACAACTTGGATAAAACCAAAGGAAATTATACTGAGAATAAAAAGCTAATTGCAAAATGATACATATTGTATAATACAATTTATATAGTTTTGTGAAATTACATGAATATAGAAAAAGAGAACAGATGAGTGGTTGCCAGAGGCTAAGGATGAGGGAAAGGGTAGATAAAGCTGAAAAGGTGTAGTATAGGGGAGACTTGTGCTGATATTATACTTAAGTGTCTTGATTGTGGTGGTGGTTACATGTGGTATACTGTGATAAACACATGATAAAATTATATATAGCTATACCACACACAAAGCTCAAACTACTGCACAGTTGCACTCATCTCACATGCTAGTAAAGTAATGCTCAAAATTCTCCAAGCCAGGCTTCGGCAATATGTGAACTGTGAACTTCCAAATATTCAAGCTGGTTTTAGAAAAGGCAGAGGAACCAGCGATCAAATTGCTAACATCTGCTGGATCATGGAAAAAGCAAGAGTGTTCCAGAAAAACGTCTATTTCTGCTTTATTGACTATGCCAAAGCCTTTCACTATGTGGATCACAATAAAATGTGGAAAATTCTTCAAGAGATGGGAATACCAGATCACCTGACCTGCCTCTTGAGAAACCTGTATGCAGGTCAGGAAGCAACAGTTAGGACTGGATATGGAACAACAAACTGATTCCAAATAGGAAAGGGGAGTACGTCAAGGCTGTATATTGTCACCATGCTTATTTAACTTATATGCAGAGTACATCATGAGAAATGCTGGACTGGAAGAAACACAAGCTGGAATCAAGATTGCCGGGAGAAATATCAATAACCTCAGATATGCAGATGACACCACCCTTATGGCAGAAAGTGAAGAGGAACTAAAGAGCCTCTTGATGAAAGTGAAAGAGGAGAGTGAAAAAGTTGGCTTAAAGCTCAACATTCAGAAAATGAAGATCATGGCATCTGGTCCCATCAGTTCATGGGAAACAGATGCGGAAACAGTGGAAACAGTGTCAGACTTTATTTTTGGGGGGCTCCCAAATCACTGCAGATGGTGACTGCAGCCATGAAATTAAAAGATGGTTACTCCTTGGAAGGAAAGTTACAACCAACCTAGATAGCATATTCAAAAGCAGAGACATTACTTTGCCAACAAAGGTCCGTCTAGTCAAGGCTATGGTTTTTCCAGTAGTCAGGTATGGATGTGAGAGTTGGACTGTGAAGAAAGCTGAGAGCCAAAGAATTGATGCTTTTGAACTGTGGTGTTGGAGAAGACTCTTGAGAGTCCCTTGGATTGCAAGGAGATCCAACCAGTCCATTCTAAAGGAGATCAGTCCTGGGTGTTCTTTGGAAGGAGTGATGCTAAAGATGAAACTCCAGTACTTTGGCCACCTCATGTGAAGAGTTGAGTTATTGGAAAAGACCCTGATGCTGGGAGGGATTGGGGGCAGGAGGAGAAGGGGACGACAGATGATGAGAAGGGCTGGATGGCATCACTGACTTGATGGACATGAGTTTGGGTGAACTCTGGGAGTTGGTGATAGACAGGGAGGCCTGGTGTGCTGCAATTCATGGGGTCACAAAGAGTTGGACACAACTGAGTGAACTGAACTGAATACACACACATACAGAGAGAAAGAGAGAAATGTATGCATGTATAACTGATGAAATCTGAATAAGCCCTGTGGATTTTATCAATGTCAATTTCCTGGTTTGACATCATACTATAGTTAAGCAAGATATAACACTGGGGGAGGCTGGTTAATGGGTAAATGGCACCTTCCCGTACATTTCTTTGCAACTTCCTGGACTCTGTAATTGCTTTGAAATAAAAAATAAATAGGCACGTATAACACATGCATGGTCTAAATTTATTCTATGATAGATTAATATTATATGAGCACTATGGCCAAAAATGTTTGAAGTCTCCTTTTATGGAGAAGGGAATAAAATCTTAATTGGCTGACACGTCACTTCAACTGTTATGATGGATTTTCTTGCTCATTTTCATTCTTCTTTCCCTGTCATTAAATTATCTGGGTACTAATGTAATTTACATAATGCCGTCTCTAAGATGTACTATTAGGAAGAAGATAAAAATTTGGTGAACAGATGTACTTTCAATAGTCAGTTGAAGCGAACAATGGCCTTATAATTAGAAAACTTATAGCATGACAAATCTGTTGCCAATAAAACTCCCTCAGTGCCTACTGAATGGAACTTTCAGTGTTTACATTGGATTTCTCAGTGGGCTTATTTCACTTAAACATGCACAACATAGCTTCTCTCTGTAGAGGCTGAAGTTCAACTCATAATAAAAAAGCAGATTAAATAATTTAAGTAGTGCTATGAGACAATACTTGGATGTACATTTCATCATTGATTGCATGCTAGTCTATATTACATTTTCATATTGTATAATAGATTTATATAAACAAATCCACATACAGTATATTTGTGGGTACTTAAGAGATTTTAAAGATAACTGCAGCTATTGGGATTTCAGACTTATGAACTTAATTTAAAATGTTACATAAACCCTGTGTAAAACTGTCTCCACTGACCCATAACAATTCAACAATATTAAAGAACAAAGAACAATCAGCCTAAACCCCTATGCTAAGAAAAATCTCGCATGATACACTCTACTTTTTCCTTTTCTTAACTCTTAAAGTAATATACTTATTACAGTTTGAAAAGAAAAAAAATCTTTTCTGTATGGCTCAGATATATAGGTATCTTTTCTAAAGCATTACAATTGGAGTTTTACAAATTTAGTTTGTGGCCATCTTCTCAGAAGTGTTTACACATCAAGAAAAGTACATCTGGCCCTTGGCTCTATTTTATTTGTGTACTTTAAAAAGTGCCAAGGAAAGTCCATTGTCTACCACCTGTCAGAGGCAGGTTACTTCTACCTTTCCTTTGGGGGGCTTTTTCATCAGACAATGTTCCACTGCTCTGACCCTTGTGTTCCATTCAGATCTCTCCATTTCCCCCAAAGCTTTGTGGTTTTAATTTTCACTAGCACTTTGGGGTTTCAAGTGTACTAACCTCAGTTGCACTGACATTGACCCTGGCTGTTGAGTCAAGAAAGTGAATATGGATTTTATAACGATGGGTCAGTTGTTTATCACTGAACAGAGAATGTGTTTCACATCTCTTGGCACTGTCCTGATTTCATACAATGATACCCTGTTAAATAAAAGTCTTTAAACATACAACCACATTAATTCAATATATATGATTTTGTAAGATTTTTGATATAAAAGTCTTTCACAAATCAGAAAAAAAAGTTTTTCAGGCCACATATAAAATGTTCAGTTAACAAAAAGTAGGATCACTACACATGTATTAATAGTTTACTCACTTGATCTCCTAAAAGAGAGAACATATAGGAGATTCTCCGTGGTTTTAGGATTGCGACAGAGACTTTTGCTTAGCAAAATCTACATTCTCCTTTTGCTCCTGGCCTTCTGGTGTTAGGGTGTATTTTCTAGCTTCCTTTGCTGTTAGGTGTGGCCATGTGACTGAATTCTAGCCAACGGAATATGGGTAGGAGTGAGCAGGGCCAGGCCCAGCTCATTAAAACTTCCTATGTGTACTCCAGCATGTTTTTCCCTTTTAATCATTTGAATGTCAGCAGGTAACTAATACAAAATATTTTTACATTTTTTAGTACACAATCGTAATCAAAAAATCATCATCACAGCCATCATTAATATAACATCCCCTTGGTTCTGGTCTCTGATTTAAGAGCTAGCCATGCATGAACTCATTTCATCTGAAAAATCCTGTGAGATAGGTGACATAGTAATATTGTTTCCACTTTTCAGCTGAGGAAACTGAAATGTAGTGATGTCAAGCAACTCCCCCAAGATCACATAGCAAACAAGTGGCAGGGTTGGGGTTAGCACCCTGCAGTCCCAATACCAGTATCTATGCTCTGTGCTATGCTTCTTCCATTACTCTAATTCTTTACAGCTTAGGATCATGGCATCTGGTCCCATCACTTCATGGCAAATAGAAGGGGAAAAAGTGAAAGCAGTGGCAGACTTTATTTTCTTAGGTTCCAAAATCGCTGCAGACGGTGACTGTAGCCATGAAATTAGAAGATGCTTGCTCCTTGGAAGGAAAGCTAAGACAAACTTAGAGTACTAAAAAGCAGAGACATCACTTTGCCGATAAAGGTTTGTATAGTCAAAGCTATGGTTTTTCCAGTACAGGTGTGAGAGTTGGACCGTAAAGAATGCTGAGTGCCAAAGAACTGATGCTTTAAATTGTAGGGCTGGAGAAGACTCGAGAGTCCCTTGGACAGCAAGGAGACCAAACCAGTCAATCCTAAGGAAAAATGAACCCTGAATATTCATTGGAGGGACTGATCCTGAAGCTGAAACTCCAATACTTTGGTTACCTGATGTGAAGAGCCAACTCATTAGAAAAGACCTTGATTCCGGGAAAGATTGAAAGCAAAAGGAGAAAAGGGTGACAGAAGATGAGATGTTTAGATAGCATCAGTAACTCAATGGACATGAAACTGAGCAAACTCCGGAAGATGGTAGAGGACAGAGAATCCTGGCGTTCTGCAGTCCATGAGGTCGCAAAGAGTCAGACACAGCTTAATTACTGAACAACAATAACAACAACAGGTTCAGTGAGAAAGTCCTTAGTAGTTCACAGAATTTTGTCTTCAGCTTTCCCAGCAGTTGAGTTGAGCTGCCATACCCAATTCCTTATAAGTTCATTTTTCAGCTAGTAGAACAGCTTCTTGTGTTTGGATTGCAAAACCTCATTTAGTCATCCTTAGTTGTCTTTCATTAACAATTTCACCTGCTAATACTTGGAGGCAATTTGAGACAAAGGAAGAAGTAAAAAGCATCACTCAAAGGTATTTCATGGTTTCATCCTCTCTGCATCTCTCTCTGTAACAAGAAGAGAAAGACTGCTAAGGCTTCTGGCTTACTTGGTGCTGATGAAGACAGAGGCTCACAGGGAAGATCCAGGCACCTCCTCGCCTTCCAAAGCAGATGAACATGAGCTAGGGATGAACCTCATGGAATTCCAGGTGGGGGCCACTCCATGAAGTGACTATCTTGGAATGTAGTCCTGAGGGATGAAGTAGCCAGAAGTCAGCCCTGAGCTCCAGCTTTCAGAAGTTCTGTTTGGGATACAGGCCCCACAATATCATCATTCATGGCATCCGGTCCCATCACTTCATGGGAAATAGATGGGGAAACAGTGGAAACAGTGTCAGACTTTATTTTGGGGGGCTCCAAAATCACTGCAGATGGTGACTGCAGCCATGACATTAAAAGACCCTTACTCCTTGGAAGAAAAGTTATGACCAATCTAGACAGTATATTGAAAAGCAGAGACATTACTTTGCCGACTAAGGTTCGTCTAGTCAAGGCTATGGTTTTTCCTGTGGTCATGTGTGGATGTGAGAGTTGGACTATGAAGAATGTTGAACGCCGAAGAATTGATGCTTTTGAACTGTGGTGTTGGAGAAGACTCTTGAGAGTCCCTTGGACTGCAAGGAGATCCAGCCAGTCAATTCTGCAGGAGATCAACCCTGGGATTTCTTTGGAAGGAATGATGCTAAAGCTGAAGCTCCAGTACTTTGGCCTCCTCATGCGAAGAGTTGACTCATTGGAAAAGACTCTGATGCTAGGAGGGATTGGGGGCAGGAGGAGAAGGGGATGACAGAGGATGAGATGGCTGGATGGCATCACGGACTCGATGGACGTGAGTCTGAGTGAACTCCGGGAGTTGGTGATGGACAGGGAGGCCTGGCGTGCTGCGATTCATGGGGTCGCAAAGAGTCGGACACGACTGAGCGACTGAACTGAACTGAACTGATGGGGCCTCTTCCTTCACCCTCTGCATATGGTCTTTTGTTGTTGTTCGGTTGGTAAGTCATGTCTGGCTCTTTGTGTCCCCATGGACAGCAGCATGTCAGGTTCCTCTGTCCTCCACTATCTCCAGCAATTGGCTTAATTTCATGTCTCTTGAGTCGGTGATGCTATCTAACCATCTCATCCTCTGTCACCACCTTCTCCTTTTGCCTTCAATCTTTTCCAGCATCAAGGTCTTTTCCAAGGAGTCATCTCTTCATATCAGGTGACCAAAATATTGGAGTTTCAGCTTCAACATCAGTCCTTCCAATGAATATTCAGGGCTGAGTTTCTTTAGGATTGACTTGTTTGATTTTGCAGTCCAGGGGACTCTCAAGAGTGTTCTCCAACACCACAGTTTAAAAGCATCAATTCTTCTTTCTTTATGGACCAACTCTCTCCTCTGTACATTGCTATTGGAAAAAACATAGCTTTGACTATATGGACCTTTATGAGAAAAGTGATGTCTCTCTGCTTTTTAGTACACTGTCTAGGTCTGTCATAGCTTTCCTTCCAAGGAGCAAGTATCTTTTAGTTTCATGGCTGCAGTCATTGTCTGCAGTGATCTTGGGGCCCAAGAAAATAAAATCTGTCACTGCTTTCCCTTTTTCCCCTTCTATTTGCCATGGAGTGATGAGACTAGATGTCATGATCTTAGTTTTTCTAATATTGAGTTTCAAGCCAGCTTTTTCACTCTCCTCTTTAATCCACATCAAGAGGCTCTTCAGTTCCTCTTTGCTTTCTGCCATTAGAGTGGTATCACCTGCATATCTGAGGTTGTTGATATTCCTTCCAGTAATCTTGATTTCAGCTTGTGATTGATCTAGCCCAGCATTTCCCATGATGTACTCTGCATGGAAGTTGACAGTATACAGGTTCGTTGTACTGCCTTCCCAGTTTGGAACCAGTCTGTGGTTCCATGTCCGGTTCTAACTGTTGCTTGTTGACCTGCACAGAGGTTTCTTAAGAGGCAGGTAAGGTGGTCTGGTACTCCCATCTCTTTAAGAATTTTCCACAGCTTGTTGTGATCCACATAGTCAAAGACTTTAGCGTAGTCAATGAAGCAGAAGTAGATGTTTTTCTGGAACTCCCTTGCTTTCTTCATGATCCAGTGGCTGTTAGCAATTTGACCTCTGGTTTCTCTGCCTTTTCTAAACAATGCTTGTACATCTGGAAGTTCTCACCTCATTTATGTCGAAACCTAGCTTGAAGGATTTTGTGCATAATCTTGCTAGCATGTGAAATAAGTGCGACAATATGGTAGTTTCAACATTCTTTGGCATCGCCTTTCTTTGGAACTGGAATGAAAACTGACCTTTTTCAGTCCTGTGGCCACTGCTGAATTTTCCAAATTTGCTGACATATTGAGTGCAGCACTTTAACAACAATTTTAGGATTTGAAATAACTCAGCTGGAATTCCATCACCTCCACTAGCTTTGTTCATAGTGATGCTTCCTAAGACCCACTTGACTTCACGCTCCAGAATGTTCAGCTCTAGGTAAGTGACCACACTGTCATGCTTATCCCAGTCATTAAGAAATTTTTTTTAACAGTAATTATTTTATTTTATTTTTAAAATTGTTACTGAAAATCATTATTTTTATTTTTTTACTTTATAATATTGTATTGGTTTTGTAGTTCTTCTGTGTGTTCTTGCTACCTGTTCTTAATCTCTTCTGCTTTTGTTAGGTCCTTATTGTTTCTGTCTGTATCTAGCTTATCCTTGCATGAATTATTCCCTTGATGTCTCCAGTTTTCTTGAAGAGATCTCTAGTCCTTCCCATTCAATTATTTTCCTCTATTTTTTTGCACTGTTCATTTAAGAAAGCTTTCTCATCTCTCCTTGCTATTCTCTGGAACACTGTATTCCACTGAGTTTATCTTTTTCTTTCTCCTTTGCCTTTTGCTCTCTTCTTTCTTTTGCTCTTTGGAAAGCTTCTTCAGACAACCACTTTGCCTTCTTGCATTTCTTTTTCTTTGGGATGGTTTTGATCACTGCCTCTTGTACAATGTTAGGAACCTCTGTCTTTAGTTCTTCAGGCACTACAGATCTAAATCTTAAATCTATTTGTCATTTCTACTATATAATCATAAGGGATTTGATTTATGTCATACCTTAATAGCCTAGTGGAATTTAAGGCTGAATTTTGCAATAAGGAGATGATGATCTGAGCCAAATCCAGGTTTTGTTTTTTGTGACTGTATACAGTTTCTCCATCTTCAAATGCAAAGAACATGATGAATCTGATTTTGGTATTGAACATCTGGTGATGTCCATGTGTAGAGTCATCTCTTGTGTTGTTAGAAGAGAGTGTTTGCTATGACCAGTGTGTTCTCTGGACAAAAGTTTGTTAGCCTTTGCCCTGCTCATTTTGTAATCCAAGGCCAAACTTGCCTGTTACTTCAGGTATCTCTTAAGTTCCTATGTTTAAAAGGACATTTTTAAAAATAAATGTTATTTTTAGAAAGTGTTATAGGTATTCACAGAAATGGTCAACTTCAACTTCTTTGGCATCAGTGGTTGGGACATAGACTTGGATTACTATGATGATGAATGGTTTGCTTTGGAAATGAACCAAGACCTTTCTGTTATTTTTGAGATTGCACCCAAGAACTGCATTTTGGACTCCTGTTGACTATGAGAGCTACTCCATTTTTTCTAAGGAATTCTTGTCCATAGTAGTAGATACAATGGTCATCTGAATTAAGTTTCCCATTCCTGTCCCTTTGAATTTACTGATTCCTAAGGTGTCAATGTTCCGTCTTATC
This sequence comes from Oryx dammah, assembly GCF_014754425.2. NCBI lineage: Eukaryota > Metazoa > Chordata > Mammalia > Artiodactyla > Bovidae > Oryx > Oryx dammah. Next base: position 79,872,536 of record NW_024070185.1, on the reverse strand, counting down.
ATCTCCTGCTTGAACACATCCATGTTACCTTGATTCATGGACCTAACTTTCCATATTCCTATGCAGTATTGTTCTTTACAGCATCAGACTTTACTTTCACCATCAGACACATCCACAGCTGAGCACTGGTTCTGCTTTGAACCAGCCGCTTCATTCTTACTGAAACTTTTAGTAATTGCTCTCCACTCTTCTCCAGTAGCATATTGGACACTTTCCAACCTAGGAGCTCATCTTCCAGTATCATATCTTTTCACCTTTTCATACTGTCCATGGAGTGGGTTGCCATTTCCTTCTCCAGTGGGTCACAATTCATCAGAACTCTTGACTATGATCAAGCCGTCTTGGGTGGCCCTGCATGGCATGACTCATAGCTTTGTTGAGTTATGCAAGCCCCTTCACTATGACAAGGCTGTGATCCTTAAAGGGTATATGGTCTTCTGTTGTTCAGCTGCTAAATTGTGTCCAATTCTTTGCAACTCCATGGACTATAGCACACCAGGCTTTCCTGTCCTTCACTATTTCTTCAGATCCATGTCCATTGAGTCAGTCATGCTATCTAACCATCTTTTGCTCTGCCACCTCCTTCTCCTCTGCCTTCAATCTTTCCCAGCATCAGTGTTTTTTCTAATGAGTCAGCTCTTCGCACCAGGTGGCCAAAGTATTGTAGCTTCAGCATCAGTCCTCCCAATGAATATTCAGGGTTGATTTCCTTTAGTATTGATTGGTTTGATCTCTTTGCAGTCCAGGGGACTCTCAAGAGTCTTCTCCAGCAACGGTCTTTAGTATGTCACATAAAATTTCTCTGATCTCTGTTTCAATCCTTAATTCATATTTAACATTTTAACTAATATCTACTGCTATCAACTCACACTATTTTAGATAGATGAAAGAATATACTTTTCTGATACTTAGAAGTATTTTACTCCTATAACTTTCTTATTCTCATATGTAATGATCCATACTCATAAACAGTATTCTCACACCATTCTTGAACTGGAAATGGAGTAATTAAAAAACATGTAAGTGAAAAAATATGATTTCTGAGTTGAATAATATCCTCCAACATAGCTTTCCACTTTAACCACTTGAAGGATGTCTAGATAGGCCACTGAATTGTACCTATCAAAGGAAATAAGTCTATTTATTGTCTAAAAAAGACTAAAATTTGAGATTATTAATCAATAAAATCTTAATGGATACTTCATAAAACTTCTAATTACTGGCAGCCTATTTTCCTGTCTTGGGTCTGGGAAATATTTATTTAATTCTTTAAATAATTACTTAATTCTTCAGCCAAGAATCCACCTTGATCCTCTTTCCATACCTGGGTAAAAGGAATAAATCCACCATTGGCCAGAAATACTACAAATAACATAGTTGTCCTGTTAAAATTTTTTTTTAAATACTGATTAAAATGTCAATTCAGCAAAGCAAGTCTGCGTCTATATCTTGGAATAATTTAGAGCTCAGAGTCTTCTGAATGCCTTTCTGGACCCTTCAAAATATGTAAAGATTTCTGTCTCTGGTTTTTAAGTTGTAGCATGTGTTATTGGGAATTTGAAGAGCTTTTCCATGACTCCTTCCTCATCACACTGAGTTTCTAGTGGGTTGGGACCTAGCCATATTTCTTCTGGCCTTTAACAAAGAAAAAGAAAAGAAGGAGGAAGAAGTAAAAAACAAAAAAAAGAGAGTCCACATGTCTTTGGACCTTAGGATACAGTGATTTCTTTGAAATCAAACAGAGGGAGAATTACTGCCCCTCTTCTAAGTGTATCATGGATTTATGAGTCAACATTTGAAAAGTCCTTGAAAGTTCTTAGATGAAAGACCACAGATCTGTATGAAGTATTATTATTATAAAAATAACTCAGTTTTCTTGTGGTTATTTTTTTTCCAAAAAGAATGTTCTTTTGTTTGCTGTTTGTAATCAATTAAAAAAAATTAAAACCATCAAAAGTAGGATAGTCTTGCAGAAGAACATTAAATCATCAAGACTTCTCTGGGATTAAAAAAAGCAGTGCCTTTGAGGATGCTCAAGGTACTGCCTGGATGGTAATATTGGAGAACTGCATTAATAAAGTTTAAAACTTTTTATAATTATCTTTAACTATAGCAGGAAAATTTCTAATAACTATTTTTCACTTTTTTTTCTATTCAGGTTTAAAGAGAAACCATACTTCTCCAGGATTACAAAACAAAATATAATTCTCTTGTATTCTTTACATACCCATGCCTTCCTTTTTTTAAAAAAAGAAGCAGCATTCCACATCCAGGCTGTACACAAGAAGGACTGTACTCAATCAACTACTCATAGTTTCCTCACCCTCCACTGAGAGTAGGACTTATAATCTTATCACTTTACTGAGCACAGTGGCTGTGATTAGACTGAATTATGTTGGGAATATATCATGTACTACCTAAATCTTTTTATAGCATGCTGATGAAACAGAGAATAAGATATTACTGTTTTAAAGAAGCTCTTTGAAAAAAAAATACTAAGCATTTTCTCCTTTTTATTAAGTTGATAAATATGTATGAAATATGTGAGTATAATAAATAGAATAAAGAAAATAGATTTTTTTCTTTATGGTCCACAGGTAACAGCTAGGATTCTCTAGGTTGATGAATTCTTGTGTACAAATCAAATACAGAGGAAGAGAAAAGTGAAATGCCCTGAAGTTTTTTTGTTCCTTCTTCCAACTTGGTCCAAGTCCAAGTTCCTTTGCAGAGCTATCTCCTAACCACCCAGGCAACTGTTATTTATTAAGTTGTACTCTGGCTCCAAAGATGTCAGGTGTTTCCCAAAGTGATGAGCTAAAGACCACACCTCACATATGTTAATTCCAAAAAATTAGAATCAGAACTTTAAAATTATATTCTTGGTCAAAAGCTGTAACACCTTCTTTCATATTCTTTCAAATGAAGAAATAAAGTAGAGGTTTGGGGAAAGTATTCAAGTATTTTAGCAGGGAGTTTTCTCCTAAGCTTCCTTTGGCCACTAAGCCAAAGCATTTTTTGACAGACAATTGGACTAGAAATAGTGCCCTTGGAAACCATCAGCCAGCATTCCCACCCATAAATTAGGTGATTCATTTCCATCTTTTTTCCCTCCCCAACGTTCCCCCCAGTTTCTTTTTCCCACCCTTTTCATGTTGGTTTGTCTTTGCATCATCTAATACTTCTGCTCTCCTACTCTATTTATCTGTGTTATAACTCACTGCCTCTGGATATAGTTCCTATTCTTATTGCCTCTCACAGCCTCTGGGTACCTCTTTGACAGATCCTCCTGTCGTAATACTCAGAAAGTGAAAGTGAAGTCACTCAGTCGTGTTCGACTCTTTGTGACCCCATGGACTGTAGCCTACCATGATCCTCCGTCCATGCGATTTTCCAGGCAAGAGTACTGGAGTGGGTTGCCATTTCCTTCTCCAGAGGATCTTCCCAACCCAGGGATCAAACCTGGGTCTCCTGCATTACAGTCAGATGCTTTACCATCTGAGCTACCAGGGAAGTCATCATAATACTTAACCTCCCTCTAAAAAACCTTAACCCTGTTATAAGTGAGAAACCTCTCTGGAAGGCTCTCTGAACTGCTCCAACTTCCAGTGATTTTTATTTTCCTTAAAGTTCTGTGGAATCAATGATTGGTACCACCCAATCAGTAATCTCTCATGTCTTTCCTTTCCAATTAAGTAGACACCTACTCAAGGACATGGAATATTGTATCTAAGTCTTGAAAAGCATACCATATAAACTGAACAAATAGTTACTGATTGAATAGAATGGTGGGCATATCTCATGGAGATAAGTTAGAGTTTCATTTGGGGATAACAGGATTTGAGTATAAATGAGTTTTAGATACTTAAGCTCCTTTACTCAAGAATATGGAAACACATGGGTTATAAAAAGCTAACCTAATGGAATACAGAACTTTCCCCTTTAAGAGGCATTTCTATTTATTCGTCAGTTGGAAGTGAAAGTGTTAGTTGCTCAGTTGAGTCCAACTCTTTGCTACCCTATGGACTGTAGACCACCAGGTTCCTCCGTCCATGGGATTCTTCGGGCAAGATTACTGGAGTGGGTAATTTGACCCAGGGATCAAACCTGGGTCTCCTGCATTGTAGGCAGATTCTTTACTCTCTGAGCCACCAGGGAAGCCCCTTCATCAGTTAGTGACTCAATAGTATGTGCAAGTAAGTTTTCAAAATTCCTCCTACAGGTTCTGAGTATGAGCCATGGGTTTGAGACTACTTCTGCCATAAATTATCATGAATAGGTCAACCTTTCTTGGCTTTAGCTTCCTCCTCAGACAAATAAGGAGTTGGATAGATGACTTTTTAAAACCAAATAAGCAAAACAAAAATAAGACTAAAGAATTATTAGTACCCTCATTTAGATTTTTATCAGGAAGTGTGATTATTTACCCTGCCATAAATCTATTTTAAACATGAGACCTACCTGGAGAATGTCATTCAGATGAGAACCAGAGAAGAAAAAAAAGAAAAATGGAAATTCTAGGTACTACTTTTATCATCACCAGAACCATTTACTTCCTATAGATGTTTTGTTGGAAAATAAAAAACCTAGTATGAAAAATCTTCAACTTGTCATATTTCTTATTACTTTATAAGATACAAGGCAAGGAAGAAACTCAACAGATCTTTAGTGCCAGCAAATATCAGATAGGTAAAATGCTTTTAAGTCTGGTATGATAAGGTTAATAAAAGGTTGCAGAAATCCAAGTGTGCTGGAATGCCAATTTGACACTCGAATGTTAGTAAAAACAGCACATGCCAGAGCTATTTTCTTAAATCAAGCAATCTCTGTGGTAAAGGAAAATGGATCAAAATATCAAGGCAAGCATGCCACTGGCTGGAGGTATGTGTCAGATTTATTGTGGCTGAGAAGATTAAAATCAGCCAGTATTAAGAAGGGTGTGTATGTGCTGCATTCAGATGTCAGGAAGTCTGAAAATTATGCCATCAACCCCAAGAGGTTCCTGGGTTGATGATAAATAAAGGACACACTTAAAACAGAAAGGCTGAAAAGCAGCCAAGGCCTGAAGATAAAGTGATCACTTGAGTCGAGGCATTACCTGTGCCTATGGTTAAGAGAGCAAAGCTAAAGATAGCAAGATGAATCAAGGTCACATGAAACAACTATAATGAGAGTGAGGAGAAAGGTTGCTGACACAGGCTCAAAAATATGGTGTCAGGGTGGGGCATCAGAATGCACTCCAGGGTACCGTCCTTCATGCAGAATGGAATTGGGAGTTACACCCATGTTTCAGAGGGTAGAGAGAGAAGGTTGAGAAACAGATGGAGAGAAAGGGGAGTGACCAATATTGTGCACTGCGAAAGGACACTACTTAACTGCCGAAGCAATGGACTCTGGCCTAGCCCAACAGAGCAGAGAGAGGCAACCACCCTTCAGAAGGCCAGCCAGCCACAGACAAACCTCAAGCAGGGTAGGGATCCTCTGAGGCCAAAGGCGGGTCTGTAAAAACCCAAATCACAGTGACTTTTTAGTTTTGTTGGCTCTTCCTTAGAAACCACATAACCACTAACATTCTACTTCTTTTCCCACTGAGCTGACCCACATCCAATTTATATATTCCCTATTCACAAAAGTCACAGCATACATCCAGTCATCACCCTGTGCCCAGCACCAGGGGCGATTCTCGTCTCAGGCAAGGCTGGGCTGCTGCGAAACTGTGGCATCAACAAGCTTGGTTTGCTGGATCATGTAAAGAACCCTGCCTCTGTGGCCATGTCAGGGTCCAATTCCAGCCCTCTCATTACCAATTCTGGGACCTCGAGGGAACTGTCTTAATGTCTTTGAATTTTTCTCATCTACAAAGTGATAAAAGCAACGCCTGTTTTTCAGGGTTGCTGTGAGGACTGAATAGTATTTGAATATATGTAAAGCACTTGGCATGTGTTCAGCATGTGATTTGTATTCTAGAAATGGAAGTGATTCTTATTAATTCTCTGTACTCTTACCCTTAAAAAAAAAAAATCATGCTTTGGCCATACCTTCTTCCTTAAAAAAAAAAAAAAGTCATGGCCTTAATCCCTTCCCCTGCCCAAGTGCCAAGTACCCTTACATTGCCCCATCTTTTCTTTTAGAGAAATAAATTTGATTATGTCACTCATATCAAAGAGTGACTCTCAGAAGCAATGCATATAATGCATATAATGGGATTGGGCAACGATTATATAAAACAATAATTTGTGGAGAGATATTCACAGGAGATAGGCTGTCTTCAAATGACATTTCTGTAGATGCATAATCATTCATTCTGCTTCTGGGTAAGATAAGCCTTATCTGGCTTGGATTCTACATCTCTACATGCTTTCCTTTATCCTAATTCAATCTAATTTGACGGTAAAGAGTGTAACCAAAAAAAAAAAAAAAATACCCACTTCATTCTACATGGCTGTGCCATCCCACAGCAAATGACTGCCAAAAGACACTAGTAAATTTTTCCAACACATATTTTGCCCAGACAATGGCTGAATGGAAACCCAATGTAACAGATAAGGGTTGATGACTCAAGCCTCCAAACAAGTTTTTAAATAAAGCTTCAAAGGCTAATCACTAGATAAAACCAACCCAAGCTAGAAATAGGGCATTCATTAACAACAAACAACTCTCTACAAGATTACAAACTTGGAACTTTGGACATAAAATTAAACTGGACACCAAGGCTACTGCCATAACAACATGGACAAATTTCAAAAACAAATAGTTGAGAGTGAAAAACAAGCTGCTGGACATGCACTGAATGATACTGTTCACAGCAGGTTTTAAAAAAGAACAAGCAATATTAAAGGCATGTTTTAAGAGTACATACATATGAAGTAAAAAAAATAAAGATATGCAGGAGAATAACAAATAATAGTAGTTGCTGGAGGGAGGGGTAGGAAGAGGAATGAAGTTGGGAATGGTAACACCGGGAACTTTCATTGTGTGTGTAAGGTTTTAGGTCTGATTTGGATGATGGGTACTCAGATAAATGTAATTCTCTAAATCTCTTTATTTTTCTGTGATATTTTACATTAAAAATAAAAACCGTCCTATGGCTCAAAATTGTTGACCTATGAGAGAAGTCAAGTCTGTTTGATAATACTGGTGAGCTGTTAGTAATAATAAAATGGACCTTGTGCTGTGCTTAGTTGCTCAGTCATGTCCAACTCTTTGTGACCCCATGGACTATGGCCTGCCAAGCTCCTCTGTCCAGGGGGATTCTCCAGTAAGAATACTGGAGTGGGTTGCCGTGCCCTCCTTCAGGGGATCTTCCCAACCCAGGGATCAAACCCAGGTCTCCCGCATTGCAGGCAGAGTCTTTACCATCTGAGCCACCAGGGAAGCCCATGAATACTGGAGTAGGTAGTCTATCTCTTCTCCAGGGGATCTTCCAGACCCAGGAATTGAACTGGGGTCTCCTGCATTGCAGGCGGATTCTTTACCAGCTGAGCTACCAGGTAAGTCTCAAAATGGATCCTAGTAACCCTTATTTCCAGTTCACAGGGCTGAGTGGGTAGAGATTAGAGGAGGGTTAGGTAAGAGGGAGCTGAGTTAAAAGGGATAAGGCCCCCTTTGACACAACTCTTTGATAGGGGCTGGAAGACAGAGCAAGGGCAGTCTGGATTGGGGGAGAAGCCTCAGCCTCTGGCTCATTTCTGCTCTCAAGACCCTCCTAGCAAGAAAAACTGGATGAGGCAGGTGAAGCTTGAAACCCTACACCTTTTAGAATCTTAGTCTACATAGGAGGTCAGCTAAGGTACAGGAGTACTCAAGAGTACTTCATGAGCATGTGACCTGGGTAGTCACACAAGTGTTTCTTGTGCTTGGTTTAAAATTCTTGAAATTCTCAATAATGTTGTCTTTGAAACTGTGTCATGTAAGTGAAGACCAATGGAATAATGGAGTGCATGCATAAGCAGAGGAGCTACGAGCATAATGCGTATCTGCTACTGCTCCTTGCCACGCCACCCACATATAGCAGTTACAGTGCCCATGAGCAAAGACTTCTGGTGGACCCACAATGTGTGGGAGGTCCAGTGAGACTGAAAGTGAGTGGAAGGAAGCTGTGTTATATCTAAGGTTGAGTAAGTGGGACTGTTGATAGCCTGAGAGGCTCTGCTTTCCATTTGAACCAGAATTGTCTTCAAATGCAGAAAGAAAGTAATACTGTTCTAAGAAACACCAGCAACCAAAAAACCTTATCACATCATTTCTTATTCCTGCTATTTCTCTGTATTAGCCAACCACTTATAATGCAAAAAGGCATGGAGGAAAAGGAAAGATAGGGCAACCTATAGTTCATTTCTTTTTAGTTTTTCTTTACTCATCAGTAAGACAAAAGTAGACAGTACATGTATCAAGAAGTAAAATAAAAACTGAGAGTTAGTTTGTGCAGTCTTTCCAATGTGCTGGTAAGGAAAAAAGAATACATGTGAGTACAAGCTATGAAGAACTGTCTCATTTCAATGACTCTGCTTATGAGTTAAACATTCTTACATTTGCATTCAAAATTGACTGATAATATAGAGATGAGTTGTAAAATTCATGCAAATAACTAAATTTTAAAATTTTTTCCTTACTTAAAAATAATAAATGACAAATCTGACTCTTTGTGACCCCATGGATAGTAGCCTGCTAGGCTCCTTTGTCCAGGGAATTCTCCAGGCAAGAATACTAGAATGGGTAGCCATTCTTCTTCTAGGAAATCTTCCCAACCCAGAGATTGAACCCAGGTCTCCTGCACTGCAGTCAAATTCTTTAGCATCTGAGCCACCAGGAAAGCAAATATAACACACTATGAGAAGTTGAGAGAGAGATTGAGGAAAAAGGGAAAAAACTCTCTATGTTACTACCTTTTTTTCTGCCTTTGCATAAGGGGTCTCACATTTAATTTTGCACAAAGCCCCACCTATAACATAGCCAGTCCAGAGAATACTTAACTACCAAGTTCTTTCCCAAAAGAAGCATTGCTTCCAATTGTCTGAAATGAGTTTTTAATTAATTGATAGTATCTTACTGAGCTGCATCTCCTGAACAGTATTTTAGGAAGCACAAGTTTTGAACCCATGCTTTGAAAGAAAGAAAAATTAAGTCTGCCATTTTGAAGAGAAAGAGGAACTCTAAGTGGAATAGATGCAGGTCAGGAAGCAACAGTTAGAACTGGATATGGAACAAAAGACTTGTTCTAAATAGGAAAAGGAGGACGTCAAGGCTGTATATTGTCACCCTGCTTATTTAACTTACATGCAGAGTACATCATGAGAAACGCTGGGCTGGAAGAAGCACAAGCTGGAATCAAGATTGCCAGGAGAAATATCAATAACCTCAGATATGCAGATGACACCACCCTTATGGCAGAAAGTAAAGAGGAACTCAAAAGCCTCTTGATGAAAGTGAAAGAGGAGAGCGAAAAATTTGGCTTAAAGCTCAACATTCAGAAAACTAAGATCATGGCATCCGGTCCCATCACTTCATGGGAAACAGATGGGGAAACAGTGGAAACAGTGGCTGACTTTATTTTTGGGGGCTCCAAAATCACTGCAGATGGTGATTGCAGCCATGAAATTAAAAGACGCTTACTCCTTGGAAGAAAAGTTATGACCAACCTAGATAGCATATTAAAAAGCAGAGACATTACTTTGCCAACAAAGGTCCATCTAGTCAAGGCTACGGTTTTTCCAGTAGTCATGTATGGATGTGAGAGTTGGACTGTGAAGAAAGCTGAGCGCTGAAGAATTGATGCTTTTGAACTATCGTGTTGGAGAAGAGAGTCTCTTGGACTGCAAGGAGATCCAACCAGTCCATCCTAAAGGAGATCAGTCCTGGCTGTTCACTGGAACAACTGATGTTGAAGCTGAAACTCCGATACTTTGGCCACCTGATGCGAGGAGCTGACTCATTTGAAAAGACCCTGATTCTGGGAAAGATTGATGGCAGGAGCAGAAGGGGACGACAGAGGATGAGATGGTTGGATGGCATCACCGACTCGATGGACATGGGTTTGGGTGGACTCTGGGAGTTGGTGATGGACAGGGAGGCCTGGCGGGCTGTGGTTCATGGGGTTGCAAAGAGTTGGACACGACTGAGTGACTGAACTGAACTGAACAGATATGGTTATACTTTTTACTGAAATATCTTGAACACTTTTGTGGGAAAGAAAAAGAGAGACAGCAGTCTCTGTGTGTGTCTGTGTGTGTGTGAGTATGCTCAGCAGCGCACACTCAACACAGTTCTGGGCTGTCAGTAACTCCCTGGGGCTCCTCTTCAAATTCCAGTTAGAAACTGGTTTTACCTTTGCTTATCCTACTTAAAGCATTTCACAAACATTGGTCAAATGGCTCAAAAGCTTAAGAGACATGTGATATATAGCTATAACAACTAAAAAAAAAATCAATGTTTTGAAACAGATTTTCTCCAAGGTCAGAAAACTGATCCTCAAGATCAAGGGGACCCACAGATATTCTTAGCCCTGGCACAGTAACCTGCCTGCACTGGTGACCCAGGGTACATCTAGGGTATTTGAGTCTGGAAAGAAGCAGTAGTCATCTGCATCCTCTAAACTGCTTTCCTGGGAAATGAGTGACCCAAGGCCTGGCTATCCTGGTTATTGTAATAATTAATGCTAATGGATCGTGGGAATGACTGGTTTGGATCCACTGTTTTACCCAGAAGTGGCCTCATGTATTTGAGCTTTGCAATTTTCCTTAATGAATAACCAACAAATCTTTAGTTTGGTGGCCATTGTCTGTAGGCAAATCTCTAGAGTGTTCTGACTGTCAAAATGTAAAACAGCCATGGTGCAAGGGTTGAGAAAACAGGAAGGATTTATATTATAAACATGTTACTGTCCAGCCTCTCATTTTCCTGGCTGGTCTGATGTTATAGCTTTATTTGATACTTTGACATGGTTGAAATGAAAGGTAACTGGCTTAAATTACCTGGCTACAGGGAAGTCAATGTACTAGTACATAAGAAGCAAGGTTCTTTCACCAAGAGAAGGTTCCTTGCTGTTATGAGTCTGAACAGATCCTATCAGAGTTGAGAGAACTCTGGTGAGGATGATAAGGGGTGCTGACTTAGTGCTATTATTTACTTGAGGACAAGATGACGGGAAGAGGACCAGTCAGCTGTCCTGGCTAAAAGACCAGATGCCTTCCAAGGCAGGAAAAGAGTCAGAACAGGAAGCCAGACAGAATAAACCCATTCTTCAGAATATGAGGTGAATTTCATTACTCCTTTAAAGTAAAGTCAAAGAATTTAGACTAAGAAAAGAAAGTAGGGAGGATGCCTTGGATAAAATATATTCTTTTACTTTGCCACTGGCGTGGAACAGGAAGACTTGTGTGCGGACTGTTGAGGTTGACACTGAAGTGACCTCTGAAAGCAAACACCCCAGTGAAACTGTTATGTAAACTGGAATGACTGGACATTCCCGGCCACCGCAGCATAGGCAGGCTGTGCTAATGACAGCTCACCACCTGGAAGTAGCAAGTATTATTGAACAGAAATGGATGGATGTATATATCCTCTCTGATTTCACATTACAGATAAAATCTTACATTGGATATGTTGTGTAAGTAATGGTGATCTAGTTCAAAATCTTAGAGAAAGGAAAGGCTTTATAAACTTGATAGGTAGTAATAGGAAGATTTTGCTGTTTCAAATCTAAATGGTAGATACTAAATTTAATCAAAACAGCAGACCACAGACTGAAAAGTATATAATATAATATGGACTAATGTGTTATTAGCTCATGTTCACTACAATGAGATTAACTTCCATCAGCAGCATAATTAGGTCTTGGTATTTTGCTGGCTTAGATCTACGTCCAAAGGACATATAGCCAGAAATAAGCTTAATGCATTTCATATTAAAATTTTGACTTAAGTAAAGTTGTTTTAAAAAAATCTTCACATTATATAAACTGATTGTGAATCATCAAACCCTTCAAAACCCCTTATATAAACAGTCTTACAAAATCTTTTTTGAACAGTGGTTACATTGATGTTGCTTATATTTTTAATCAACCAGTGAACTTTATTTGTAAAACCAAAGATTTGGTTTTAAAATGCCTGATATTTATTTGATGTGCTTCACACCAAAAATCTGCATATTCAAGTGAGCTGCTTTTAAAAAATCCTCAAATTCTAAAAACTGATTGTCATCATTAATCTCTAAGGACGTTTTTTTAATATACATAGTTTTAAAGTCAACAATCTGAAATTTTTTTTTGAAAAGTAGCTTCACTGATGCTTGTTACATTTTTCATCCACCAATAAGCTTCATTTGTAAAATTCAAAACTTGGTTTACAAATGCCATGAGGGCTAAGCAGAATCATCAGAGAGGAGCCCTGCATTTCCTTTGTGCAAGAAAGTTAATAGGATTAAGGCTTGAAGAATTGAATAAAACCCTGAGCTGGTTAAGATGGATGTATCACATTTCAGGGTTCCCATTTCATAACCAGCATGCCCCACATTGCAGAAAATAAAACATGCTGGCGAGCTCATTTAAATGGTTCTTCAGGAATATGTTGATTTCAGAAACTTTAAAAGGAAACGCGTGTCCATTTCCTTGAACCATATGGCTTTTTGTGTACTCAGCCTGCCTGGTTTTTGGCTTGCTCCTGCTTCACAGTTAACAATTTTCTGCTACAGTCCAGTTATATGTAGAAGAGAGGACAGATTTCTGTGCTCAGAGAATTTCTGTATATGACTTAATACTTTCTGATTTTCACAACGATGCAATTTGCACTGGCCTTAATCATCTGTAAATATAGCAAATCTAAGTGAAAATGCCAAAGACCTGTTATCTTCCTCCAGATCATGTAAAGGAACTGGGGATCTGCTGCCTTCTGCTATCAAGGTGGTTATTATCAAGTATAATTTGTGGTTGGAAATGTTTGGCATTCCTGTCTAGCAGTAGCCCAGAATGTTTAGAATAGATTTTTACATAGGAGTTCAAACATCTGTCCGTTTTAGGTCAGATTTCTGTGAGAACTTAGGCATATAGTATCTAAACAAATGCAGCTGTCCCAGATTAAATGGGAATGGTTTCTAGCATAATGATGGCAACAAAGGGTCAAGTTTAAAATTAAGAATATAAGAATAAGCCTAAGTAAGAATGGTAAGCAAAAGGTCTTCACTGTCTACAAAATGCCAGATAATGTTACCAATTAAGAGATGGACTTAAAGGCTATACAAGGACTATTCTGGCAAGTGAAGTGAAGTGAGGTGAAAGTCTCTCAGTTGTGTCCAGCTCTTTGCAACTCCATGGACTACACAGTCCATGGAATTCTCCAGACTCGAATACTGAAGTGGGTAGCCTTTCCCTTCTCCAGGGGATCTTCCCAACCCGGGATCGAACCCAGGTCTTCCACATTACACGTGGATTCTTTAACAGCTGAGCCACCAGGGAATCCCAAGAATACTGGAGTGGATAGTCTATCCATTCTCCAGTGGATCTTCCTGACCCAGGAATCAAACCAGGGTCTTCGGCATTGCAGGCGGATTCTTTACCAACTAAGCTATGAGGGAAACCCCCAAAGACTCATTAATTAGCAGACTGTAACACCATTTTGCCTGTGGACTATTATGTAGCGTTACGCTTCCATTATAGGGTCCTTTTATTTGCAATTCCTCTATTACAGAAACCCAGTTTGACGTGAACAGTGTTTATTAAGTGAAAGCTGTATATAAAACTGCAAAGAAATATAACATCAAATTTTGGAAAGGAAGTTGAAAAAAAATTAAAACAAGCTGTGATGATCTTAACAAAGACACATAAAACCTGTTACTAGGAAGAGTTGTTTGGTCAAATTTCCTGTTTTTTCCTAAGTTCTGGTTTGTTTTAAACATGTCGTCAATGCACAGTTTATTACCATTGATTAACGTTTCTACATGTAAAATCAAGAACTGTTCTCCAGGGCTTCTTATTTAAAAATAGTCTAAACAATATGGATTTTCTCTTTCTTGTCCAGATTGTGATCTTTACCCTAACTAAGAAATGATAGGCTGTGGATCAAAATAGCTGAAAATTAATATTGTAAACTAGAAAGTCAAACATGGGTTAATGAAAGAGTCATAAAATATCTCTTTATCCCTAAGTGATTTTACTACAGGATTCCAGAAATCAACTTGGACTGCTACAAAAGACATCATATCAAAGCAACATAACTGTCACTGATGGCTCTTTGTTTTGCTCAGTCAAAACAACAACAACAACAACAACAACAACTATGCAAAGACATATCTGACTCTAAGGCAACATATTATAAAATTAAAAAAAAAGAATCATACCATTGTGAGTGAAATGTAGGGAAATAAAAATTCCTCCCTGGGGAACAAGAGTATAACACATTAACATTTTTCTAAGTATTTTATAAATTATGCAGCTTTATTAAACACATACCATTAGAAATCTCTTCTTTACTGACAACACTTTTCTTAATGGCCTTTACATGTTTAAATAAATGGCTCCTGAAAATGTGCATTTGTATTATATAAATAAAACCTTAATTAATATAAACATACTCCAGATATAAACTTTTAAGAAATGTCAGCTTAAAACTTTCCAGTCTAAATAAATCCTCTTATAAGTGGTCCAACAAAGCAATTTTTAATGCATCCCCCCCCTAAAAAGCTCATATAGATTTACAGGCACAACTCAAAAGAGAATTCAAAATAGATTTGAAGAAGACTGAATGTTTCATTCATGTAATAAACAACTCTAAGCATATCCAATAGATAGATAGCTTTTGAAACTAACCAAGGCAAGTGATTTTATTTTTGTTTTAGTGCTCACTATTATCTCATGGTATCTTGTTCACATATTTATTCTCCTGCTTATTGTTGTCTCCCTCACTTGAATTGTAAGCTTTCTGAGAGTAAAGACATCTGTCTTATTCTCTCTACCACTTAGTGTCAGGTATATAATAGATGCAGAGCATGGCTCACTAAAAAATTCATGAATGGTTTGATGAGATAGAGCTAAAAAGACTCAGTGTACCTCACTTTATCCAATTGATCCTATGTGTTACAGTCTCTGTTTTCCCTCTTCTTTCTTAGTATCCCTAAGTTTCCACTGAATACATGCCCTCCATCCATGAACAAAGCCTACATTCTCCAGCCTCCCTTGCAGCTAGGTGTTGTTGTTCAGTCACTCAGTCATGCCCGACTCTTTGTGACCCCATGGACTGCAGCACGCCAACCTTCCCTGTCCTTCACCATCTCCCAGAGTTTGCTCAAACTCATATCCATTGAGTTGGTGATGCCACCCAACCATCTCATCCTCTGTCATTCCCTTCTCCTCCTGCCTTCAATCTTTCAGGCTTTTTTATGGTCCAACTCAGATAGATGTACTGCTGCTGAGGCTGCTGCTAAGTCGCTTCAGTCGTGTCCAACTCTGTGCGACCCCATAGACGGCAGCCCACCAGGCTCCTCCGTCCATGGGATTTTCCAGGCAAGAGTACTGGAGTGGGGTGCCATTGCCTTCTCCTAGGTGTACTAGATGTGACCTAATAAGATATAAACAAAAACATTCAACCACAGCTTCTTGGAAAGCTCCTTGAAAGACAGCCTGTGTGAGGGGTTCCTTTGCCTCCTCTTCTTCCCCTCTGTCTCCTTCCTGCTGCCTAAGATGTGATGTAATGGCTGGAACTCAAACAACCATTATGGACTATGAGTTGACCTTGAGAGTCTAGGAGTTGATCTTGAGAATGAAAATCATGTTAGCATAGCACAGCAGCAAGAGAGAATGTTGGGTTCTTGTCCTGTGGAGTCCCACTCCACCCTGGGCTCTACTTCTGCCTTTTTTTTTTTTTTTTTTTTTTAAGATGGAGAAGAAAGAAATGTCTACCTTAACTGTAAGTGTTCAGTTGCTAAGTTGTGTCCAACTCTTTGTGACCCCAATGACTGTAGCATGCCAGGCATCCTTGTCCTCCATTATCTCCCAGAATTTGCTCAAACTGATGTCCATTGAGTTAGTGATGCCATCCAACCATTTCATCCTCTGTCATCTACTTTTCCTCCCACCTTCAATCTTTCCCAGCATCAGGATCTTTTAAAAGGAGTTGGTTCTTAGAATCAGGTGAAACTCCAAAATATTGGAGTTTCAGCTTCAGCATCAGTCTTTCCAATAAACACTCAGGACTGATCCTCTTTAGGACTGACTGATTTGATTTCCCTGCAATCCCAGGGACTCTCAAGAGTCTTCTCCAGCACCACAATTCAAAAGCATCAATTCTTTGGCTCAGTCTTCTTTGTGGTCCAACTCTTCTTCTACCTTAATTAAGTCATTATTATTATGAGCTTTCTGTTACACATAGCCAAATTGGATAGTGATACAATTTTGAAAATAATTTAAAAACCAGGCACAGGTAGGCTTTACATATGCCTTTTTAAAATCTATCATTTTATAAACATATTGAGAACTCTTTCCAGTGAGTAGGCAAGTACAGTCACTCCTCAGTATCCACGGACCACTGGTTCCAGGATGCTGGCTAATTCCAAAATGCATGGGTGTTCAAGTTCCTCACATAAAATGGTATAGCACGCTTGGCCTTCCTCATCCAAAGGTAAGAATGGCTGACTGTATTTGTGAGCACATATTGCCTTCAGAATTAAACCTGACACTATAAGAGAACATAAAGAAATTCAAGACCAGGCTTTCATCCTTAAGAAGTTAGTGATTTAGCCAACAGAAAAAAAACATGCATGAACTGCCAATCCGCCCATTCCTAACACACCCGCCTAGAGGAAACGGCACACAGCGGCAAAGAACAAAGAGTGAAACTGAAGTGAGATGGCCATCATGGAAGGATTTCAGAAACCAAAGGGCCATGAGGACTGGGATTCTTGGGGAAGGTTCCAGGCAGGACTATCCCTTGAGGTGAGCCTTGAAGGAGGGGCAGAATCTGGAGAGGCATTGGTAATGGGCTGGGTGTCCCCAGGGTGGGCACCAACAGCAGGGAAACCACTGGTTCAGTAATGAGCACAGCATGTTCAAGGAGACTGGAAGGAGGTCAACCAGATGTGTGGCCTCTGGAAAAAGGGCCCTCCCTTTTCTCAGAATGTGGTCTCTCAGCCTTGAAGAGAATCCTCATAAAAGATGGCTTACCTCACAATTCACCCCATATTTAGGAGATGAATCTGTGCTACAGATTCTCCCTGCCTTGCATACAACACCCTGCTTCTGAGTCTCCAGGGCTTACTCAGTAGTGCCTCAACCCCAGGTCCTTGCTTTTCTGTAGAGATCCTGATCAGACCTCAGTCCAATGGTGACTTCTAGAGCAATGTGCTTCCTGCTATGCAGCAGGCACATATGAAATCCTGCCTACAACCTCCAATGGGGCATTTTATATTAAACTGTTAAGTAGTGGTAGCGTGATCTGCCTCCTATGTTGGTGAAATAACAATAAAGCCGCAGGCTGACCAGTCATCGCTTCCAAAGAAGAGGCCAGGGAATTCAATTACTCACAAGCTAACCACAATCACAGGATGAAGCAGCAACTTTCCTAATAAAGTTCCCTTTCAGCTACTCCTCATAAACAAAGCCACAGTTCAGATTCTTTAAAAAAAAAAAAATCAACTAATACCTGTTGAGGAAAGGGCACTGTCCAATCTAATGAAAGACCTGGGCACAGCCTTCAGTTGCAGAATGTGTTTCGGAAGAGTCAGTACTTGTTGTGACCACCGGGTAGCCCAGATGAGGTGAGTAAAATGGAGGATCCCTGTGGACTCAAGGCCCAGCTGGCTTTACTAGTGACTAACAAAGTGCTGACTGAGGAGAGGGCCCAAAGTGCAACAAGTCACACAAAGCGTTTTTCTATCTGGAGTTTTGGGAGGAGTAAGTAACCTCTCTGGGATCTGGTCTAAGGTAAATGAAACCAAACCTGACCCTTTTCCAAAACTGGGCCTAAAATTGCTCCCAAGAATCACCACTGGCAGCCTAGTAGAGCAAGAAAGCACAGACCAGCCGTGAGGAGGCTTGAGTGGTGGGTCGTCTCTGCCACAGTGAAAACTGCTAGTGACCTTAGTTTCTTTCTCTGCAAATGAAGGGAGTTGGACTGGAGATGATCCATCCCTGACACCCATTCTGGTTCCAACAATGACTCTAACTCACAACAGAGGAGTGCACAGCAAATATGATTTTCTCTCCTCATCTTCTTTTCTGCCCATCACCATTTCTCCATACGCCTCCAAATCACGTTAATTCGCCAGTTAATGGACAGCCATCCCGGGTTGCAGTATCCTCCAAAGTGCGGTGAATTTCAGGCTCATCTGGTGACAGCAGCAGCTGCCGCTCTCCTCAAGCCACATCCTTCCCCTTCGTCACGAGGCCTCCTCACTAGCCACAGTTTGCCTTGGCCAGGGCTCCCTTGGCGTCAGCTTCCACCAGAAACTGCCACCCATACGCAGAGTTCTAGTGCATCAGCCTCTCTGAAGAGGATCCAGCTGGCCAGAGCAGCGTTCCAGGTGCTCAAGACCAAAGAATTTCATGGCACTGCAGGCAGATTAAAGCTGAAAGGGAGCACAAAACGCATCGGGTTTGATAGACTCCCACTTATAGATGAGGACGCCGAAGCCCAGATAGGTTTATGTATGAGAAGTGGCCTAGTCACAGCTAGAACCGAAGTCCCAGTTATAATTTTGAAATAACTGACTGAAATAGAAGTAACTATTTGTGGTGTGCTCTATGCCAGGCACTGTGCCAAGGGACATCTCAAAAGTTAACACATACAAACTTGAACTCGGGATCTTTTCTCCAAAACTGCTCTTCCTGTCCTCCCACCTTCAGCGGCACCCCCATCCATTTCGCTGCTTATGCCAGGAACTTGGGATTCAAATCCTTGACACCTCCCTCTCTCACAACTCCCCCACATAAAACTTGCAAGTTTTGCCATTTCTCTAAAGCACATCTTGAAGCGCTCCAATTTCCCCCACAGTCACTATCTCCACACTGGTCCAAGCCACCTTTGCCTCTTACCCGGCCTCTGGCCAAACCTCTGCTCTCACATTCCACTGCCACCACTCCCATCACTGTCAATTCATTCTCCAACCAGAATCCAGGGTAATTCTGTGAAAACACAAACCAGATCACGCCATGCCCACTCCTGTTCCCACTCTGTCTCTGTGTTAAACTCACCGTCTCCCTTATACGCTTAAGATGAAGCTCAGATTTCTAGAAGGCCCTGCCTAGTCTGTGAGATCTCCAATCTCATCTCACGCCAATCCGCCACAACTCCCTGGGTCCTACCAACAATTCTTTCGGGTCCTCCAGAGCTCTGCATTCCTTCTAACTACAGGTTATCCTCAGCATGAAGGCATCTTCCTTCTACCCCTAGCCTGGCTTACTTCATACCATCTTTCAGATCTCAGCTGAAACACTACTTTCTCAGAGGAACCTTCCCTAAGAGCTTGCAGGAGCCACTTCTTCCGAATAGCATTTACCAGTTTGTAATATTATATTTTTCAGAGTATTTGTTTAATATCCAGTTCCCCAACAAGACCATAAACCCCATGAGGACAGGGACTGTATCTGTTTGTTCACTACTGTAGTCACAAAATTTAGTGGCAGCCACATAGCAGGTCCTAAATAAATTAATTAGTTTGAATTAATATATTTATGCTCTTAACACTTATTAGATTATATCAGGACAAGAAGAAGATATATGAGATATGGAAAATATAGGTGCCATGATATTTAGTGAATTCATTTGGAGCAAATGGAAACTGTGATAATGCACTGAAAAACGACCCCCCAAAAGATAGTTATGGCTTCCCAGGTGGTTCAGTAGTAAAGAATCCCTCTGCCAATGCAAGAGAGACAGGCGACCCCGCTTTGATCCCTGGGTTGGAAAGATTCCCTGGAGAAGGAAATGGCAGCCCACTCTACTATTCTTCCCTGGAAAATCCCATGGACAGAGGAGTCTGGTGGGCTACAGTCCACAGGGTCACAAATAGTCAGACACATCTGAGCACACAAAAGGTATCTATATCCTAATTCCTGAAACCTGTGAATGTCACCTCATATAGCAATCAATAAATAAGGGAAAAAGGGAGAAGGTCTTTAGAGGGGATTAAGTTAGGAATCTTGAGGTGGGGAGATTATTATCCTGGATTATCCAGGCCAGCCCTATATGCAATCACAAGTGTTCAAAAAGAGAAAGGCTGAGGGAGATTTGACACATAGAAGAAATGGGGGATATGAGAACAGAAAAGGTATTTGAAGATGCTGGTCTTGAATACTGGAGTGACGCAGCCACAAGTCAAAAAATGTTGGCCACCAACAGAAAGTAAAAGAGGCAAGGAACAGATTATCTCCTACAGCTTGAGGAGGCAATGTGGCTCTGCCAACACCTTGATTTCAGCCCAGTCATTCTGGTTTCAGACTTTTGGCCTCCAGAACTGTGAGAGGATCAATGTCTATTGTTTTAAACCAACAAGTTTGTGGTAATTTGTTATAGCAGCTATAGGAAACTCATACAGCTAATACAGAGTCCATCACATTATTCTATTCTGGTTTATACTGGAGGAAGTTCTACTCTTTCCCTATGTTCCCCATCTGAATTGCGCCATAGATTATTCGGCCACGGATAAACGTGGCACCTCCATTCTCAGCATCATCTCTACTCCATATTCCCAAAGTCAAGAATTAGTGATAAGGAAAGAGAAAACAAAAGAAACAACTGACCACCAAGGATAAAAATGCCACGAAGCTCAGGACTTATGTCCAACCCAAAGTAAACAATGCTTAATATTGCCTCCAAAGTGTTTTTGGACCCACAGTGATCTTACGTTTTCACTTATACTTTCACAATACACTAAATTATTTATAATAGATAAACAACCGTCTTTAAATACCTAAAGGATCATATTCCATGACATTTAAAGGGCTTGTACTTTCAAATCTATCTTTCAGCCTACCTAGGGGTCATAGTTTTTGCCCCATATATTAAAGGTATGAATTTGGCAAACTGACAGCATATATGCCCTGGTTCAAGACAATCTATAATTTTGTAAGACAAGATGCTGAGAAATATACATTTTCAATGACTTATTTTAACTCATTAGAAGTCAAATACTACTTACGAGGTGATGTGTACTGTGAAGAAATACATTTTTAACATACTTGTAATATTCCACTCTGTATATGCAGAGTACATCATGCCAAATGCCGGGCTGGATGAAGCACAAGCTGGACTCAAGACTGCCAGGAAAAATATCAATAACTTCAGATACACAGACACCACCCTTATGGCAGAAAGTGAAGAAAAACTAAAGAGCCTCTTGATGAAAATGAAAGAGGAGAGTGAAAAAGTTGGCTTAAAACTCAACGTTCAGAAAACTAAGATCATGGCATCCAGTCCCATCACTTCATGGCAAATAGATGGGGAAATAGTGGAAACAGTGACAGACTTTATTTTGGGGGGGCTCGAAAATCACTGCAGATGGTTACTGCCGTCATGAAATTAAAAGATGCTTGCTCCTTGGAAGAAAAGCTATGATCAACCTAGACAGTATATTAAAAAGCAGAAATATTACTTTGCCAGCAAAGATCTGTCTAGTCAAAGCTGTGGTTTTTCCAGTAGTCATGTATGGATGTGGGAGCTGGACTGTGAAGAAATCTGAGTGCCAAAGAATTTGAACTGTGCTTTTGAACTGTGGTGTTGGAGAAGACTCTTGAGAGTCCCTTGGACTGCAAGGAGATCCAACCAGTCCATCCTAAAGGAAATCAGTCCTGAATATTCTTGGAAGGACTGCTGCTGAAGCATAAACTCCAATAGTTTGGCCACCTGATGCAAAGAATTGACTCATTGGAAAAGACCCTGATGTGGGAAAGATTGAAGGTGGAAGAAGGGGACGACAGAGGAGGAGATGGTTGGATGGTGTCACTGATGCAATGGATATGAGTTTGAGTAGGTTCTGGGAGTTGGTGATGGACAGGGAGGCCTGGCATTTTGCAGTCCATGGGGTCGCAGAGTCAGACACGACTGAGCAATTGGACTGAACTGAATATTCCCACTTGGAGGACAGGGATAATAGCTCTCTTGCTAGAGCAGCCATCTTGTTATTATTTCATTCAGTGCTTCCAGATGGGAAAAGGATATTAAGTCATTGGAAATTAATCCTGCTAAGGGAAATCGGAAATTTTCAAAGCTGTTGTCAATATGGCTCTGCAGTTTAAGATGAACATACGTGAGGTGAATTTTACAGCAGTTAAAATCTGCTTGAAGAAATGACTATCATAAGAGCTGTGTAAGAGAGAATAAAGAGAACTCTAGAAGATGAGGGAGAGAGAGAAAATGTGGTTGAGAGAATTCAGTGAGGTAACTCAGTGCTGCCCAATTTTGACAGAGGCAAGGCAGGAAGGTGAAGATATTTTAATGTAAGAAAATTTCCCGAGCAAATGTGCTTCTCAGACAGTCCAGGACATAACTGGGAATCAGTTAAAACTATTAAAAATATTTCACTTATCATAATATTTAGGGAGTAGGAAAGGATTTTGGAGATCACTTAGTTCAGCTGCCCCATTGTACAGATGAGAAACTGAAGTGGACACGGGCTCTCCCAGGGAGAAGTAGCTGTCAGGAGGCCAAGCTGGGATGCATACTCAGGTCAGGTGGGCCCTCCTCCAGCACTCTGTGTGCTCTGCCTCTCCTCACTTATTTCAGACATTAGAGATTTGTCTACTAGCTTAAATAATGACAAATTGCCTACTATTTCTTAAAGGCAAATTAAGTGTTAAGTACTGTCAGCCTATTCTATTGATATAATGAGCTATTTCAAGCTGATTGTTTTTTACCAGTTCTTTTTAATAGGAACTTCAAATAGACATAGCACCCCTATCATCTTCCTGCTCCTCCTATACACTTTGCCTCCCCTTAATCTCCTTGGTGGTAGATAGCTAGTTGATCAAATAATCTGTTTTGAGATTGAGACTATTCTGGTTTTACAGCTGAGTCATCACCAGTCACACTGAAGACTGCCGTCTGCCACGTGGCTGCACCTTTGCTGAGTGAGGGCCAGTGCACGCTGGTCCATGGGCATGGGGCCTGAGGCACATGCACAGATGTGATGTGTGCCCAGCCATCACACTTAGGGGCTCTAACCTCTCTGCTGCTGTGCCCCCAGCCCAGAGGTGCTGGCCTGCCCAGCGAGGGCTGGCTTCTCGACTTGTGATAGACACAACCTAGGATGTGAGCGACTTGAAGCCACGAACCCTGTAGATGTCGCTTTTCTGAGTTCTACTCATGCTTCCTCAGTGGTGACTCATGGCCATCTGATGACAGCAGTGCACCTCTCCTTCATCATATATTCTTTGAGTCTCACCAGACTCCAAGAAGAGGACACCTGTGACTTTGTATAATGGAGTTTTATAAGAATAATTTGCAAATAAATTTTGTCTGTCTTGGGGGTGGCACAGAGTCGGACACGACTGAAGCAACTTAGCAGCAGCAGCAGCAGCAGCAGACCATCATTTATCAAGCCCAGGAGGAATCTGATCCACACACCAACCAGCAGTTTTAGGCAAATTAAAAATAAGATTCCTCAAAATGAAGGGTAAACTAAAACATGATACTAAAAAAATCATTATTTGGGACTTCCCTACTGGTTCAATGGTTAAGAATCCACCTGCCAAAGCAGGGGACACAGGTTCAGTTCCTGGTCCAGGAAGATTCCACATGCCTCTCAGCAACTAAGCCGCTGCACAGCTACTGAGCCCACACCCTAGAGACCACAGGCTGCGACTACTGAGACCTGCACACTCGAGGGCCTGTGCTCCATAGCAAGAGAAGCCAGCACAGTGCAATGAAGAACAGCCCCCACCTGTCGCAACTAGAGAAAGCCCATACACAGCCCCCAGAGCCGAAGGATTGATGCTTGTGAACTGTGGTGTTGGAGAAGACTCTGGAGAGTCCCTTGGACTGCAAGGAGATCCAAACAGTCCATCCTAAAGGAAATCAGTCCTGAATGTTCATTGGAAGGACTGATGCTGAAGCTGAAACTCCAATACTTTGGCCACCTGATGCGAAGAACTAACTCATTTGAAAAGACCCTGATGCTAAAGATTGAAGGCGGGAGAAGGGGACAACAGAGGATGAGATGGTTGGATGGCATCACTGACTCAATGGACATGAGTTTGAATAAACTCTGGGAGTTGGTGATGGACAGGGAGGCCTGGCATGCTGCAGTTCATGGAGTCACAAAGAGTCGGACGCGACTGAACTGAACTGAACACACAGCCCCCATTGCAGCCAAAAATAAATAAAGTTTAAAAATCATTATTTTAAATATGTTCATATCAGTGAAAGGGATGATGTAGTTTGTAGTCTTAGTTAATGTATGTCTGGGAGAAGGCAATGGCAACCCACTCCAGTACTCTTGCCTGGAAAATCCCATGGACGGAGGAGCCTGGTAGGCTGCAGTCCATGGGGTCGCAAAGAGTCGGACACGACTGAGCAACTTCGCTTTCACTTTTCACTTTCATTCATTGGAGAAGGAAATGGCAACCCACTCCAGTGTTCTTGCCTGGAGAATCCCAGGGACGGGGGAGCCTGGTGGGCTGCCATCAGTGGGGTCGCACAGAGTCGGACACGACTGAAGCAACTTAGCAGCAGCAGCAATGTATGTCTGACATTATGTCTATAATGACAAGTTGTTTTGTTATTACATATATAATGAAAAATAGTTTGAGCTACCTTCTATGTAGTTTCTTTACTTATTTTTTGTTTCTACTAAATTAAAATCCTCACATGGAGAGACTGTCTGAAAGGGCCACAAGTGTTTGGAGGCTCTGTCATACATATTTGGATGTTCACATGCAGTGTAGTCCTAGAAATTATGGGATGATTTCTCACCAAGGACTTCTTTCAGTGCTAGTAAACATAAACTGACAGGCACATTATATTCAAGAGCTAGAAGACCGGACTGAATATTCCATCAGGATTAAGGCAACAAGATGCCTAATCTACCTTTTGGTTGCATTTGGCAAGCATGTTGCAGCATTTGCCTGTGGTAGACATGGGTTTGATCCCTGGGTTGGGAAGATCCCCTGGAGAAGGGAAAGGCTACCCATATTCCAGTATTCTGGCCTGGAGAATTCCATGGACTACAGTCCATGTGGTCACAAAATTGCATGGACTACAGTCCATGGGGTCACAAAGAGTCGGACATGACTGAGTGACTTTCACTTTCACTTTTTCATACTATAGCCTCAGTTCTTTCACTAATGACTGAAGATCCATTCATTCAGCAAATATCTACTGAGCTACTGCAGACATAGCTAGGCATAGGGATACAGTAAGAGATAAGACTGGATCTCTGTCCTCAAAGACTCACAAGATAACAGGATTGCTCATAAACATTAAATATCTTCACGTTCAGGTCCAAAATAGCATTTCACTTGAAAAAGTGACCTAAATAATAGAAATGGCTTTTACAGACACTAAACAGCATCACAAAGATAAGTTTTTAACTCATTCCACATTCTAAAATCTTTTGTGAGGCACCTTCACCTCCACTAAGCTATTTGCTGCTCATTTTCTTCATATTGCGATAAATTGACACACTTTTCATTACTCCTTTCAACTACAATCAGGATTAAGAGTCACCGTGCAGATCACCCACTGTTCTCTGAGAATGAAATAATGCTGTTATTCACATTCTAGTGCAATTTCTTTTATTCATGTAGCAATGTCCCTTCTCCTTCCTTACCTGTCACTACTGATTCCAACATACCTTTTCATTCTCTTTCATGGCTCACAATATAATCACCGACCAAAACAAACAAAACATTCTTCCCTATGACAAGGGTTTTCACTGAACAGAAACTCATCAAGCAATTCTCTTTCATATGAGTACTGCACATAGATAAAGAGTTGATTCATAATCTGCACATCACTGGTTTTCCTCAAATGTAAAGAAAAAGATCTCATAGCATGTACTATTGTATAACAGTAACTGCATTTCCATACTTGTATCATGAATATTATGCAATATCCACTAGATAAAAGCATTTTGCCAAGTACCCTATTCTGCTTTCTCTGAGAATCATACTTGTCATTAACTTTGGAGACAATCTTAATGAGATTTCCAACACAGTGCAATTTGTGCCTGATTTTCTCTATGTGGAGTATAGGTCTAGTATTATCCTAGCCATTTTGACTTCTCTGATTTCATTATAGAATTCACAAATTTCATTTTGAAAATCACAATTTTGGATATGTTTTGGAAAAACTTAACAGATTTACCTCAGTTTTGTTAAAAATGAAAGAAAAGCTTCAATGACATCATGGCACTATTTGAGGAAAGGGCAATGTGAAATGGTGTTGAATGGACTACCAGTTCAATAAAATGTAATTTCAGATATTCACCATTATTTTTTCTTCCTTTTCTGGCTGCTTATGTTAAATCATGCTACTCAAGTAGTCATCTGTCACATCAGCTTACAAACACATATTCTGTCTCTGTACTGGAATCCTGTTCAATATTTACAGTTAACATTATTATGAGCACTAGTAATTACCTGACTCATTCCATTCTACTTTTGTTCTACTGAGCCTTTTTAAAAATTGGTATATAATGACTGTAAAAAGTGAAAATTTATGTGAACAAAAATGGCAGATGATGTAAAAATATATCAGCTGAGATGAACTTCACTTAGCTGACCAAGAAATAGCCAAGACAAGGTGCTTGATAGTCTTTTCTAACATACACAGTCTTTAAGAGTATAAAGGTTATTAAGAACAAAAATACTGTGAAAATGACAATGTTATTTCTAATTTATGAAACGTGTGTGAACAAAATGACTTTACTGATCTATTCTCCGAAACTGTCAAAGTACCCATAGACCACTTGTCAGAACAGGCTGGGATAGGGGAGAATCCATTTGGACCACACTGAGTAATTGCTCTCAGCTTTCCAGCTCAACTTAGGTTTGTGTAACACTCAAATAACTGTCATGGATTTCAGACTTAATCTCGTGAAGTAGTATTTATCTTCTCCTCTCATTCCTTACCCCATGTCCAACTTCTAGCCAGCCCTCCCATCACAATTGGTCTATGCAAATTTCTCCTC
Source organism: Oryx dammah (assembly GCF_014754425.2). Lineage (NCBI taxonomy): Eukaryota > Metazoa > Chordata > Mammalia > Artiodactyla > Bovidae > Oryx > Oryx dammah. Next base: position 79,845,431 of record NW_024070185.1, on the reverse strand, counting down.
AACATCACCAGTCAAGAAGCTTGGGATAATCTCTGTTCAATTTCTACTGCTATTCTTATAAAAACAGTAGTTCTCAATCTCATTAGAATCACTTGGAGAACTTTAACAAAATTAAAATGAACCATTGCCTAGATGCTACAGCAGATCAATTTAATCAGAATCTCTGGATGGGGTTCAAACGTTATGTTTTTTAAAAGCTTCCCATAAGCCATCTCCCACAGTAGACCTTCAATTATTGTGCCCACTGATCCTACCCACCTGTTGAGATCATTCTCTCTTATCAGGGCTACTGTGACAAGTTCCCTGCTGAATTCCCTGGATCCAATTCTGGATCCCCTTTACATCTATTGTTATCATAGTTCTCAAAATAGCCTTCAAGATCTTTCCCTCTGGCTATGTCCTTCAGGACAATGGTCTCAACTTTTCTAAACTCTGGAATCCACTGAGGCCTTTAAAATGCCAACAGCCAGGCTGCACCCCACATTAAATAAATCATCACCTCTGGGGATGGAACCAGGAATGCTAAAAATCAGCCAAGATAGAGAATCAGTACTCTAGGACTGCAGTATCTTTCGATGACCACCATATCATTTTTTTTTTTAATTTTTATTTTTACTTTATTTTACTTTACAATACTGTATTGGTTTTGCCATACATTGACATGATTCCACCATGGGTGTACATGCGTTCCCAAACATGAACCTCCCTCCCACCTCCCTCCCCATAACATCTCTCTGGGTCATCCCCGTGCACCAGCCCCAAGCATGCTATATCCTGCATCGGACATAGACTGGTGCTTCGTTTCTTACATGATAGTATACATGTTTCAATGCCATTCTCTCAAATCATCCCACCCTCTCCCTCTCCCTCTGAGTCCAAAAGTCCGCTCTACACATCTGTGTCTCTTTTGCTGTCTTGCATACAGGGTCATCATTGCCATCTTTCTAAATTTCATATATATGTGTTAGTATACTGTACTGGTGTTTTTCTTTCTGGCTTACTTCACTCTGTATAATCAGCTCCAGTTTCATCCATCTCATTAGAACTGATTCAAATGTATTCTTTTTAATGGCTGAGTAATACTCCATTTGTGTATATGTACCACAGCTTTCTTATCCATTCATCTGCTGATGGACTCGATGACCACCATATCTAGGTTAATCTAGGTACCATGACTGAGCTTGGTTCTGGGCTTCCTGACAGCTATTCTCAACAAGGAATTTTTTTCTACTCAAGAGCTCATGCTCCACTGGCAGAGACAAACATGAAAAACTAATCTTTAAATCACAGTGACATTAAGTGCTATAAGAGAAACACTAAGTCCTCTATAGGACACAAAGGAGGGAGCAGTGAGTAAACAGTCTACGATGCTGGGGAAAGCTCCTCAGAGGAAATTATACTAATGGGATCTTGAGGGTCATCAGGCTCAAAGAGAATGGGGCAACAGATGTTTTCTCAGAAACATACATTAACCCTTTCAAATATTTTTATTAACATTTTTATTACAGACACACACTGATACATAATTTTTCTCTTAGATGATTTTGATCAGTTAGTACAGTTTCAATCTGATTTTTTATTAATATTCTTAATTGTCACAACCATAGGTAAATTTTTATCTTGTATTTTCCTGTGAGTTTACTTTGCTTTTTTTAATAGAAAATTTTTTCTATTTTTTAAAAGAAAATAATTTTTAAGCAATTTTAGGTTCAGAGCAACACTGAGCAGAAAGTAGATTTCCCGTACATGCCCTGCCCCCACACATAGCCTTCCCCATTATCAGCATCCCCCACACCACAGGGATACATTTGTTCCAGTTGATTGATGAACCTACCTAACTTCCTTACATCCTTACCTCCCACAGTCCATAGTTTACATCAAAGTTCACTCACTATACTTTGTCCAAACTCACAGAATGCTCAATAAAGTCGTACGTTTTATGAGTTTACACATAGTGATGTGTATCCACCAGTATAGTATCATACAGAGTAGTGATAGTTTCACTGCCCTAAAATCCTCCATGCTCTGCCTAGGATGGCTATCAGCTTCCTCTGTAGGCTGGTGGAAAACTGGCCACCACAATGCTAGACATCACATCCAGATGTGATAAGATCAGGGAAAGAAGAGAGGTGACTTTTCCTGTGTGTCTATTTCTCTCAGTGAAGAAATCTTTCTCAGAAGCCCTTGGAAATCCTCAGATTTCCTCAACTAGAATCTTGTCAAACATTGTCTTGCTTAGCCAGATTCTTGGGGAGGGGAAAAGGGACACCAAGTTTGATTTAGATGAGCCAGTCATTTAGATGACTCATGGAAATGTGGACAGGATTCACCTTCTCTGAGACACATAGGGAGATGTAAACAACCCCCAAAATCAAAGATTTTCCAGCAAGGAAGAAAGTGGGACAAGGTTTTAGGCAGGCAATCAATAGGTTGGTTCAAGTTTACATCATATTAGAAACAGGCTGTAGAGTGTAGTGGTCAAGGACATACACTCTGGAGTCACAGGCAGTGAGCTCATATTCCACTGAACCAATTGCTATCTCGTTCTCTGGGCTTCAGTTTTCTTCTTTCTGAAAAAACGAATAATTAGAGTTTCTAACTCAGAGGATTGCTGGGAGTATTAAATCTATAGTGCTTACAATAGACTCTAGCACACATTAAGGCTTAATACATGTTACTGGCCATCTCCACAGCCTCTGTAATAGGCTATAATAGCTAACAAGCAGAGACATGCCCAATTAGGCATTCAATAAGTTCATTTTGTTTTTCGCATATTAATAACTTAATTAAAAGGGCCATTTCTTCTTATTGGGCTTCCCTGGTGGCTTAGATGGTAAAGAATCTGCCTGCAATGCAGGAGACCCTGGCTGGGGAAGATCCCCTGGAGAAGGAAATGGCTACTCACTCCCGTATTCTTGCCTGGATAATTCTATGGACAGAGGAGTTTGTCAGGCTACAGTCTGTGGGGTCACAGAGTTGGACAAGACTGAGCAAATTTCACTTTCTTATTACTAGTATAAAGTTGTTACTGACTAAAAGTAATTACAGTTGGAAATACTTCAATAATCCATTGCTCCCTGGAAAATATATTAAGAGAAATATAATAATTATTATTATTTATAATGAATATTTATTGAGCCTTTACTTACTGTGTGCTAGAGACTGCTGTAAATGTCTTACATGCATTATCTCATTTAAACCTAAAACTAATTTATGAAGTCAGGCTTATCAGTAAAACATTATTAAAGCTAACCTCAAGCTAAATATAGCTTTATCTTTAAAGTGTTTTCCCAACATAATGTCAAATGAAAATTTGAGAGGCCAAATTTCTAGTTCTAAGATATGTTTTCTCCCCTTCCTATGATCTCTACCCCTATTTTAACATTGCTGAAATCAGGATGCATCTTACATTCTGTGCTTATGCTTACTACAATAACATGTGTGTGTCCCACTGTAATTTACTTGGTGACACATTAATAAAAGGGAGGAAGCGCAGCAGTTCCAGCCATCAGGGAGTCAGGCTCCATGTTTTACTCATTAACCCTCATTAACCAAATATATGCTGCTTAGATGCTCTCTTCCACAAAGGGCCTTAAAAGGGGAACTCAGTGACTAATTACAGTATTACATTCCCCCTGGAGCCAGTAGCCAAATAATTTCCACTTTAAGTGGTAGAAATTATGTGAAGCAGTTAGGGCTTGAACATTAAAGACTAAGTCACGTGTCCCCAATCCTGCAGGTGGTTCATAGTCAAGATTTACCACTTTTCTTCAGTTCAGGAACCAAGTAAAGCACTGAAAATTCAAGGACATCATTTAAATTCTGAATCTATCATTATTTTGCTGGGTGCTACGGGCAGTTACAGAAATGCCCTGGGCTCTCATTCTTCATCTGTTAAAGGATATCAACTGTCCCTACAGAATGTCTAAGGATATTAAGAGTAACTAATGAGATTGTTTTGGTTCCAAAATAACTCAAATTTTCTCCCACTCATATCTGTTTCCTCTTTTACCGCACACGAAGGCCCCAGTGTCCCACTCCGTGAATGATTCAACCTATTAAGGAAATCAGCTGATTGCCTGCAGCTAATAACAGAGTTCTGCTTCATTACTTCTTGAATGAATTTCATTTTCTTCAATCTTCTATAAGACTCTATTCAATTTCAACAAGGTAGGTGTTAACAAGAAATCAACCGCACAAAGAATCAAAGAGAGATGTCACCTGGTTGATGGCAATGGCCTCTGACTGCGACTTTTGTGGGAAACAGAAGCAATCAACATGGAACTCTTCTACCATCCTACCTGTGCCCACTTAACACATGCCTTCCCTTCTGTGACAGTGAGGGAACCTTTTTTGTGCCCCTCAAAGACTCACTACTCTTATTATAGAGCCCCCTTCCTTCTCACCACAATGATGCATATAGTTGCTGCCAAGACCATCTGTCTTCTCATTCTCTCCTTTCTCATCAATTTCTTCCTCTTTACTCACACCTCATCAGTCTACCAACATGTTCTGATAAAGTCTGTCCTTAAAACATCCCCTCTTGACTTCACATCTTTAACCATAAACTTCCCTATTCCTCTGCTCTCTTTACAGGACTCCTTCAAGAGCCTCCTCACTAGATATCTCAACTTACTTTCCAACACCCTCCCAGTTCTCTCTCTCAGTTCAGTTCAGTTTAGTTCAGCCACTCAGTAGTGTCTAACTCTTTGTGACCCCATGAATCACATCACGCCAGGCTTTCCTGTCCATCACCAACTCCTGGAGTTCACTCAAACTCATGTTCATCAAGTCGGTGATGCCATCCAGCCGTCTCATCCTGTTGTCCCCTTCTCCTCCTGACCCCGATACCCCCAGCATCAGAGTCTTTTCCAATGAGTCAGCTCTTCGGATGAGGTGGTCAAAGTATTGGAGTTTCAGCTTCAGCATCAGTCCTTCCAATGAACACCCAGGACTGATCTCCTTTAGAATGGACTGGTTGGATCTCCTTGCAGTCCAAGGGACTCTCAGGAGTCTTCTCCAACACCACAGTTCAAAAGCATCAATTCTTCGGTGCTCAGCTTTCTTCACAGTCCGACTCTCACATCCATACATGACCACTGGAAAAACCATAGCCTTGACTAGACGGACCTTTGTTGGCAAAGTAATGTCTCTGCTTTTGAATATTCTGTCTGCTGCTGCTGCTGCTAAGTCGGTCAGTCATGTTCGACTCTGTGCAACCTCGTAGACGGCAGCCCACCAGGCTCCCCTGTCCCTGGGATTCTTCAGGCAAAAACACTGGAGTGGGTTGCCATTTCCTTCTCCAATGCATGAAAGTGAATGAAAGTGAAGTCACTCAGTTGTGTCTGACTCCTAGCGACCCCATGGACTGCAGCCTACCAGGCTCCTCCATCCATGGGATTTTCCAGGCAAGAGTACTGGAGTGGGGTGCCATTGCCTTCTCTGGAATATGCTGTCTAGGTTGCTCATAACTTTCCTTCCAAGGAGTAAGCATCTTTTAATTTTATGGCTGCAGTCACCATCTGCAGTGATTTTGGAGCACACACAAAAAATAAAGTCAGCCACTGTTTCCATTGTTTCCCCATCTATTTCCCATGAAGTGATGGGGACCAGATGCCAAGATCTTAGTTTTCTGAATGTTGAGCTTTAAGCCAACTTTTTCACTCTCCTCTTTCATTTTCATCAAGAGGCTTTTTAGTTCCTCTTCCCTTTCTGCCATAAGGGTGGTGTCATCTGCATATCTGAGGTTAGTGATATTTCTCCCGGCAATCTTGATTCCAGCTCTTGCCGATTAAGCTTTCCTTCTCACAATGCTATCAGCATTGTTCTCTTTAAGGTTACCAGTGACCTCCACTGGACCACATCCCATAGTCCATTCTCAGGGCGTGTATATTTCATGCCCAGTGGCTGACACACTTGGCTATCATGTCTCAGTTCTCATCCCTCTTATCTTCTCTTTCTATCTCCTTCCACAATGTGCTTTTCAGTCTGAATCCTGAAGTACCCCTCCAAATTCCTATCTCCAGCTATGAGCTTCCCTTTGAATTCCAGCTATATTTCCACTTAGACATTTCAAACTCAACAAATTTAAAACCAATCCTGATTTTCCCTAACAACCTTATTCTTTTCCTGCTATTTCCATCTCAATAAAAATAATACCAGTTTTTTTTTTCAGACCCTAAACCTTGAAGTTGTCCCTGATTCCTTTCTCTTACATCGTACATAAAACTCACTCTAAAATTTCATTAACTTGATCTTCAAAATATCCCCCATTTGAACACTTCTCACCTCATCTACTGTTACCATCCTAGTCCAAACTACTGTTATCTCTCACAGATTTCTGTTAGCTGTCTAATGGATACCTGCTTCTGCTCCTACCTGTCCCTATCTCCCAAACACAAATAACAAGCATCTATCCAGAATCACATTTTCAAGGTATAAATCAAATCATGTTACTTACTACATAAAACCTAAAGATGGTCCCCCCCCATATCACTCAGAACAAAAGACCAAGAAGGCCCTAGAAAACTGTGTCCTCTGTAACTTCTCCAATGCACCATCGCTCTCTCCCTTGTTCATTCAACACCAGCTGCCTGGCTGTCTTTCAACATGCTAAGCATGTTCTTACCTCAGGGACTCTGTCTCACTTGGCCTTCTGCCTTGCTTTGTTCAGGTCTGTGCTCAAATATCACATATTCAGAAAGTTTCATCTGAATTTGCCATCAGTTCAGTTCAGTCACTCAGTTCAGTTCAGTCACTCAGTTCAGTTCAGTCGCTCAGTTGTGTCCGACTTTGCGACCCCATGAATCGCAGCACGCCAGGCCTCCCTGTCCATCACCAGCTCCCGGAGTTCACTCAGACTCATGTCCATCGAGTCGGTGATGCCATCCAGCCATCTAATCCTCTGTCGAGTCATGTCCAACTCTTTGTGACTCCATGGACTGCAGCACACCAGGCCTCCCTGTCCATCACCAAGTCCTGGAGTTCACCCAAACTCATGTCCATTGAGTTGGTGATGCTGCCAACCATCTCATACTCTGTCGTCCCCTTTTCCTCCCACCTTCAATCGTTCCCAGCATCAGGGTTTTTTCAAATGAGTCAGTTCTTCGCATCAGGTGGCCAGAGTAATGGAGTTTCAGCTTCAACATCAGTCCTTCCAAAGAACATTCAGGACTGATCTCCATTAGGATGGACTGGTTGGAACTCCTTGCAGTCCAAGGGACTCTCAAGAGTCTTCTCCAACACCACAGTTCAAAAGCATCAGTTCTTGGGTGCTCAGCTTTCCTTATAGTCCAACTCTCACACCCATACATGACCACTGGGAAAACCACAGCCTCAACTAGACAGACCTTTGTTGGCAAAGTAATGTCTCTGCTTTTTAATATGCTGTCTAGGTTGGTCATAACTTTCTTCCAAGGAGTGTCTTTTAATTTCATGGCTGCAATCACCATCTGCAGTGATTTTGGAGCCTAAAAATAAAGTCTGACACTGTTTCCACCATTTCCCCATCCATTTCCCAGGAAGTGATGGGACCAGATGCCATGATCTTCATTTTCTGAATGTTGAGCTTTAAGCCAACTTTTTCACTCTCTTCTTTCACTTTCACCAAGAGGCTCTTTAGTTATTCTTTGCTTTCTGCTATATGGGTGGTGTCATCTGCATATCTGAGGTTATTGATATTTCTCCCAGCAATCTTGATTCCAGCTTATGCTTCTTCCAGCCCAGCATTTCTCATGATGTACTCTGCATATAAGTTAAATAAGCAGGGTGACAATATACAGCCTTGATGTACTCCTTTTCCTATTTGGAACCTGTCTGTTGTTCCATGTCCAGTTCTAACTGTTGCTTCCTGACCTGCATACAGTTTTTCAAGAGGCAGGTCAGGTGGTCTGGTATTCCCATCTCTTTCAGAATTTTCCACAGTTTATTGTGATCCACACAGTCAAAGGCTTTGGTATAGTCAATAAAGCAGAAATAGATGTTTTTCTGGAACTCCTTTGCCTTTTCAATGATCCAGCAGATGTTGACAATTTGATCTCTGGTTCCTCTGCCTTTTCTAAAACCAGCTGGAACATCTGGAAGTTCATGGTTCACGTATTGGTGAAGGCTGGCTTGGAGAATTTTGAGCCTTACTTTTCTAGTGTGTAAGATGAATGCAACTGTGCAGTAGTTTGAGCATTCTTTGGCATTGCCTTTCTTTGGGATTGGAATGAAAACTGACCTTTTCCAGTCCTGTGGCCACTGCTGAGTTTTCCAAATTTGCTGGCATATTGAGTGCAGCACTTTCACAGCATCATCTTTTAGGATTTGAAAGAGCTCAACTAGAATTCCATCACCTCCACTAGCTTTGTTCATGGTGATGCTTCCTAAGGCCACTTCACATTCCCTGATGTCTGGCTCTAGGTGAGTGATCACACCATCGTGATTATCTGGGTCATGAAGATCTTTTTTGTACAATTATTCTGTGTATTCTTGCCATCTCTTCTTAGCATCTTCTGCTTCTCTTAGGTCCATACCATTTCTGTCCTTTATTGTGCCCATCTTTGCATGAAATGTTCTCTTGCTGTCTCTAATTTTCTTTAAGAGATCTCTAGTCTTTCTCATCCTATTCTTTTCCTTTATTTCTTTGCACTGATCACTGAGGAAGGCTTTCTTATCTCTCCTTGCTATTCTTTGGAACTCTGCATTCAAATGGATATATCTTTCCTTTTTTCCTTTGCTTTTCACTTCTCTTCTTTTCACAGCTATTTGTAAGGCCTCCTCACACAGCCATTTGGCTTTTTTGCATTTCTTTTTCTTGGGGATGGTCTTGATCCCTGTCTCCTGTACAATGTCATGAACCTCCATCTACAGTTCATCAGGCCCTCTGTCTATCTCATCTAGTCCCTTAAATCTATTCCTTACTTCTACTGTATAATCATAAGGGATTTGATTTAGGTCATACCTGAATGGTCTAGTGGTTTTCCCTACTTTCTTCAATTTAAGTCTGAATTTGGTAATAAGGAGTTCATGATCTGAGTCAGCTCCTGGTCTTGTTTTTGTTGACTGTATAGAGCTTCTCCATCTTTGGCTGCAAAGAATATAATCAATCTGATTCCGGTGTTGACCATCTGGTGATGTCCATGTGTAGAGTCTTCTCTTGTGTTGTTGGAAGAAGGTGTTGGCTATGACCAGTGCATTTTCTTGGCAAAACTCTATTAGTCTTTGCCCTGCTTCATTCCGCATTCCAAGGCCAAATTTGCCTGTTACTCCAGGTGTTTCTTGACTTCCTACTTTTGCATTCCAGTCCCCTATAATGAAAAGGACATCTTTTTTGGGTGTTAGTTCTAAAAAGTCTTGTCATTCTTCATAGAACAGTTTAACTTCAGCCTCTTCAGCATTACTGGTTAGTGCATAGACCTGGATTACCGTGATATTGAATGGTTTGTCTTGGAAACCAGAACAGAACAGAGACCATTCTGTCGTTTTTGAGACTGCATCCAAGTACTGCATTTAAGTACTGAATTTGTCATAAAAAATAGCAAATTTCCTCACTCTCAGTTCCTTCAGCCTGCTTTATCCTACAGAGTACTTTCAATACCTGACTACACAGCACATCTTTATTTGTTTATTATGTCTTCCGCAACAGAACTTCAGCTCTTTGATGGAATGGACTTTGTCTGTTCTGAGTCCCTGGAACAGTACTTGGCATATAGTAAGTGTTCAATAAATATTTGTTAATTGACAGACTGAGTGAATGATTAAATTCTTGGGCTTTTATTTTTTGTCTCCCTGAAAGGGACACCTTTTTATTGCCATATTGACTGGCTCAGGTAACTTACACCCTGGCCTAAAAGGCTTCACACTGAACTCCACTCCCATAGGTAGCCCCTTCCTGGCCTGCTTGGGCTCCATAGACAGCCCTCAGAGTAGGCCATCTGCCTCCTGAGACCCTGAGTTCTTCCAGGGCACAGACTGTGGATTTATCTTTCATCTTTCGTGCTAAGGGTTTCTGGCTCAAATTGTCTATTGCCTGTTTTCAGTTTTAAATAATATGCTAGGTATGACCGAGCAACTCCATGGAGGAAAATAAATAGCCCAGATATAGTGAGATGAAGTATTAACTGTATCTAGGTCTATTGAAAAATTATCTTCATAGCATAAATCTTTTCCATAGCATAGGGCTCAACAATCAGACAGCAATAATTGAAAGAAAATAACACTTAGAGATATATAAAAAGACAGGAAGGTATATTGAAGGGAAACAAAAAGCCAAGTGCAAATAGTATAGTTCAGGTTACAAGAGAAAAAACTGTGATACAATATAATCATTCCTTTCTGAAGAGTAATACAGTGTTCAAGAACCATAATTATTGCAGTAATACTAGACAAGACAAAAAGAGAGTCCTGGTCAAATTGAATGGGTTTTGTCTTTAATTTCCATAAAAAGCTTGGTTTCAAACTCTCATGGGCATTCTATGCCTGGTGTGCCCAACCTACCCAGTAGGCTGAAAGAGCAGGAATGATGGTAATACAGACTAGACATTCATTCACTGCTTGAGTTTCTTCTAAATGCCAGACTGTGCTAGGCACTGAGGACACAAGTGTGAATCAGACACAGGAGACCATGAGCTCCTTGAAAACTGAGGCTAAGAGAAGGAGGCATGGACACACACCATCAAAATAGATTACAAAAAGTGTAACAAGAAAAACACACGAATAATGATGAGAAAGAAGAAAGCCAGAATGAACTTACTTGAGGGGATCAAAGATGGATCCCTGAGGATGAAAGTCCTGAAATGGGTTTTCTGGGATAAGTAGAAGCTCACCAGGCAGCAAGGGAGGGGAGTGGGGAAACAGGGAGGGCAAGCTAGGCTAAGGAAAAAGATGTAAAAGGGTGCAGAGGCACAAAACCCTTGGAGTGTGACAGAATCTGGACAGGAGAGCTCATTGCTTCTGTTGAGTGCTATGTTGAGACATGGGCAGAGGCAGGCAGCAAAGGGCCTCGTGTAAGATGCTAAGGGGATAAGCAGCCAATTCTAGTTGCTTTTCAGGCAGGTTGGATGATTCTGACAGTGGTGTAGAGAAAAGGCTTGAGGGGAGACAGGCCAGAGGCATGAGCACCGGAGAGAAGGCTTCCTGCAAAGCTCCAGTGACGTGTCAGGGGCTGTCATCAGGAAGCACGTGCAGAAGGGAGAGGAGAGGGCCCATTCCGAAGATACTTCGGGGGAAAAACAGGCAGCGCTGGGTGACTGATAGACGCAGCGAACACGAGGTCAGCAAGAGTTCAGGCTGACTTTAGGTTTGTGTCTTAAGTCACTGAATAGATGTCCCACTAACCAGGAGAGAAGAGGGAGGGGAAGGGGGGAGGGAGGAAGGTGACAGCTGTTCAGAGCTGGCTGTTCGTGCCTGTCCACTCAGCCAGGTGTGGCAGCGGGGCCTCCACGACACTCAGGTTGCTCTCCGGAGCTCCCAGAGCTGGCCTGAGGAGGAGTGCCCTGGCCTCTGGCCTCTCTGAAGAGACATGATGTCACAGGGTTGGGGACACTGCTTCCCTGGCACCGTGCCCCCACACTTGTTGCACCACACAAAGGCCACATTAAATAAAGCAGAGACAACAGTCAACCCCATCTGCTGACAGAAACCGAAAAGCCACCAGACCTGGCATCGCACAGCCTTCAAACAATACAGTCAGTTTATTGCCACATGAATAAGGCTTTGGAGGGTAAGCATGGAATTTTTGAAGGCTTCAACATTTTCTTCTATGTTTGTTTCTTCTTAAGTATTATTACTTCCATGTAAGATAAACATTCCAGTTATAGTATGAAAATATTTTGAATTTTATTCAGTTTTCATAAATAAAAACGGATTAATAAGTTTTTATTTTCTAAACTACCACTATGATAATCAATTTCAATCTGCTCTTATTAGTATCACTAATGCAGACTATAAGAAAAAATGAAGACTACCATAAAGTCCTTGAAGGAAAATTCTTGGTTCATGAAGGGTAAACAAATGTTAATTAAAAGAATAAAGGTCCAGGGGAGTTCTGTTTTCAAGCATGATGAAATAAGCTCACTTCACCCTCTCTCTCTCAATGAATGCAAATCTTAAACACTGACAGAATGTATACAGCAACTACCAGAAGACTCTGAAAAATAAATTGTAGCAGGAGATTTGTACATGAAGACTAGAATTTAAAATACTATTGAACCAGTGGTGAAATTCCTGTTTTTTCTGCAGCATTCCTCAGAAGCAATCTGAAAACCAATGAAAAGCACCAAGGCAAGGACAGATAGAGCTCCAGGACAAATCCTCTAATTCAAAGGAGGAACCAGATGGAGAGGAAGAACACCTAAAGCTAAGAGAGAGGCAAGAAGGGGAGAGACATGGAAAGAAATCCCCTACTTCCTCCTCTTTTCTTTCTTCTGTTTGCTCACATTCTACCCCTAGGCAATCCTGAGTGACTGTGGTGACAGGAAGTAGAGACTTAGGGTGGAAAGCACCTAAAACTGAGGGTGGGAACCTCCCTTTACTTTTGGAGTACTGTGATCCTGAGAGGCTAGGGGAAAACACTCATTGCTTTTTTTTTTTTTTTCTATGTCAGTACTCTTGCTGCTTGGCCCTGGACAGGGGCAGAGTTGCGGGCAGTGTGTCAAAGGGGGGCAACCAAAGCCCCAGATTTCTGGCCAAAGCACCAAAAAAAGGAGAACCAGGTATTGAAAATACCAAGGAGAATGCAGAGAGGGGGGCTCAGGGACCAACAACGTTGTTTATAAACTCCTGAGTTTACTCCCAAGCTGTGCATGTAGGGATCCGATCTTAAAAGGCATACCAAAGACATTGAGAGCTGCACTAAGGGAAAGACCATCTCCCAGCCCCCACTGGGCAGTACACGAGGGACAGATCCAAGCAATACTGCAAAGACTTCTACAACAGAGCAGACATTGAAACCATAACCTACAGAAGGCTGGTCAGAACTTCCTGCCTAAACCCAACTGTACCTGCTCTAAAAAAAAGAAATTAACCTAAGCCATAGATTTAAACAAGACACCAAATCTCACAATGTGCAGAATGTCCAGGATATAATCTAACATAACTTTGCATATGAAGAATCAAGAAAATCTCAGTCACATGGGAAGAAGTCAACAGATGACAACGTGGTAATGACAGAGATGCTGAAACCACCTGACAAAAACTTTAAAGTAGTTACTGTAACAATGTTCAGTGAAGTAAGGATGAACACACTTGAAACGAACAGAAAAAAGGAAAGTCTCAGCATAGAGACAGAAGTCATAGGTAGCATTATTTAGCACAGCTAAATCATGGAAACAGTCTAAGTGTCAAATGAATGAATGAATAAAGAAAATGTGATACACACACACACACTCACATACACCATGATGGACTATTATTCAGCCATAAAAGAAAGAAATCCTTTATGCTAAGGTCAGACAGAGAAAGACAAAATGACAAACAACTTATGATCTCACTTACATGTGGAATCTTAAAAAAAAATACAGAGAATAAATGGGAAGTTGCCAGAAATGAGGAGTGAAGGTCAAAAGGTACAAACTTCCAGTTATAAAATAAATAAATCCTAGGATGTAATGTAATGTTCTGGGCTTCCCTGGTGGCTCAGATGGTAAAGAATCTGCCTGCAATGTGGGAGACCCGGTTTCAATCCCTGGTTTGGGAAGACCTCTTACAGAAAAGGAATGGCAACCCACTCTAGTATTATTGCCTGAAGAATTCTATGGACAGGGGAGCCCGGTGGGCTACAGTCCCTGGGGTTGCAAAGAGTCAGACATGACTCAGCAACTAACACTACACTAGCAGGATGTAACATTCAGCATGGTCACGATAGTTAAAAACACGGTATTATACATTTGAAAGTTGCTAAGAGAGATCTTAAAAGTTCTCATCACACACACAAAAATTTAACTATGTGTGATGATGGATGTTAATGGGACTTATCATGGAGATCATTTCATAATATATGCAGATATCTAATCATTATGTTGTATATCTGAAACTAATACAATGTTACATGTCAACTTATACCAATTTTAAAAAAGAAATAAATAGAAGGTATAATCAGAACCAAATGAAAGTTGTAAAACTGAAAAATATAATAATATTTTTAAAATTCACTTCATTGAATAGGCTCCATAGTAGATTAGAAGTGACACAGGAATTAGTAAACTTTAAGATATAGTGATAGAATACTATACTATTCTGAATATTATTCAGAAGCTGAATAACAGAGAGAAAAATTTCTTTTAATGCTTAAAGCCTCAAGGACTTGCAGCTACTAAAAGGACTAATATTTGCTTTTATTAAAGTTCCAGAGAGGAATATTACTCAGCCATAAAAATGAATGAAATATTGCTACTTTCAGCAACATTGGTGGATCTAAAGAATATTCTGCTTATTGAAATAAGTCAGAGAAAAACAAATGCTATATGATGCCATTTATGTGTGGAACCTAAAAAATAATACAAATGAATCTACATACAAAAGAGAAACACCCACAGACATAGAAATCAAATGACAAATTAGGAATATGGAAATAATAGATACAAACTATGATACATAAAATAGATAAGCAACAAGAATTTATTGTATAGCATAAGGAATCATATTCAATACCTTGTAATAACCTTATAATGGAATATAATCTTAAAAAAACCCTGAATCACTATGCTGTACCTGCATCCATGCTACATCACTTTGGTCATGTCCAACTGTTTGTGAACCTATGGACTGCAGCCTGCCAGGCTCCTCTATCCATGGGATTCTCCAGGCAAGAATATTGGAATGGGTTGCTGTGCACACCTGAGACTAATATAATATTGTAAATCAACTATGCTGCTGTTGATCAGTCACTGTCATGTCTAACTCTTTGTGACTCCATGGATTGCAGCATTCCAGATTTTCCTACGCTTTACTGTCCCCCAGTTCAGTTCAGTTCGGTCGCTCAGTCATGTCTGACTCTTTGCGATCCCATGAACCGCAGCATGCCAGCCCTCTTTGTCCATCATCAACTCCCAGAGTTTACCCAAACTCATGCCCATTGAGTCAGTGATGCCATCCAACCATCTCATCCTCTGTCGTCCCCTTCTGCTCCTGCCATCAATCTTTCGCAACATCAGGGTCTTTTCAAATGAATCAGCTCTTCCCATCAGCTGGCCAAAGTATTGGAGTATCAGCTTCAACATCAGTCGTTCCAATGAACACCCAGGACTGATCTCCTTTAGGATGGACTGGTTGGATCTCCTTGCAGTCCAAGGGACTCTCAAGAGTCTTCTCCAACACCACAGTTCAAAAGCATCAATTCTTCACCCCTCGGCTTTCTTTATAGTCCAACTCTCACATTCATACATGACCACTGGAAAAACCATAGCCTTGACTAGATGGAGATTTGTTGACAAAGTAACATCTCTGCTTTTTAGTATGCTGTCTAGGTTGGTCGTAACTTTCCTTCCAAGGAGTAAGCATCTTTTAATTTCATGGCTGCAATCACCATCTGCAGTGATTTTGGAGCCCAGAAAAACAAAGTCAGCCACTGCTTCCACTGTTTCTCCATCTATTTCCCATGAAGTGATGGGACCAGATGCCATGACCTTAGTTTTCTGAATGTTGAGCTTTAAGCCAACTTTTTCACTCTCCTCTTTCACTTTCATCAAGAGGTTTTTTAGTTCCTCTTCACTTTCTGCCATAAGGGTGGTGTCATCTGCATATCTGAGGTTATTGATATTTCTCCCAGCAATCTTGATTCCAGCTGTGGTTCCTCCAACCCAGCGTTTCTCATTTTGTACTCTGCATAGAAGTTAAATGAGCAGGGTGACAATATACAGCCTTGACATACTCCTTTTCCTATTTGGAACCAGTCTGTTGTTCCATGTCCAATTCTAACTGTTGCTTCCTGATCTGTATACAGGTTTCTCAAGAGGCAGGTCAGGTGGTCTAGTATGCCCATCTCTTTCAGAATTTTCCACAGTTTATTGTGAACCACACAGTCAAAGGCTTTGGCATAGTCAATAAAGCAGAAATAGATGTTTTTCTGGAACTCCTTTGCCTTTTCGATGATCCAGCAAATGTTGGCAATTTGATCTCTGGTTCCTCTGCCTTTTCTAAAACCAGATGGAACATCTGAAAGTTCATGGTTCACATATTGGTGAAGCCTGGCTTGGAGAATTTTGAGCTTTACTTTACTAGCGTGTGAGATGAGGGCAATTGTGCAGTAGTTTGAGCATTTTTTGGCACTGCCTTTCTTTGGGATTGGAATGGAAACTGACCTTTTCCAGTCCTGTGGCCACTGCTGAGTTTTCGAAATTTGCTAGCATATTGAGTGCAGCACTTTCACAGCATCATCTTTCAGGATTTGAGATAGCTCAACTGGAATTCCATCACCTCCAGTTGCTTTGTTCGTAGTGATGCTTCGTAAGGCCCACTTGACTTCACATTCCAGGATGTCTGGCTCTAGGTGAGTGATCACACCATCGTGATTATCTGGGTCATGAAGATCTTTTTTGTACAGTTCTTCTGTGTATTCTTGCCGTCTCTTCTTAGCATCTTCTGCTTCTATTAGGTTCATACTATCTCTGTCCTTTATTGAGCCCATCTTTGCATGAAATGTTCCCTTGGTATCTCTAATTTTCTTGAAGAGATCTCTAGTCTTTCCTATTCTATTGTTTTCCTCTATTTCTTTGCACTGATCACTGAGGAAGGCTTTCTTATCTCTCCTCGCTATTCTTTGGAACTCTGCATTCAAATGGGTATATCTTTCCTTTTCTCCTTTGCTTTTCACTTCTCTTCTTTTCAAGCTATTTGTAAGGCCTCCTCAGACAGCCATTTTGCTTTTTTTGCATTTCTTTTTCTTGGGGAAGGTCTTGATCCGTGTCTCCTATACAATGTCAGGAACCTCCATCCATAGTTCATCAGGCACTCTGGCTATCAGACTGTCTCCCAGAGTGTTCTCAAATTCATGTCCACTGAGTCAATGATGCCATCCAATTATATCATCCTCTGTTGCCCTCTTCTTCTCCTGCCCTCAGTCTTTCCCAGCATTAGGGTCTTTTCCAATGAGTCAGCTCTTCACATCAGGTGGCCAAAGTATTGGAGCTTCAGCTTCAGCATCAGTCCTTCCAAAGGATATTCAGAGTTGATTTCCTTTAGGACTGACTGGTTTGATCTTGCTGTCCAAGGGACTCTCAAGAGTCTTCCCTAGCACCAAAGTTCAAAAGCATCAGTTCTTCAGTGCTCAGCTTTCTTTAAGGTCCAACTTTCACATCTGTACATGATTACTGGAAAAACCATAGCTTTGTCAGCAAAGTGATATCTCTGCTTTTTAATACACTATGTTTGTCATAGCTTTTCTTCCAAGGAGCAAGTATCTTTTAATTTCATGGCTGCACTCACCATCTGCAGTGATTTTGAAGCCCAAGAAACTAAAATCTTCCACTTTTTCCATTTTCCTCTCTTCTATTTGCCATGAAATGATGGAACCTGAGGCTATGATCTTAGTTTTTGAATGCTGAGTTTTAAGTCACCTTTTTCACTTTCCCCTTTCACCTTCCTCAAGAGGCTCTTTTGTTCCTGTTCACTTTCTGCCATTTGAGCGGTATCATCTGCATATCTGAGGTTGTAGATATTTCTCCCGAGAATCTCGATTCCAGCTTATGATTCCTCCTGCCCAGCACTTCACATCTTGAGAACCCCATGAACAGTATGAAAAAGCAAATCAACTATACTTCAAATTTTCTAAAAAGTACCGAAGAGAAAAACTTTGGTACAGAAAAAATATTTGAAGATATGTCTGACAACTCAACAAATTTAGCAGAAGACATACAGCTACAGATTCAAAAAGAAGAGCAAAGCTTAAACAAAACAGAAATCAACTGAGACAAATAATTATCAAACTGCTGATAACTAAAGACAAAGAAAAACTCTTGAAAAAAAAAAAAAAAAACTCTTGAAAGTGTCCAGTGAAATCACTTATAACAGGACAATGATTTGAGTGACTATGTTATTTTCATCAGAAACTATGGAGGCCAGAAGAAAGTGACATTTTTAAAGTGTCAAAAGAAAAGATCTACCCAGAATTCTGTTTCAAAATATGCTTTAATAATGAAAGTGAAATGACACTCTCAAATGAAGGTAAAGTAAGATAATTTGTCAGCATATAATTGCTAAAGGAAGTTCTTCAAACACAAGGAAAACAAAACCAGAAAAAAAAAAAAACAACTTGAAACATCAGGAATGAAGGAAAAGCAAGAGAAAGGGTAAATATCTATGTAGATATAATAGACTAATTTTCTCTTATTGAATTCTTTAAAATATGCTTAACAATTGAAAGTAAATATAACATTATCTGATGAAAGTAAAAACCTTAAAGAAAGAATTGATATCACAAAAGATGTCATCTCTGACAATAGTAGAATTAACTGAAAATCAATAATAGAAAGCTAATAGGAGAATCTGTAAACAATTGGAAATTAACACAATTCTAAATAACCCACTGGTCAAACAGAGAATCTCAAATGAAATCAGAAAATATTAAGGAAAGCAAAAATGAAAAAAATATATATCAAGATGTGTGGAATACAGTTAAAACAGTGCTAGAGAGAAATTCATACTATTAAATGCTTATATTAGGGCTTCCCAGGTGGCACTAGTGGTAAAGAACCTGAGATGCAGGTTTGATCTCCGGAATGAGGAGATCCCCTGGAGGAGGGCATGGCAATTCACTCCAGTATTCTTGCCTGGAGAATCCTCATGGACAGAGGCGCTTGGTGGGCTTCATTCCATGGGGTCGCAAAGAGTCAGACACAACTGAGCAGGTAAGCACAGCATAGCACAGGTAGCATTATATTTAAGAGTTCCCTGGTGGCTCAGCAGTGAAGAACCTGCCTGCAATGCAGGAGACTCTGGTTCAACCCCTGGGTAGGGATGATTCCCTGAAGGAGAGCACGGTAACCCTCTCCAATATTCTTGCCTGGAGAATCCCATGAACAGAGGAGACTGGCGCGCTATGGTCCTTGGGCTTGCAAAGAGTCAGGCGCGACTGAAGCAACTGAGCACAACGTAGTATGTAATGGTGAAAGAGTGAATGCTTTCACTCAAGATTAGGAACGAGGCAAGGACATACACTTTTTCCACTTCCATTCAACATCATATTGGAAGTCCTAAGAGTGCAACAAGGCAAGAAAAAGAAAGAAAAGTCATACAGTTTAGAAAAGAGGAAATAAAGCTATTCCATTTGTTGACTTCTGGAACTAAAAAGTGAGAAATAAGATCACAACATGAAAAGCTGACCCACAAAAGTGAGTCAAATGGCTACATACTAGCTATGAAAAGTGGAAACCAAAATTTAAAAATAATACCAGTTATAGTAACTTTAAAAGGTGAAATAGTTAGATTTTGATCTAATAAGACATGCATAGGGTCTTTATACTGTAAACTACAAAACGATGAAAGAAATCAAAGACCTAAACAAATGGAGAAACATACTATATTCATGGATTGGAAGACTCAAAGTAAGGATTCAGTAAAGAACAACTCTTTCCAAATTTATCTCTAGACTTAATGAAAATATTAAGTAATGAAATATTACTATAATGAAAATCCCAGCAAAATTTTTTAGTTGGTATACCAGTTAATTATAAAATTTATATGAAGGGACAAAAGAACTAGAAGAGCTAAAACACTTTTTTAAAAGAGGAAAGCTGGAGATTAGACTACCTAATTTTAATAATTATTATAAATCTTCAGTAATCAAGATAGGTCCACTACTGGAGAAGAGTGAGACAGAGAGAGCAATGGAAAATATTAGAAAGTCCAGAAATAAACCCATACAAAAATGGTCACAATTTTTTTTACAAAGGCAATTTAATGGAGAAAGAGTAATATTTCAACAAGTGAGGTTAAAATACCACTGGATATACAAAGACAAAAAAAATGAACATTGACCTAACTACATATCTTATCAAAAAATCATCTCAAATTAATTGTAGACCAAAGCTGAAGCTCCAGCACTTTGGCCACCTGATGTGAAGAGCTGACTCGGTGGAACAGACTTTGTGCTGGTCAAGACTGAGGGTAGAAGTGGGTGACAGGATGAGATGGTTGGATGCTATCATCAGCTCAATGGACATGAGCTTGAGCAAACTCTGAGAGAGAGGGAAGGACAGGGAAGCCTGGCATGTTGCAGTCCACAGGGTCACAAAGAGTCAGACACAACTGAGCAACTGAACAAGAACAACAACAACAAAAGCATACAGTTATAATTAAAAAAAATGTAGACAACCTCTATGACCTGTAATTAGACAAGTAATTCTTACACATGATACCAAAAATAAAATCCATAAGAGAAAAGACTGATAAACTGGACTCCATCAAAATTAAAATCACTTGTTCTATGAAAGACACTGTTAAGAAAATAAAAACACAAAGTACAGACTGGGAGGAAAATATTTGCAAATCACATTATCTGACAAAGGACTGGTATCCAAAATAAATAATAAACTTTCAAAATTCATCGATAAGAAAACAAACAACCCAATTAATAATACACAAAATATCTGAACTGATACCACACCAAAGAAAATAAACATATGAAAAGGTGTTCAACATAATGAACTACAGGGTATTGCAACGAGAAACCATAACATGTCAACAGAATGATTAAAATGTTAATAACAGACAATACAAATGTTGACCAGTGTAAAGAGCAAGGGGTGTCTTGTTCATTACTGATTAAAATGTAATTGTGGAAAGCTACTTCCCAAAACAGGATGTTTTCCTATGAAGTTAAACATACACTAACCATATGACCCAGCAATCGTCTCTTAGATGTTTACCATAGAGAAATGAAAACTTATGTTCACTCAAAGACCTGTACATGAGTGTTTATAGGAGTTCTGTGCATGTTTTAAGTTATGTGACAATTACATTTTCTTGAAAAAGGTGTGTGTGCCTATGTGCACATGCACACACACGCACACACACAAACTAGCAGAAAAAAAGTTAACCAAATGCAAATAATCTCATCAAGCCTCTTTCTCCAATAAACATACCCAGGTCCACACCCACTCCCTACACCACTACATCTCTGACCTCAAGATCCCCTGCTCTGGGACTGACTGATTTTCTAGGGGAAAAGAGATAGACAAAAATGGTAGAAGAATCCAGAAAAAGCCTACTGAAACATCAATCAATTGATCAAAGGAGTCTTTGAACTCATTGCCTGGAAGAGACACTGGGACTAACCATAAATAAAGAATTGCTTTGGCCCTCTACTCTCTCTAGTCGTCTACTCTTTGGAATTTTACAGATACTATTCTGACTGAAGCAAAAAGAAAATAATTTCAAGCAGTTGCCTATAAACTCTGTGTGAAAGTCTTTTCTCTTGTCTGAGTTAAAGAGAAAGAAATAGAACAAAATTTTAATATGAACAGGAGTCTCAATATATTTCTTAGAGAGGTTTGCACCTCTAATTCAAGTCACTGGGAAATGTAGGAAACCAAGTTAGGGACATGACAGTAAGTTAGCCTTACTTTAAAGGAGATAAAAAGGCTTATTTGATGATAGGAAATTTTCCATACCCTCTTCCATCAATCTCCAAATTCTCCCCAGTGCCACAGGTGTTCCTAGTAATGCATGTAATAAAGGAAAACACTGATCTGGTATAGAAAGGAACAGACCAAGGGTGTCCAATTCTTTGCTTCCCCATGAACTATAGCCTGCCAGACTCCTCTGTCCATAGAATTCTCCAGGCAAGAATACCAGAGTGGGCTGCCATTTTCTACTCAAGGGAATTCTTCCTGACCCAGGGATCAAACCCACCTTCTCCCGCATCTCGTGCATTGACAGGCAGGTTCTTTACCGTCTGAGCCACCAGGGAAGCTCTTCAAGTATATATTGTAGGGGAAGAAAACCTCTCCTGTATACCCTGTGGTGACACTCCCCTAGTTGGACTCTTGTCCATCTGATCTACTTTGCTCACTTTTACTTACATATAATAAAATGCACTAGCTTAAAGGGTATATTTTGATTTGTTTTAACAAATATGTATACCCAAGTAATCACTACAATAGTGATGAAGGCAAGATGTAGAATAGTTTCCTTCTTGCCACTTATATCCCATCCCAGCTAATCTAATCTGCTGCCAATAAAGATTTATCTTTTCTATAGTTTCATATGAATGGAATTATACCACTCACTCTTTCTTACCCGGCTTATTTTAGCATAATGCTTTTGGGATTTAACCACGTTGCTGGCTGTGTCACTTCTTTTAACAGGCATGTCTCATTTAATTGCACTTCACTTTATTGCGTTTTACAGGTATTGTAGTTTTTATAAATTGAAAGTTTGTGGCAACTCCCGCATATAGCACCTTTTTAGCAACAAAGAATTTTTAATTAAGGTATATACATTGTTTTTAAGATATAATGATATTGTACACTTAATAGAGTACAGTATAGTTTAAACATAACTTTTTTATGTACTTGGACACCACACAATTAGTGTGACTTGCTTTATTGTCCTATTTGCTTTTATTGCAGTGGTCTGGAACCAAACCCACAATATTTCCAAAGTTGCCTGCAATGTTGAGTAGAATTCAATTATATGGATAATATGGATATGTGACAATTATTTATGCATTAACCTAATGGTGGACATTTGGTTGTTTCTAGTTTAAATGGCAATTAACATCAGTGTATACGTTTTTGTGTGGACATACATACAACTTTAATTTAGTTTTCATTTCTCTTGGGGAACTATCTAAAAGTGGAATTGTTAAGTCATTTGGTAAGTGAATGTTTAACTTATGAGCTGAAAAGCTTTTCCAAAGCATTTGTACCATTTTACATTCCCACTAGAAAATCTGAGTTGTTTAGTTGCTCCACATCCTTGTCAACACCTGCTACTGTCAGTCTTTTTAATTTTAGCCATTTTAATGTGTAGAGGTCAATTTAGGTGTCAGTGAGGCTCATTTTGTATTTCTTTGAAGACCAATGATGTGGGGCACCATTCCAAGAATTTGTTAACCATTTATATATCTACTTTTCTAAAATGTCTGTTAAAAATATTTTTAAAAATTAAAGTATAGTTGATTTACAATATTATATTAGTTTCAGGTATACAACACAGTAATTCTAAAAAATCTTCCATCAATCATTTATTACATTTTCTTCCTATTATTAAATTATAAGTTATTTATTATGGATAAAAGTACCTTTTCAGATACATATATTGTGAATATTTTTCCCAGTCTGTCTGCTTGCCTTTTCAATTTCTTAACTATGTCTTCCAAATTGCAGAAATTTAAAATTCTGATTAAGTCCAATTTATCAATGTTTTTCTTTTATGATTCATGTGTATTGTATCCTAAGAAATCTTTTCCTACCCTAAGATCATGAAGATTTTCTCTTACACTTTTTAGTGGGAGGTTTATGTTACCTTTTACTTTAGGTTTATAATCTATTTTGAGTAAGTTTTTGTGTGCTGCATAAGGTAAGGATCAATATTCATTTCTAATATGGCTATCTAGCTATTTTAGAACTATTTGTTGAAAAGACTGTCTTTTCACCCATGAACTAATCTGGCATTTCTATTGAAAATGAATTGGCCATATGGGTCAGATTCTAGATTCCAGACTTTATTGTGCCTCTTCCTTTCTCAAGAATCTATAATGACTCCACACTGCCCACCTTATCAAGTATAAATTTCCCATTCTGACATCAAAGTGTTTAAATCCAGCAACTTTCTGGTTCAGCTAGACCTGCCTCAACATCCACACCCATTTCCTGAATATACCATTATCATTGCTGCTCTATCACCCATTCATTTTTCCTTATCAGCCTTGGATACTCTCTCTACTACCCTCAAAACATTTCCTATCCTTCTGCATTCCTTGATAACTGTATGCAACAAAGATCTCGTCTCTCATTGCCTACAGTTCTTATGATATTTACAATACATACAAATATCAGACACTTTCATCCTTAAATGTGATTCAATAGGTAGGCACTGGGGATATAGAAGTGAAAACAAAGGATCCTTGCCCAGAGCCTCAGAGATCAGTGAGGAAAGAATCAAGTAAACACACAAAAATAATTCAATATACTTCCTTATACTGTTCACTATGTCATGCTATCACTGTTTCATGAATGTACACCTTGTATCCCTCAAATATTTAAGTATGTAACCCTAAAAGGACTCTTAAACAAAATGATACCAATATTATGCCTTCAATACTGTAATAATTCCTTCACATTAACTATCCAGTCAGTTGTCAAATTTCCATGATGATCTCATAAATGTCTGTTTATAGCTGGCTTGTCCAAATTGTGATTCAAATAAGGCCCATATAGTGGGATTGGTTGGTGTTTCTCTAAATTTCTTTCGGGTTCCTCTTCTGTCTTTCTCTCTCTCTCTCTCTCCTTGTAATTTAGTTGTTGAATAAACCAGGCTGTTTGTCTTACAGAGATTAAGATTGCCTAGATTTTGCTCACTATACTCTCATAGTATCCTTTAATTTGTTACTCTGTCATCTGTATTTCCTGTAAATTGGTGATCAGATTTAGAGGCTGGATCAAAGTCAGACTGGCTTTAGCTGGGGAAGAATATTTCAATGGAAGTGTGTTAAATATCACTATGAAAAGGCACAAACAATCAGTACCTAGATCCATAATTAACTAGGCACTGCAAAAACAGTAATGTCACATTCTATTATTATTGTTTGTTGACTAAAATACTGAGGAGTATATTTTATGCTTTTGCATAAAAGTGTTAGTCGCTCAGTCATGTCCGACTCTTTGCAACTCCATGGACTGTAGCCCACCCATGGGATTCTCCAGGCAAGAATACTAGAGTGGGCACTCATTCCCTTCTCTAAGGATCTTCCTGACCAGGGATCAGGCCCAGGTCTCCTACATTGTAGGCAGATTCTTTACTGTCTGAGCCACCAGGGAAGCCTGCTTTTGCATAAATCAGGTGACAAACATTTTAAAGCTTACCAAATACTGTCATAACATCTCTGGCTTGATCTGTTTTTTGTGTATGTGTTTACTGTTTTTATTATTTTAGTTTATTATTATAATTTTTAAAAAATCTTAGTTTTTTATTGAAGTATAGTTGATTTACAATATCATGAGTTTCAAGTATTCAGCATAGTGATTCAGTATACTCCACTAAAAGTTATTACAAGATAATGGCTATAATTCCTTGTGCTACACAGTACATCTTCGATGCTTTCCTATTTTGTATATGGCAGCTTGTATCTCTTAATCCCGTACCTTTACTGTGCCTCTCCCCCTTCCCTCTCCCCACTGGTAACCACTACATAGTTTGTTTTGCTATATACAGCTGGCTCAGAGGTTAAAGTGTCTGCCTGCAATGCGGGAGACCTGGGTTTGATCCCTGGGTTGGGAAGATCCCCTGGAGAAGGAAATGGCAGCCCACTCCAGTATTCTTGCCTGGAAAATCCCATGGACAGAGGAGCCTGGTGGGCTATACTCCACGGGGTAACAAAGAGTCGGACACAACTGAGCGAGTTCATTTCACTTCCACTTCTTCAGATTCTACATATAGGTGATATGTACAGTATTTGTCTTTCTCTGTATGACCTGTTTCATTAAGCATAATATTCTCTAAGTCCATCCACATTAGGCCACATTGCATGTTCTTTATCCATTCATCTATTGATGAATAGATTATATTGTAAACAATGTAAATAATGTTGCTTAGAATAGCAAGTGTATCTTTTTGAATTAGTATTTTCACTTTTTCCAGATACATATCCAGGAGCAGAATTGCTGGATCACATAGTAGTTCTATTCTTAGTTTTCTGAGGAACCTCCATACTGGTTTCCACAGTGGCTGCACCAGTTTACATTCCCACCAACGGTATACGCAGGAGTCCCTTTTCTCCAAAACCTTGCCAGCATTTGTTATTTGTAGACTTTTTGATGATAGTCACTCTGACAGGTGTGAAGCGATATCTCATTGTAGTTTTGATTTGCATTTTTCTAATGATTACCGATGTTGAACATCTCTTCATGTGTCTTTTAGCCATCTATATATACTCTTTGGAAGAATGTCTGTTCAGGTCTTCTGCCTATTTTTTGACTGAGTTGTTTGATTTTTTTATATTGAGCTGTATGAGCTGTTTATATATTTTGGATATTAACCCCCTGTCAGTGATATCATTTAGAGATATTATCTCCCATTCTGTCAGTTGCTTTGTTGTTTTGTTGAAGTAGACAATGAGATTAGAACATTTCCTCACACCATATACAAAAATAAACTGAAAATAGATTAAAGACCTAAATGTAAGACCCGAAACCATAAAACTCCTAGAAGAGAACATAGAACACTCTTTGACATAAATTGTAGCAATATTTTTTTTGGATCTGTTTCCTGAGGCAAAAGCAATAAAAGTAAAAATAAACAAATGGGACCTAATTAAACTTAAAAGCTTTTGCACAGCAAAGGAAACCATTACTTCTTAATTTATTAGCTGAAATTCTTTTATAAAGAGAAACTCACTTTCTCAACAATTTGATTATGCTGAGATGCAGTGTTTGCAAGAAAGACAGGATAAATGCCTGATTCTTTTCTTTTATTTATTTCTTTTAAAAATAGTGAGTCAATTCTCCAGCATCCTTAAAAGGCAACCAATTATGTGAATTTATTTTTATTATTGTGAACTTATGGGTTTAAACGTGTTTGTTGTGTTTTAAACCACTGCAGTTTATTACCCTACTACCACTACTACTACTACTACTGCTAAGTCACTTCAGTCGTGTCCGACTCTGTGCGACCCCATAGACAGCAGCCCACCAGGCTCCCCCGTCCCTGGGATTCTCCAGGCAAGAACACTGGAGTGGGTTGCCATTTCCTTCTCCAATGCAGAAGTGAAAAGTGAAAGTGAAGTCACTCAGTCGTGTCTGACCCTCAGAGACCCCACGGACTGCAGCCTTCCAGGCTCCTCCATCCATGGGATTTTCCAGGCAAGAGTACTGGAGTGGGGTGCCACTGCCTTCTCCATCGTTTATTACCCTATTGATGCTCAAATTGTCCCAGTAAGACAATGTGAACTCCCTGGTGTTCAAGCTGGTTTTAGAAAAGGCAGAGGAAACAGAGATCAAATTGCCAACATCTGCTGGATCATGGAAAAAGCAAGAGAGTTCCAGAAAAACATCTATTTCTGCTTTATTGACTATACCAAAGCCTTTGACTGTGTGGATCACAATAAACTGTGGAAAATTCTGAAAGAGATGGGAATACCAGACCACCTAACCTGCCTCTTGAGAAATCTGTATGCAGATCAGGAAGCAACAGTTAGAACCGGACATGAAACAACAGACTGGTTCCAAATAGGAAAAGGAGTATGTCAAGGCTGTATATTGTCACCCTGCTTATTTAACTTATATGCAGAGTACATTATGAGAAATGCTGGACTGGAAGAAACACAAGCTGGAATCAAGATTTCCGGGAGAAATATGAATAACATCAGATATGCAGATGACATCACCCTTATGGCAGAAAGTGAAGAGGAGCTAAAAAGCCTCTTGATGAAAGTGAAAGAGGAGAGCGAAAAATTTGGCTTAAAGCTCAACATTCAGAAAACGAAGATCATGGCATCTGGTCCCATCACTTCATGGCAAATAGACGGGGAAACAGTGGAAACAGTGTCAGACTTTATTTTTGGGGGCTCCAAAATCACTGCAGATGGTGACTGCAGCCATGAAATTAAAAGATGCTTACTCCTTGGAAGAAAAGTTATGACCAACCTAGATAGCATATTCAAAAGCAGAGACATTACTTTGCCGACTAAGGTCCATCTAGTCAAGGCTATGGTTTTTCCTGTGGTCATGTATGGATGTGAGAGTTGGACTGTGAAGAAGGCTGAGCGCCAAAGAATTGATACTTTTGAACTGTGGTGTTGGAGAAGACTCTTGAGAGTCCCTTGGACTGCAAGGAGATCCAACCAGTCCATTCTGAAGGAGATCAACCCTGGGATTTCTTTGGAAGGAATGATGCTGAAGCTGAAACTCCAGTACTTTGGCCACCTCATGCAAAGAGTTGACTCATTGGAAAAGACTCTGATGCTGGGAGGGATTGGGGGCAGGAGGAGAAAGGGACGACCGAGGATGAGATGGTTGGATGGCATCACGGACTCGATGGACATGAGTCTGAGTGAACTCCGGGAGATGGTGATGAACAGGGAGGCCTGGCGTGCTGCGGTTCATGGTATCGCAAAGAGTCGGACATGACTGAGCGACTGAACTGAACTGAACTGAACTGAAGAACTTCTTCAATTTGGTTCCTAAGTCTTTTGGCAATGGCTCTAGTTGTCTCTGTAGTTTCTTTGCTTTGTGGTAAGACAAGAAACTCCAGTTATACATTGCTGCCCCAAGTTATACACACTCTGCCCCAAATTTGGAAATAACCATGTCTATAAAGAGTCTTAGTTCCCTTTAGCAAGAAAAGGGTCTTGGACTCCACACACTATGTTCTTGGGATGTTCACTGCTACTGAGCTAGATACTATTCCTCAGCCTTTCAGCTGACAGAGATGAGAAATTATTTTTTCTCATGATGAGTTCAGACACACATTTCCAATTCACATTCATGACTATTAAGTTTTCACTTCACCTCATCAATTTTACATCTGGACTTCTTTCTCCCATGCCTTAAATCTCAGTTGTCAAAGACACCAACATAATTATTCATTTGCTTTACCCTACAATAGGCAACAGTTTCAAAATAACAATATCATCACTAAAAATCATGCTAGATAGACCAGAGTCATCCCACTAGGAGTATTACTGGTACAGATCAAATCACCATACTTTAAAGTCACTTGGAATAGTTATTCTGTGCAGCTACACTACCAGCTCCAAAATACAGACAAGTTCGTTTCATTTGCTTTTAATCTTTAGAGATGGCTTGAAATAACTAGTTTTATAATTACATATAATATTCACTTAGTTTCAAAGTCAAATGCACAAAGCAAGTATAGTCAGCAGAAGTCTATCTATACTTGTCTTTGCCACCTTGTTACCTTCCTTCTATCTTGGTGGTGGTTTAGTTGCTAGATTATGTCCAACTTTTGCGACACCATGGACTGTTGCTTGCCAGGCTCCTTTGTCCATGGGATTTTTCAGGCAATACTGGAGTAGGTTGCCATTTTCTTTCCAGGGAATCTTCCTGACTCAGGGACTGAACCCACATCTCCTGCATTGCAGGTGATCTCTGATGCAGGTGGATTCTTTACCAACTGAGCCACCGAAGAATCATTTATATTTTCCTTGTTTTTGTTAAATGCCAATGGAATTGATTGGGCTTCCCAGGTAGCACTAGTGGTAAAGAACCTGACTGCCAATGCAGGAGACATAAAAGATGTGGGTTTAAGCCCTGGTCAGGAAGATCCCCTGGAGAAGCACATGGCAACCCACTCCAGTACTCTTACCTGGAAAATACTGTGGACAGAGGAGCCTGGCAGGCTACAGTTCACGGAGCTGCAGAGAGTCAGACACAACTGAAGCAACTGAGCATGCAGCATGCAATGCAATTGATATTTAACATACCACGCATACATTTTCTACATCTTGTTCTTTCCACCTAGTATACACCTAAAGATGGCTTTAGAAGTAATCTTCATTTCTTTATACAGCTGTATAATGCTCCACTGTGTGTATGTATCATAGTTTCTTTAAATAGGCCCAAATTGATGGGCATTTGGGTTGTTTTCAGTCTTTTGTTGTGCCAATAAATAACCACATACATAGGTATTTTCATATTTTTTGCCAGTGTATCTTTAATATAATTTCCTGGAAACTGGACTGCTAAATCAGACGCCTATCTAATTTTGCTAGATAACTGTAAATTCCCCTCTATGGAAGTTAAACTGTTTTGTATTTCTACCAGCAAACTAGATGGCCTGTTTCCCTGTGCTCCACCAACAGAGTATGTTGTCAAATTCTTGGAGCTTTGCTAGTCTGATAGGTAAGATAACTCAGAAGTTTTAGTTTGCATTTCTCCTATGATGAGCAAAGTTAGGCATCTTTTTCTAGGTTTCAGAGATATTTACATTTCTTTTCTGTGAACTCTTTGTTTATATCTCTAGCTCATTTTTCTGTATGGTTGTGGGGTGTTTTTCTGTTCTGTTTTTAGAAGCTCATTATTTATTTGCAGCTTAAACTGCAGGTATTTTTTTCCCAATGAATTATTGGCTTTTATTTTTTTCCTTACATGCAAATATATTTTGTTTTCATGTCTAATTTATTAATCTTTCATTTTATTGGTTCTGGATTTTGAAGCCAGGATTTTTTTTTTAAACTTTCAGGTTAAAAAAGAAATTCATTCATATTTTCTTCTAGGACTCGGTGTAACATTTCAAAGGATCATCATCTTTCCCCTTTCTGTTCCTTAGAGAATGTACAAAAGCAGTCTTATAGTCAGTCAGTTCATATGCTGGAAGTAGTTCACTTCCCATTTTAAAAGTCAAACACTTGATGTGGCTCATGCCGTCATTTTCCTAACACTGCTCTTTCACACACATGAACACTTAAGATTGTGCAGACAAAGTAAAGAAACACCTGTGAACGTGTCATTGTGTTTCTCCTTTACAGAGCTCCCTTGTGCCACCTGCAGTCATGAAGTCAGCTAGTATCCAAACCACCAAATGCCCCAAACACCAAGAGAGAGTTAGCATCAAGGCATTTTGTTCTTTCTCCATTCAGGGAATGAACAGCAAAGGAAATCTAGGTGCGAGAGAAGATTCTTCTTGGGGCCAGCCAGCACTTGCCAAGCAGCCAGGGCGAGTAAGGGGTATTCACACAGATGTTTTGTGTGTGTGCTTATGGAAGAGAGAAGAATTTGGTAGAAAGAGCAGCTGCAGCCAGCTGCTCAGGAATACTCTGCCAAATGCCCTGGCATTGTGGATATAGCTTGTTTCGTGAAATGCATCCAATTCAGGAATGGGGAATCATTTTTTACTTCTCTTTCCAGAGACATATCATATTTCCCATCTAAAATATTTCTTTACCAATAGGCTCTTGGAAGAATGACTTCCACAACTGCAGTCTGGTATGTGGGTTAGACAATGGCCTCACTACTTTGGATCTTAAAATAAGGCCACAGAAAAGTCTGACTTCTTTCATGTTGAAAAATATAAATCAATGATATTCAGATTTTTATAATAATCTAATAGGAAAAAATAACCAGGCCTAGCTAGCTTTCAATTTATAAAGCAGTGATTCTTATACTTGAGTTATGTGATTTATATATATATATAGTCAATCTGTTTGCTTTCCTAACAAACAGTCCAGGTAATTTTAATGCAGGTTTCCTTGTATTATACTGTAAAAATCTCTGCTCAAGAGTCAAAATCCTCTAAATCCTCTAAAAGTCTACCTTACTTCCCAAGTTTCTTGAATTGCTTTTTTTAATCCCCAGGTTCTGAGACATTCTGATACCACTGTTTTGCTGACATTTCTATCCCTGGCATCCAACACAACGCCTAGCACACAATGTGTACATCATACATATTTGTTGAATTAAGGAATAAAAATATGGGACAAGTAGATATTCATGTGCAAAAGGATGAAGTTTTCAGATCATACCACTCAAAATAGATTAAAGACCTAAAGGAAAGAGCTAAAATTATAAAACTCTTCTAAGAAAACATAGGTATAAATCTTCATGGATTCTTAGATATGACACCAAAATAACAAGCAATCAAAGAAAAAGATAAACTGAATTTTTATCGAAAAGAAAAGCTTTCGTGCTTCAAAGGACACTATCAAGAAACTGAGACGACAACTCACAGAACTGGAAGAAGAAACATCTATTATAGCATCTGCCTCCATGCTTCCTGTAGAAATATTCCCCTGTACCAACTCTAGAACTTTTGCTCTGCATCCCTCTCTCTTTTTTGCCATCTCTCTCTGGTCTTTTCTTTCTCACTTCTCATCTTTTTTCTTTTCTTTTTGTTCCCACTGTGTTTCTCCATCTATTTCTTATTCTGTGCCTAGGGAATCCAATTAAAATTTTTCTTTTTATAAATGAGATTCTGGCTTTTTGTTTTGTTTTGTTTTGCTTCCCCCCGCCCCCAATGTCCCCAGGGAATTTATTTGAGGGTTAAAGAGCCTGGGTACCACAGAGTCTTTACTACCCTGCCAGTTGCCTACTTCTGTATACTTATCCAAGGCTCACGAACAGACACACACAAAGTAGGCCTTTGATCCTGAAAACCTAGGGATCCCACTGGGACGAGCATAAATATTTATCTCTATTTGCTTTTTTCTGTTGGGGCCTGGTTTCTGGCTTGCTCAATGTCCTATTTGGCCAAAGACCAGCCAGGTCAGGAAAAGATCACACCACAGTTCCAGTCTTGAAAACATGTGGGAAGAGCCTCCAAACAGTTCCCATATGAATTGTAAAAGGGTCATCTGAGTACACTATGAGTGTAATGAAATATGTAGGGAGAAAAAGCATTCTTTGCCCTCATGCTAAGTTAGAGAAGAAAACCAAATATAGAATACTCTCTTATGAATTTCTTCTCATACTCTTACCTAAGCAAAGACAAGAAACATTCTAGAAAGCCTTATGAGGGCTGAAATAGCTCTCTGGTGGCTTCAGAGAAGGAAGAAGTAGGGGTCACATAGATCGTGGTTTTCAAATCTTAATTTTGCTACCTGCGAGCCAAGCCTCACTTTCCTAACTATGTAAAACCAAAACAATAAAAACCTACTCCACAGAGCAGTTGAAAGAATTTATAGATAATTATGAATATAAACACAGAGCAGGGTTCCTAGGACACAGCAGCAATTTAGTTTTGGTAGAATTACTAGATATGTCCCATTCTCTTCTGATGACTCTGATTCCTGGGCTTCAGGTCACTGCGTTCCTTGACACTAACCTGGAAACCATACAAAGAAGATGGACTGTTCTCTGACTGGAAAATGGAGACCTGCCTCGGAGAATGGGCATGTACTCGCCTCTCCCACAAGCCACCCTCACTGCTCAGTGGAAGGCAAGATCTGCCAAAAGCTAGCTGTGAGCTCTGCTGGGCACACTGTGTGGAGAAGGGACGGCAAGCAACCCCCCTAAGCCTCTGCATCTGTAAGACGAAGAATGGCTTCTGCAGGCAGAAGTCTGCGGCCCCCGGTGCTGCCGCTACCACCATCTGTATCCTGTCACCACTGTTGCTTCCGCATTTCCACTGCTCGTATTGCCACTGACTACTAGCATGGCCATCTCACGTCCACTAGTAACATTATCAGCACCATCATCATGACCAATATGACCTTTCCTTCCTCCCCCCACCACAACTGCTACTACCATCACTATCATCACGTGCCATCAATCAAGACCCTGGCGACCAGAAAAAGACTAGGTAAAAGTCAACCTGTCAGGCAGGATGCTTTAAAGGTGGTTCTTTTTAGAGAAACTTTGGACAAACTGGGCTACATCCAACTCTCAGCATGTACACAAACGGCCCCACCTAAAGTCACTTGCTACAACAAATGCCCCTGAATTGGAGAGACTCCTACAGAGGCACACTCCTTCCTCCCCTTCCCCACCCTTGTGTGACACAGAGCAAGGACTGGGGGAAGGCTCCCCAGGCCCGCAAGGGGGTCTCTAACTTGGCTTTGTGCCTGGGCTACTCACCGTGTCCCAACACGCAGAGCCCAGAAGGTTAGGGTGGAGTGGAGTAAGTGAGTAGCCATGGCCTCCTAACTGGAAGGGCTGGCCATATTTCCATTTGTCAGGAAGAGCTCAACAGGAATATTGAACTTGAAGCCCACTGACAAAACAGCTTTGCCAGGAGTCCTATGGGAGGCTCATGTCTTGGGGGAATAAAAATGCCCTGCCTGTCATCATAAGGAAAACTGAAACAATCTCCTTTTAAAACAAATTTTACAGAGATTTTGCTGTATTTTCCTTTGAAGATATAAAAAATACATTACAACTCTGTCCATATTTTAAAAATAGGTCACAAGTTTTTGCTAAAAAAAGAAGTTATTTTTATTTCCTTGCATCCTTATAACTTAATATTATAAACAACTAAACTGATTTTTTAATTATACTTTTTAAAAGACTTTTTTTTTAAAGTAAAGGTTATTCCTAGGCTGACACTGAATATGCCAGGTCTGTAGCTAGAAGCAAATTTTTATAGCTGGTTATTAAACCCCTGAATATGAGTTTATATTGGAAAACCTGAAGCGATCTTAACTCTAACTATGCCAATGGGCGCCACTTTAATTACAGTCCCAGAATTGAATAAAACACAGTCTCTCTCCTACAGTAGTAGCATCACAAAGAACCCCATTAACTCTCCAATTACTAAATGAGGAAACAACATTCTCTAGAACCCAAGCCAAGGGAAAAAAGAGCTCTGCATGTTCTAACTTAAAACCTTAAAACTGGGCTTCAGAGTTACAGGCTACATAAGAAAGTGCTCCCCTGCACGTTATGTTTACTTCGCTTATTTAAAATAAGTGAGTGTCCTAGCCAAGGCTCACCCAAGACTATTTGTTTAACAAATAAAGATGTGTGTTTCCTGGAGTGTTCTAATTGGGATCCAGATCCCACCTCGTAAGAAATCTGGGCTTGGATACCTCCCGCAGGATGCATTTGACAGTGTGGGTATCCCCTACTGAGGGGAGTGGAGGATCTGGTGTTCATAAGGGAGCAAGCACATGGAAAAAACTATAGAACAAATGGTTTGTCTCCCACCAACGCATCCATCACGCTTTCAACAGGAAAGAAAAGTGGGGAAGGTCAAAATGATATCCAGTAGGATTTGTAAATTGAGCTATTCAGTAGGCAAGCAAACTTTAAAAATAGTAACTTGGGGGAGGCCAGTTTCCCTCATCTTCTCCGTTCGCTCACTCCTCTCTCCCCAATCTGCCATGCTCTCCCTGCTGTCTTTGTAACAGCAGTTAAAGAGCCCTGTTTTCAAAGCCATGCTAACATATTGGGAAACACCAGGGCAAAATCTAAGATTCTTTGGCTGGGCGTGTAATATAAAACTTGAAGTTGTTCCTGTTAAATAAAAACAGCCATGTTAATTTTGGTGCCATTGAAAACACAGGAAAATGCTGTTGCCAAATGGAAAGGGAAAAAAAGATTGCTTACCAAATGGGAAGCAGTTGTATTTTCAAGACTTGAGAACAGTATTACAAAAACTAGAGAGCAAAACTGAAAGAGGAAAAAGAAATGAAAAGAATAGTTGTTTTCTCTATTTAGTTTTCAGTCATCCTTTTCCTCCATCCAGGTAAATGAAAACATCCGTAATTCCCTGGAGGAGACCTGGAATTTGAGCCTCAGGAGTTTCACTCCCTTGTGCTGTAAATAAGGAACCATTTTCTTGCTGGACCTTCAGCTCTTGGTTCCCCACCCTTCTGCAAATTCACTCAGGAATACATTCCCATAGTTTACAGACTAATTGCGTGCGCTACGCAGTCATCAGAAAAGAAAAAAAAAAAAAAACTTCTGTACTCAAGATCCTGTTTTGAGCTGAATTTGACCATTGATTGAAAGAGCAAAATCACAGAGGTAGAAATGACATTGTTTATTTTCTGGTTCTACCTGAAATTTAGCAACTATTCCCAACAGTGTTTCCAAGTACCTCTGAGCTCGTAAATATAGCAGAGAGCAAGCTACATTTGTGATGATGGGTATGACTGCAAGGGATTCACAGAAGACCATCCTTGGCTGATTTTAACATCTTTGGGAAAGAAGCCAGAAAAGGACAGAAGAAATGCTAAAGACCAAAGACTCTTGAGATCCTCTTTTAAGGGGCTTGAGGAGATTCTGAAACACTGATTGTTGTTGTTGTTATTCCTAAAAAATGTGTTATGAGGGAATATTTTTCATTTTAATTTTCATTTTGGGTATTACTCTAATGGTGATTCTTGTCTTACTCTCCCCTGTTTAAGCTGATGTCCATACACTGGGGACATCACACCAGACATCTTTGGCAAAAAGTAAAGCTGATTTCATCATCACTGCTACCCCTATAATATGCATTCTTTCCCCTACTTTATAAATAGTAACTGAATGTAATCTACATGCCTGGTATTGCTGGTTATGATAAAATTCAGCATTGGGTGAATATTTTTCATAGACAGTGTTTTTTCATTCCGAAGGCATGAATTCCACAAACTGGCATGTTGGCAGTGCCCCAGATTCTCAGTAAGAGCAATGAGTATTTGATAACTCTGTCCTTGAAACAAAATCCAAGTTAGATTTCCCTAGTTCTGAAGTTATTGTGAAATTCTGGTGGATCCTACAACTTTGAATAGGTAGCCAACACTGCCGCTCACTCTACACATCATTCCATTCAGTTTGCCATGGAAACCCAGAGGATGGCCAGCGTAGTGTGGGGAATGACATCAGGAAGGCCACAGGACACTCAAGACTTGCTAAAAGGCGTGCCAGTTAAGAGACCTCATTAGGTCTTTCAGGGAATCAAGCTTAGAGGAGTTAACAGCCTCTTGAAGGACTGAATTGGAATCCAAAGAGAATCAAAGAACTTGGAAACGTGGTTAAAGAAAATGAATTTCCAGGAACACATGCTGACCAGCCTGAAGTAAGGAATGACTAACCATGTGTTAATAAAGTAGTAAAGGGAGCTATAACGATATAAATGGAAAGAGAGTCAGCACAGTTGTTAGAGTTAAATATAAGATTCTGGGGCTGGTGAGTGAAATCATGGCGCCAGGGAAAAGCGGTTCAGGCTACACGCTCCACAGGCGGAGGCTGGGGTTGAATTTTGGCTGTCACTTGGGTGATGGGAAAGACAGAGAACTACTCGTGTCTCAGTTTCTTCATCTACAAAATGCCAGTAATAATAACCTCTACCCTGTAGAGGCTGTAAAGGCTTCAACAGGACAACACATGAAATGTCCTTAGGACAATGCTGGACCTAGGGTTAAGAGCTCCATAAATGGACCCTGTGTTCACTGTGGAGACACTGTTGCAGCTTCCTGTGTCTGGTTTTGGACTCTTCAACTTCTGAGTAATAAAGAGAACTAGAAAGTGATCCAGAAGAAAGCAACTGAGATGCTTAAAGAAAAGGAAAATAGAAACATAAAAAGGAACTCAAAACTGTTGGGATTATCTAGCTCAGAAAAGCAAAAGCTGGAAAGGATTAGGAACAAAGCAAAATAAGCAATAAAGCACCCCCTGATTCAGGAGGGGGTGGCCAGCTCTTCTGCTGCTGGATTTAACCTGTGAGAGAAGGTGTGCTATTGCAGCAAGAGAAGCAAGGGTTAGCTATAAAAAAGAACTTCCCTCACAATTTTCTTTTTATGAAGAGTCATTTCCTTTGGCCTTAGAGACCAGACAAGCACAAGTCTACTCATCAGATGAGGCATCCATTTCAAAATATAAGAATGACCCTCCAGTTGCTGCTTTTTAGCTTCTAACAAGATGTAAAGGGGTTCAGGGTCCTGCTGGGTGGGGGAAGTGACACAAATGACCAGCATCTCCAATCTCTACACTTTCTGAACCTTGGAGCCCTTCTGTAACGGTTCTCTTTGTCTATTCCCGCTAAGTGATGACTGTCCTGCCAAACCAGTGTGGTGATCACTATATTCTGTGTGTGTGTCTACAGGAAATAACCACCAGAGAGGTCAATAGGCCGGATGCATGTGGTGTGTGTTTGCACACACATAGTGCAGAGGCCTACAGCTTATATTAATTTGGTATCTGCTAAAGTGGTTGCCCTTTAGAGATTTTAAAAAAATACTGCCGTGCTGGTAAAACATTTTCCAAATTTGTTCTTTAGTGTCATGCCTTATTAAGGCTGAGATAAATCATGTCCATTGCTTGCCTCCCATTGATGTTACCAAAGAAATCAGATTATTCTGGCCAACATCAAACCATAATAGAGTAGCAGGCTAGGCCCTGCCTACTATTTCAAACTGAGTTTTGAGTGATATGCTCTAGAATTATGTGGGGGGTGGTGTATGGATGTTCAAATGAGCTTAAAAACTGTTTCAGCAACGCTGCCACTATTCAACCAATTCCTTGAAGAGCCTGGAAATTCGGACACATTTGGTTGTTTCCATAACCCACTACTTTCCACTTCCCTTCCTGGCATTTCATTCTGTGTTTTCTGTATTCAGATCATGCTTGGCCTTCTGCCTAAGCCTGAAGATTAAACCCATTAAAAATCTCTGTCTCTTCGATATCCTCCTATTTAAAAAAGAGATAGCATCCGCCTTCCCCTTCATTTTTTTCTATGTGGTTAAAGAATATTTTCCCTTTTCCTCCTTCGAATTTTCTGACTTGAAACCTACACAAAGGCCTTATTTCATTAGGCTGGTTGCTGGTCTGAGCTCAGTGCAGCCTCTCACTGGCCTACCTCTGGAGTAAAGGCTCTGCTCTTAGAAGCCCAGCAGCAGGTCCCCACACCAGCTAGTATGGCTCACTCAACGCCAGGGTGCAACCCAAATAAAAAGCACCAAGGGCTCAAATTATATAAATAATGTCCAGTTCTCTAACCTAGAAAAATAAATGGCACTTCTTAGTGCTATTTAGAAATATAAAATATGTGGGTTCATTTTCTTTAAAAAAGTTTCCTAAATATGTGGATTCATTTTCTTAAAAAAAGTTCCTGAAATTTCCAAAGTTACTGAGAATAGCATGAACACAACTTTACAGTCATTAAAATTAATGAAATCTGAGGAATAAGACCATTACAAAACTACTGAAAAAGGGATCATCAATGCTTCCACTTGGTTTATTAGATGAGGCTGTTGTTTATTGCTAAGCTGTGTCCCACTCTTTTGCGACCCCATGGCCTGTACCCTACCAGGCTCCTCTGTCCATAGGGTTTCCCGGACAAGAATACTGGAGTGGGTTGCCATTCTCCATTATTAGATGAGGACTTGGGCCTAAATAAGCAACAGCTTCACAATGATACATTAGGTTTCTTAATCTTATTTCCATCCCTGCTTTAGTGAGCCACACAAAAGTGCTGATATTACATTTTGTGAAATCTCACAAAAATGTCACGTGTTTTAACCTACAGTTATAGCATTAGTGGGGGATAAATAAGAAGCAGGCCCATCTCTACTTCCCACAAGATGGCAGGAATAGCAGCAGAATAACAGAATCTGTGCAATCTACTGACTTCAAAATGCACCAAATGCTTCATGCAGCATTATTTACAACAGCAAAATACTGGGAAAAGCTCAAAGATCCCTAATCTGGAAAAATAAACCGAGAACCTCCTTAGAGTAGAATTCCATGCAGTTAAGTAAAATAAGAATGAGAAAACCCTCTAAAGCCTCATAATAGACAGAAATCCAGGCTATCATGTGAAGTAATAAAAGCACAGTATAAGCATGATGTGTGCTCTGCCTTCCTTTGTATAAAAGAAGAAGGAGGGATAATAATCTGTAGAGTTTTTGTTGGCTATTTATTACTGTATCTGCATCAAGAGACCCCCCTAAAAAGAAACAACTGACCTAAAATGTTGTCACTTGTGCTTAAACCCCACAGCAGCAAATCAGAACCTACCTAGCACAAATGCAGTTTCAGCCTCTTCCAGGGGGAGAATTTTCAACCAAAGGCTGGAGTTTCCTAATCAACATCAGTGAGGTCATCTGCATGATAGAGATGCCTTTCCTCCACAGGAAGGTGACTTCACCTGAAACAACCCTTTCTCTTATTTTTGATTTCCCTGTTCACCCACTTTCTGCCTTTAAAAATCTTCCATTTTGTATAGCTTCCCAGAGTAACTTTCTGCTTGCTGTCCGATTCATGAATCACTGAATAAAGCCAATTAAATCTTCAATTATTTTTTTGAATTTTGTTTTTTAACAAGACATGGGGGTTTATACAAAAAGCCAATGCCAGTATATACATAAATAAGTTCATTTGTATCCTTTTTTAGATTCCGCTTATCATATAAGTGATATTAGGCTTCCCAGGTGGCTTAGTGGTAAAAAATCCATCTGCCAAGCAGGAGACACAGGTTTGATCCCTGGGTCTGGAAGATCCCCTGGAGAAGGGAATGGCTACCCACTCCAGTATTCTTGCCTGGAGAATTCCATGAGCAGAGGAGCCTGGTGGGCTACAGTCGGGTGGCAAAAGAGTTGGATACCATTTAGTGACTAAATAACAACAATTAATGAGAGGGATGGGCAGATGGGAAGAGAGGAGGGGAACAAAAATAGAAAACAATTTTACTAGGGAAATTTATTATTCAAAGGCTTTCTTGGGTTGATTCTTTTGGAGAAGTGTTGTGAGCCATTCTCATTCTGGTCTACAGGATTATCTCAATCAACCAGGCAGTACTATTTACAGAATGCTGTGTGTGCTTCTGGGACAGGGACCTTGGAAGGCTGTAGGGCGGGGCTGGTATTCAAAGGAGAGCAGTGCAGGTCACCCCCTACCTGCTGCTGCTTGCCCCTCCATCCTGGCCTTACTTCTGACTCTGGGCCTCTGGCTCCATTCAGAAGCAGCAGATATGGCAACACAGAGTTCTTTTGGAAGTTTCCATCACATGGTCCTTTCAAGCACAGGTCAGATAATGCCTCTGATACAGGGAACAGACCAGAGAAACTGCTTCAGGAATGGATTGGACTCCATCTATGATCCAAATGTGATGTGTCCTTGACCTCTTTTCCCTTTTTTTCTCTTTCCTCTTTTCCTTAGGTCCTTTCATTAGTTCCCAGCTGGCACTAGGGGTAAAGAACCCACCTGCTAAGGCAGGAGATATAAGAAACTTGGGTTCAGTCCTTATGTTCAGTCTTTGACTGTCAAGGTCAAAACACTGGTTGAGTCCAATCAGTGGACCCAAAGCCCCAGAAGAGCTTAGACAGTTGAGCCCAGGTAGGATCCCAAACCTCCAAAAGATCAGGATTTCTTTCAGTTTATTATTAGATATGGAAATGGATCTAAGAAACGCATTTGACTTAAACCAGAATGACCAGATGTTTTATTCTGCTGCCTTTTTCAATTTCCTTTTGAGGGGAAGGAAAGTTAATACATAAACTACTAAAGTCCAAGCTACATCCTTGAAGGAAGACCTAACAGGGAGCTACTCTAAAATTCTCCTTCGGTGAAATGAGAAATTCCACTTGTAGTACAGTCTGAGTAATCTGGACTCAGGAACTTTTTGAAACAAACTTTTCATGTTTTCATACTACCATGGAAACTTATCACACCTATTTTTTCTTCTCCCTGCAGCTATTATTTCAGAGAATCTTGGACATTCTGAGTTGGTAGGGACCTTAAAGCTTGTGCTTTACACTAATAAGCAATAAATCTTAGATGTTTTTTGACCTAGAAAACTACCACATTTCTCCAAGCAGACTGAAACAAGGGCTGAAGGCATTTGACACATGATCTTATCTAATGTGCCCAAGAGTCCTGGAGGTGAGCAGAGATTTCACAAACAAAGTGCTGGGCTGGGTTTCACAGCAGTCGACAGCACAGTTGCGCTGGCACCTGGTCTTCTGATTGCAA
The DNA here is from genome assembly GCF_014754425.2 of Oryx dammah. Classification (NCBI taxonomy): domain Eukaryota; kingdom Metazoa; phylum Chordata; class Mammalia; order Artiodactyla; family Bovidae; genus Oryx; species Oryx dammah. The sequence continues at coordinate 79,803,945 of NW_024070185.1, read as the reverse complement.
AGTCAGAGCTCTCTTTCCATCATCTCAAACGGCGTCCCAAGGGTTGGAAGGACAAACGTGGACTCTGAAGAAGCATGCAGTAACAGCAGCACAGCAGTAGATGCGCTTAGTCACCCAGGACTTGCCTTGACTTAGCTCACAACCCCTGCGTGGGCCAGTGGTTTTTTGTCACTCAGCTCAAGCATACAACCCATCATTAGGCTCCGCTTGCCCCACGCCTCAGAGAGACACAGAAGTCCAGGTCCTGATCCTGGCTGTCAGCACCTGCTGGGACTCATCACCCCACAGGATAAACAACTCAGCTGAGCAGAAAGTGGGCGAATCATGGGAGGGGCTGGGCAGAGGGGCCTCATCAGTAACAGGGCTCCCAGGTCTTAGATAGGCTGGGCAGAGCTGCCACAAAAGTAAGCTGTGGGGAACTTGTGACAGCTGGGCCATGGAAGAGGACTGAGAGCTTGTTTTGGAGGATCAAATGAGAGAATGTGTGTGTGTGTATATATATATATATATATGTTAATAGAAGTTGTATGTATATACACATACCTAAAAGTGTGTGTGCGTGCTAAGTGGCTTCAGTTGCAGCTCTTTGTGACCCTATGGACTGTAGCCCACCAGGCTCCTCTGTCCATGGGATTCTCCAGGCAAGAATTCTGGAGTGGGTTGCCATGCCCTCCTCCAGTGGATCTTCCCAACACAAGGACTGAACCCAAGTTTCTTATATTGCCTGCCTTAGCAGGGGGGTTCTTTACCACTGGTGCCACCTGGGAAGCCCATACCTATATATATAATCTCTCATTTGATCCTCACAAACACGCATATATGGAGACACTCTACAACTTATATAGTCAGGTGAATCATTAAAGAATGAAGGCTTGAGGGGACAGGATCCAGAGCTGCTCAAATCCACTGACTCCTTCTAATCCTAAAATCTAATAAGGCTTTTGTTTGTAGAGGCAAAAAAGAAGTAGCCCTTGTAAATTAGTCTGGGTTCTGGGTTGTAAATGTCAGAAACACAGCTCAACAACCTTAGGCCAAGAAACGATCATAGACCCATGGGAAGGGCAGGTCACACAAGTGAACACCAGTTCTCTCTTATATTTCTGCTTCTCTTACTTTCTCTGAGACCCGGTTTCCCTGGTGATTGGAAGCTTAGTCCAATTGCCCTCACATCAGATGCTTCTCACCCGACTCTACATTCCAACTGGGAAATCCCAGGGAATGGCTTGTGCCAAAAGTTAAATAACAAGATCCCAACACAGAGGGGCCCCTAGGGCAGGGACTGTGAGGGCTACAGGGTGTGCATCCCTGGAGGGAGGTACTGCCTCGGCCTAGGAGGGTTCCCGAGGTCTGGGGAGGATGGGTGATTAGCACTGATCTTCCTCTCAGATCCTGAGTCTCATCTCAGGGGGCTGTCTAGAGGACCAGCAGAGGCACCTCTGGGAGCTCACCAAACGGCAGAACACACGACTGGTGCAGGCAGCATTGGAAAGGTAAATATCTAGATGTGGGCCTATTTCCTTTCAGACACTGGAGAAAGTATTACAGGATAGTAAGATGTACATTTGTTCTTGAGAACAAACACCCTCCCTCTCATCTCTACCTTTAGAAATATAGTAATGGTTACCTTCAACAACATTGGGCCTTTGACATGGAAGCCAAGGAAGAGGGATTCCCTGCATAAAGAGCCAGCATCTGTATCCTCAAATTGCCTGAAACTATCCAAGCACTGGTAGGCATGAGGCTGAATCCAACTGGATTCCTTCATCTGTCCATTCACTCTCCTCATCCCAACTTCCAGACACCATTATGTAGGGCCTCAGAAGGCCCAGGAAAAACTCAAAGTTTAAAAAAGACAAAATTCAAATAGATGCCGCAGAGATGACCCTTGACCACACAGGAACGGTCAGAATTGTTCCCAAAGATGTCTGTCTCCCCAGATACCACTTGATCTGAGAAAGTACTTTGCCTGCCCCCACCCCAACCCTGGGGATCTGGTTACCAGAGCAGGCACAGGGGCACAGGGTCTGGAGACTGGCAGGTTTTCTGGGTCCCATTTCCTGTGGCGGCCTGGGGACGGGGGCCTGAGCCCCCCTACCAGGCAATGTGCCTTGCTGAGCTCTGGGGTCCATAATCTCCTGATTGCTTGCAGCTCTGCAAGGAGATATCAAAGCCAAGAAGAAATGGTTTGAAGCCAAGCAGAGAGGTTGAAAGAACAGGGAAGACAGACTGGGGGTGGAGGGAATCTGGAGGGGTTTTGGGGGAGAGCCTGGGGCGGGGAGGGTTAGGCCAAGGAAGAAGAGAAATCAGAATTAAATGAAAACAGCATTTGTAGCTGGGCCCCTCTCAGTAAAGTCCTGCCATGCATGCATTAACCTTCCACCGATGAAAACAAAATCCAGGGACCTGGTGCCTGCCTGCTGGGGCACATAAAGCTGAAGGGATATAATATCTTCCAGGTGGGTGTGCCCAGAAGCACACAAAGGTGCTTGACAGGTCATTTAAAGCTGACTGTCAAGGTCAAAACAACACCACCTGCAGGTTAAACTGAAATGTCTTCATCCATCCCCCACCTCTGGGTTCTCTGTTGTTGTTTGTTTTAAACCAAAGCACAGTTTGAGCAGCAGACAAGCCTGACAACTGTTCAAACATATGTATGTGCAACTTATTAGCTTGCAAATGGAGATATCTAGAGGCTAAAAACAAGGCTGGGTGGGTGGGAGGAGACAAGTTAGCTGCTAACTTTGAGGGGCCTGAGCAGTAAATTGCCAGGCTGAAGGCAGCAGGCCTTTTTCTATGGAGCACACTCCTGATGCAATGTTTGGAAATGCTGTTTTGCATTGACAGTGCACAGAGCAGAGGTGGCTATTTTGAAAGGAAGGGGCCCCTGCCCTTGAGATCTGTTTATTTTGCAATTAACTAGAGGTAAGAGAGGCCCCTTCTGAACCTCCTGCTTGCAGGCCTAACATTTAAACGCCTACTGCTGCCCAGGTGCCCACGTACAAGAAAATTGCAGGCTTATGATCTAACTAGCCCTTACATCAAAAAGAAAATATACATGTATGTAAATTACTGAATGAAAATGAGTCACCCCCACTCCTGTTCAAAATAAAACTCAAACCTAATCAAATCAAACAAGGTTAAGGCTCTAAGCCCCTCTGCAGGCAATTCTAAATCAGCCCCTTACTTTTCCAGACAAGAGAACTAGGCTAGGGAGGCCCAGTCACTTGCTGGGGATTCTGGCCTGACACTGGGCTCAACTCCTGGGGAACACACCTTCCTTATGAGTAACGAACAAGCAGGGGGCATCACCAAGGAATGTCCCCACCATCCTCTTTCTTCAGTCTAACATGCTCACCTGAGAGACGACAGCAGGGTGGAGAGTCTGTGAAAGATTCCCAAGAGATACTTACCTGTCCAGAGTTCCCCAAAAATAACACCTGCAGTCGAATCACCTGGGCAGACATGTTAACATTCCAGATACCAAGACAGCACCCCAAACCCGCTGACTCAGAGTTTCTGTTGTGGGGCCCAGGCAGCTGCAGAGATCCTAGGGCACTAGCCAACCACATGGTGTGCAGGAAGAAATGTCAGAACTTCCTTTCATCAATGTTTTTTCCTCATCCTCTTAAACTTCCATTTCTGTATGTATTTTATAGTTGTTGTCCTGTCGCTAAGTCATGTTTTATGGTATATCCAATATACATATATATATTTTACAGTATACTTAATATAGTGTGTGTATGTGTGAAGTTGCTCAGTTGTGTCTGACTCTTTGCGACCCCATGGACTGCAGCCTACCAGGTTCCTCTGTCCATGGGATTTTCCAGGCAAGAATACTGGAGTGGGTTGCCATTTTCTTCTCCAACCTAATATAGTAACACTGTACTAAATGTATATGACTTATAAATAAATATAAATATAGGGAAGGGGTGATTGTTCAAAAATCAATGCATGATCAGAAAGGTGTGGGACCCCAGCATTAAATGGTGAGCCCGTCTTCTTCACTGCCCTAAAGCAAGGCCTCAGCTGCCACTGGCCACATGAAGGCTGGATTCCACAACCAGTCATGTCATGGGCTCCAAGATTTCTTCCCCAGGAATCACTTTCTAAAGTGTGTTTTGAGAAGGTGGTTTCCCTGAGACCCGAAACAGCCCGATGAAATGTGCACTATAAAGTGGGGATCCCTGAGCAAGGTCTTGGAGGAATATTGTATATTCTGGCCTGGTCTTTGAGAGGCATATACACGCCAGGATATTAAATCAGGATAATAAAGATATTAAAGGCTTTCTCAGAAGCCTTCCAGTAAAGACTCCCTTTTTACTTTGTTTAATCCACTCATTTCCTAAACTAATTAACCCACAGTTCCTTTTCCCACATTATTAACATTCCACAAAACTAGTCTTCTTGGAACCTAGGTAGAAAATCCTGATTTAGGCTAAAGATTTCATATTTCCTGGAGCCAGAGAATCGTCAGCATTCATCACACCTGTCCATTGACATGAGTCTGCTGAATGAATCCTTGGCGTTGCCCATCCGTCCCTTTCCAACTGCCAGCTTTCAGTAAGATGTTCAGAAATCGCACATGGCTGATACAAGCCAGAAACTGCAGCTGACTCATTCTGGGAGTAGGTGCTTGGGCTCAGAAGATACTAACTTGAAAACTGTGCTGTGCCATGCTTAGTTGCTCAGTGGTGTCTGACTCTTTGCGAGCCCATGGACTATAGCCCTCTGTCCATGGGGATTCTCCAGGGAACAATACTGGAACAGTTTGCCATGCCCTCCTCCAGGGGATCTTCTCAACCCAGCAAGGGAACCCTTGTCTCCCACACTGCAGACCAATTCTTTACTGTCTGAGCCACCAGGGAAGCCCAAGAATACTGGAGCGGGTATCCTATCCCTTCTCCAGGGGATCTTTCTGACCCAGGAATTGAACCGGGGTCTCCTGCATTGCAGGCAGATTCTTTACCAGCTGAGCTACCAGGGAAGCCCAACTCGAACACGAGGGTCTGCCAACCACAGTCCCCATATCTCAGCAGGCTGGCCTCTAAGAAACAAAGGCCTGGTAGTGGGTCTCCAGGCTCACAAGAGCACCCCCAGCTCCTTGGCCAACCTAAGTTTTGGCTGGGGAGCCCAAGTATCACTCACACTATCTTGAAATGGAATTCCAAGGTCTCCATTTGATGGTAAAGACGGAAAGTGGTCATTTTCAGCACACTGACTGGGAACATGAAGGGCAGATTTGGGATTCCGTCTTTCCGGAACAATGTCTAGACTTTCTGAGGAGTCACCTCTATAAATAGCACAGTTAGTTAACCAAGAAATAAAACATTTCTACTTCAAGCTACTTCGAGCTCCACTCTGGGGTTAAATCAGGGTGGATTTTTGCAATGTACTCACAAATCCCACAAAGTAATCAGTTTTTTTTTTTTTTTTTTTTAAGTAATACATTTTTAAAGGTGAGCTTCCTCACATCTTTGGCCTTTTAAAGTTACTGCTTCTTTTGAAGAAAAAGTAGCTGGGATATTCTTCCAATTACATTTTAGTGGGGAGTAAAGTGACAAGGAAATCTCTCACCCGCTTTATGCAAACAGGCCTACAGGGCTTGGACATGGTGGGTTCCAGCTGCACAATGGCTGTAGTATGACATAGGCAATGTTCCCTTGAGCAGGACTATTCATATATTGTGCTTTGCTTGAGAACTGTTTCCCAAGTTGGTGCTTTCCTCCAAAGGAGTCTAGCCTTAAGAGAAACACATACACCGCTCCATGCCAACGCACGTGCACAACACAGTCCAGAGGCCAGGAGTGTGTGCTCACCCCGTAGAGTGGTTTCAGGAGTGAGAACACACAAGACTGGGAATATTCCAACTCAGACAACTTTGCACATTCAATCCCATGCTTCTTTTTCACCCAAGGAGTGTATATTCTATTTAGTAATGATGCTTCTGTAGAGAAATAACCAAGGGGAGGGGAAAAAAAAGTACGAGCCTTTTCTTTGCAATGGAAAAATGGAAAAGCTGGGCTTGACTGGCCATTTCAGGCTCAAGGGCTGGAAGAGATTAGGGGCCTATGATGACATCAATAGAGAGAGAAGATTACAAATGTAGGTAGAGGGGTGATTGCTTCAGGAAGGCCTTTCAAAGGCCTGACAACTTCTCTTGAAGGATGACCCCAGTGGTGCTCTCAGAGGTAAGACTGTCAGTCTATGCACGTGGAGGACAGTTCAAAGAAAACAAAACACTTAAGCATAATCTTTCAGAGGGTGAGGAATCGTGGCATAATGATGATAAAATGCTGCTTCTGGATCTGACAAGCAGCACAGCTGTTTGATGGCAAGAAGAAGATTCTGGCTAAGCCAAAAGCTGTGAGCTCGCTCTGCCTATTGTTCCTCTCTAGAGAGAATCTGGCCCCAACACACGCACGTGATCTGGGAATTTGCCTGGTACCCAGATTCTAAGGCTGCCTCAAAACAAGCCCATAGTGAATGCTGATTTTCAAGTAGACTCCAAGACACTGTGATTCTATAGGGGGACCTTGAACCAAATATATATATATATATATATATATATAGAGAGAGAGAGAGAGAGAGGGTTACCGATGAGTCTTGCCTCAGTCTGAGCCCCAGGCTCTGAGAGCCATCCCAGGGTAAGGCCCTGTTACCTCTGTCTCTGATTTTCCAGCTCTAAGTGACTAGGGGACATCATATATGGTCCTGTACCTGTGCTGTAAAGAATGGAGCGTATGCACACCTTCTCCCTCCTGCCTCTTTCGCTACAAACTGATTACGTCAAAACTAACCAGATAATCACAGTCAAGGGCTTCCAGAGTCCCAGAAGAACACTGTCTTATGAATACCCATTTCTATTTCAAGAAAGAAAAATGAAAGAAACAGAACGCATTAGAAGGGGAAAGCCCTTCTAAGGTAGGAGTAGGAGTAAAATAAAGTCAAACAATTTTCTCAAGAGGAAAAATAGAATCTCATCCCACCTCCCAGAGGACATGTGTATACACGTGTATGGCTGATTCATGCTGTTGTACAGCAGAAACCAACACAACGCTGTAAAGCAATTATCCTCCACTTAAAAATTAATTAATTAAAAATAGAAAAAAGGAAGAAGAAAAGTAGAAATAGGAAACAAAGTGGAGAAATAAAGAAAGCGACAAAGGGGAAGCATTTGAGGGGGACTGAGCCCCCTTGTGTAGACCCGTGGACCTTGCTACTCACTATACACTCTGTTCATTGCGCCAGTGAACGGCAGGGGTGCCAGTAAACAAAGGATTAAAACTTTATAGGAAGAAAGGAAGGTATGAGCTGCTTTCTATCATTCACACCGACTTGTTTGTAAAAGTAGAAGAGTTATACAGGGAAATGGGGGAAAGAAGTGCTCTTTCAAAATATTTTTTAAAACAATCCATGCAGAAAGAAGTTTAAGAATTTATTAAAGTCTGGGAAACAAATGATGACAATAACAAAGAATTAAAACCCACACATAGACCCCGAAATCCACAGCACATCAGAGAGAGCAGATGAGCTGGAAACTTTGGTGAACCAAAAAGGTGCACTAATTTAGGGCTTGAAATCTGGTTCTCCAAGGAAAGAATCACTATGGTGGCATCCTGCCTTGAAATCAAGGGTCACAAGTCCCTGAAATTTATCGGAGGGTTGTTTAAAAGTATGGCAGTTTTTAGTTTAGGGAATTCAAAAATTCAACTGGAAGCTAACAAAGAACAAGTAAAGAAAAATTCCCCAAACTGTGAAACCTTGCTACTTAAGATAATGACAAAAATTTATGACTGCTTCCTTCCCCAATAGAAAGGAGCACAATTAGAAGGCTGAAAACAACAGGCCCTTTGTACCAGCATGTTATGTTTTGCTTCTTCTATTACACAGTGGCTGGTAGATAAGAATAAACAGGACAACACCCTGTCTAACCCCAGGAGGAGGGGGTGGAGGGATAGCTGGTTACATTCATTCTTGGGCATGTATGTGCACACCGTTTATTCGCAAATTGAGGTACTTAAGAAAATTGGGTATGCAACAGTCAGGAACTAGTATAAGCATTCAGAAGCCTTTTATTGCACAATCAAATCTTTTAAGAACAAGCCACGTGTAATAGGGAGCTTTATCATTTTTCTCTACTGTGAAGTGCACTGAGGATATTTCAGTAATTGATAATTATTTCTCTGTGCTCTTTATTTATGTCTTATTTTTGTCCAGTCTTGGAAAACCTTAAAAATTAGGCTGAGAAAACATATAAATAGTGCCTCCCTCCCTGTAACCTGTTTCGTCAAAATAGAGCTTGCCAGGAATCAGCAAGCAGCCGCTGGGGCGAGTTGCCAGTCTGGGCTCCGAGTGCTCTGATGCCTTCTCCGTGGAGAATTCTGCCCAAGAACAGCAGGTACTAAACCAAGTCAGGTTCCAAGCGGTTGGTCATAAGCCGCCATAGCACCACTGGTCCCCAGAAAAGATGTGGCCTCCATGGCAACTCTCTCCCTGTATACAGGATTGCCTGGAACCAGCGATCTCTGCTCAAGCTCTGCCCTTTCTTAGCGGCTCTTCCTCACTTTCCTCACACGGGTTGCAGGTGGCTCAGGCGACCGAAGCCCTTCCAGACTCTGGCATTTCCTGGGGCCCAAAGTATGTTTAAGGGAAGCCATGCTAGCCAGCCACACTGACCTGCTTTCTGCTCCTCCAGCCCACTACAACGTCCCAGCTTGGGGCCTTCGGACTTGAACCTTCCTCAGTCTGAGTTGCTTTTCCACCAGATTATCACACGGCTGGCTCCTTACCATTCTTCAGTTTCACTCTTTAAAGAAGCTTCTGCCTCCTCACTCTAACAATGCTTCTGGTCCCCAGTTACTCTATCACGTACTTGGGATTTATTTTCTTTATAATACACAACTTAAAAAAAATGTGTTTTCATTTATTTGTATTGTCTTCAATTTCTTTCAACTTAAAAAAAAATCTTTTTAATGTGTTTTTTAATTGAAGGATAATCACTTTACAGAATTGTGTTTGTTTCTGCAAACATCAACATGAATCAGCCATAGGTATACATATGTCCCCTTCCTCTTGCACAGTACACATCTTAATTATTTGTTTTTATGCATACTATTTTCTCCCCTGACTAGAATGCAACTCCCATGATGATGGAGAGCTCATCAACCTTTTTCATGCCGGTAGACTCAACATCTTAAATCCTACCTGGCACACAGTATGTGCTTCATAGAACTTTAAGAATGAATAAATGAATAAACAAGCAAATAAAGTCATGAACAAGACTATCTGGTACAGAACCAGTGGGGAAAAGGTCAAAGCAGAATTTGTCACCTATCATCAATCACTCTGCTTCCTTTTTTTTTTTTTTCAATATTTCAAGAGAAACCGGGGGTGAATGGTCTACATGCGAGTGGTAGAGTGGAGAAGTACAGCCTCTAGGAGATGGCTCTTTCATTTGATGCTCTAAACCACTCGGAAATGATAAGCAGAAGATCCTTCAAAACCAAACAGAGGGGAAAAAAAAGAACGTATTTGGATGTCAGCAAGGTAGTTCTGCCAACCTAATTACAACCTGTGACATGTAATTGTGAACTGCTGAAAGACAAATGGTGAAGCTAAGCATTTATTACAAACATACACAGAGGTAAGACAGAGGTGTTAATTTTGAGGCAACTGTCATAAATCTGATTCCAGGATATTATTCCATTAACATTATTATTATTATAACAAACAGTGTAAGCAGGATGACGAGTTCCTTTCATGTATTTCTCAATTCCTAGGAAATTAGGCTTACTAGTCAATACCCAGCTGAGACATTTGAGAAAACACAAGGCACAATGAAAATGGCAGAATGCTAATTATACCAACAAGAAGAGAGTTGTTCTATACGTTAGAGACTCATTTAAAATGCATTCTTATCTTCATGTAGACACCATATTACTCAACCCAAGAAAGGTACACTCCAGGGCTCCTCATATGGCAGATTCAGCCTTCACAGGAAAGCAAAAGTAAAATGAAACAAAAACAGCAAGCCCACACTTCCTAAACGAGAAAAGAATGGGAATAAGACTGTCAATAGTGTCTTAAAGGCAAACTAGTCATTTTTCTCAAAACCGGAATATCTCCTCTGGAACAGTGATTCAGAAAAGGGGGAGGAGTTACTATGTTACAGGTCCTATTATATTAAACAGTAATAAAAATCATGAAGTGCAGTACTGATAAATGTTCTAGTTTTACTGCTATGTTTGAAAAGCACTCCAAATTCTAAAATGTTGTGTATTATTTACTTCCTTATAAATTGACTTGTCATCATCGTACATTTAAATTATACAAATGTATTTTTTTAATCCATACTGAAATTCCAAAATCAGGCTCAAAAACAGACTCAGAGAGGAAAATTTATCCATACAAATTATGATATGTAATATATAAAATACAGTGAAATCATTATGGATATCATCCAAAAGTTTTAAACACTCTTTAAAATGGTTATTAATAATTTATTCATTTTAGTTCATATGGGACTGTTTAAAGTCATCTAGCAAAAAAGAATATGAAATTAGTATAAAATGTTATTCATTAAGATTAAGACCAAGTCACTAAAGAAGTCCAGAGGTATGGAATTTATGATCTTGCATACATGTTTATAAAATGTGGACTCAGGAAAGAACCATTTAATTTACCAAGAAATCCTTTGATCTCCAGTGTATTACAACTAATAGAACAATGGCAAATTTCAGTGGAGATGTCTTTTTGAATGGCTCCTACTAGACTTGAGATTTCTCTACTCCTATTTAGGGTATAGAATTGACCTGCAAGACTGTCATTTTTGTTCCAGTTTGTTTTACACAGCCCCAAGCAAAGCCTTGACCATAAATAAGGCAATGGGGCCCCAGGAGCCAGCTGAGTCATAAACCCTACTCAGTCACATGTGGCTCAAGGTGTTGGGATCCCGAGAGTGAAGCCAAGCAAGTGGAATCAATTTAGGTCAGAGTTAGGAAAAACAGAGTCTCCCCACCCCCAACTGGCAGTGTAAGACACCACAATCCCCCCTCCACTGTTCAAATACAGGGAGTGGTAACTAAGCCCAGGAAAACATCTAGACCAGGGCAGACTATTTCCACAGTCTAAAAAGAAGGAAAAAAATGATATTTGACAACCAACCACAAATTTTTAAATGTACGGTTCTCCTGTTTTTGAGCATAAAAGCAGTCTTGTTCCTACTCAGTTATTATCACCATCACAGCTCTTGACATTTGTACCCAGTACCATTTGGCCATAGGATACTTAGGCTTATTACTTTAAAGAAACAGATTTAAGCATGTTTAAATCAATTTAATACTGCAAAAAGCAGCAAACACACAGCCTACCTGCCTGGGCAGGCAAACTTAAAAAGAAAAGCTTTATAGATTGGCCTACAGGTCAACAAATTCTGGTTTTGGCAGACTGATGTCAGGAAGGAGTTGTAGAAAATAAGTTTCTCTGTATGAAAACTACTTGGCCTCTAGTTCCCTCAGGTCAGAACTTGGAACTGTTAGCAAACATGCCCTGAAAAATTGCAACTCTCATAAAGTGCTAAAAACTTCCAAATAAATGCAGTCCCTCAAAACTGTGTACAAATAAGAAACATTTAATGAACAACCCTTCCTTTGCCAATAATTCCACTCAAATTAAGTCCAGCAGACTCTTCAAAGGGACCAAGGAAGCCCCCTTGTTAAGACAAATTCTATATATAGACAGCTGAGACAATTACATGAGGCACATAACCAAATATACACAATTATCCTAGTTTTTACATTCCCATTATCTTCATGAATACAGGATAAAAACCAGTCTAAATGACCTTCTCAGACCTCCTCAAGGATTAAGACTAGCCAGCTAGCTTTTTACAAGTATACGTGTGTAGCACAGATCAAAGGCAAATGTTCTGGTCAGTTCTTCTCTGCTCATGGGTTTTACTAAGAATGTGTGCAGCTTTCAGGGAAAACACCACAAATGACAGCTGTTCAAAAGCATGGAAATTAATTGGCAGCAGGAATTTCCTTGACTAATAGGGAAAAACTTAAAGTCACATGTTTTGATGAGCTTATTTTTCCCATCCTTAGTCAAGCATATTCACTTGTTAATGATTAAGATTTTCAAACAGAAATATAACCAAGAAAAGCCTGAGTACATAGCCAAGTAAAATGCTGAGTGAAACACAGCTCCCTATTACTGAATGAACAACAGCATTAATGAATGGATTTTAGGCATAAATTACACACAGGGAAAGGTTCAACTTGCAGGTCTTGATTTTCCATATGAACTAAATTGGGAATGACAATAACAATAATACAGTATATTTATTATATTAAAAAATAGTAGCAAGACAAGTGACCCCCCTGAAACTCCCCTAGTAAGCCATCTGCTCTGAGCTGTTTTTCTAGCAGTGGTGATAGATTTACACTGATCCATCCACAGTCTCTCTGACACAGGGGCTCTCAAGTCGTTGCCCTTGTGACCAGTGGTGAGAATGGATGAGACAGCTGGACAGGATTACGCAGCAGCCTGTGCCCTAGAACCAAGTTGTGTTGACTCTGCCCAGAGCTATGACCTTGGGCTCATTAGCATTATGCTCTTACCGCCTAAGCTAACTAACCACTGATGCCATGATCCAGCATACGCCACTCTGGGAGCACAATGTGTTCTCAATCACAGCAACAATGTGAGTTGTTATTTTCAAGGCAACTGAATTGAGCCCATGACATGCAAAGGCTCATGCGTGGTGGAGTGTACACACACTGTCCCTCAAGGCAGCAATGAGATGGCCCTTCCAATCTATCAAATGACTGCTCTGACAGCTCAGAGAAAGCAAGAAATAGTCAAAGAATTTCCAGGAATCTCCCTGGTGGTCCAGAGGTTAAGACTGTGCTTCCACTGCCAGGGGTGTAGGTTCAATCCCTGGTCTGAGAACTAAGATCCTGCATGCCACACGAGCCAAAATTTAGATGAAAAAAAAAAAAAAATTCCAAAGCATATTCTCCAGGCACCACAACAGAATAACATACCTGGCCATCCCTAGACTTGAAAAGTTGGTAGGGACAATGAGTATATCCAGCCTGGAGAATGGGTGTGTTCCCAGGACAGAGTGTGCTGCAGAGAGGCAAGGAGGGATTAGTGGCAGAAGGGTCTCCTGGCAGACACCCTTCAGGCACGCTGGAGCAAAGACCCGATGAGGAATGATCTTCTGGGTGGTGGCAGAAGCATTCTGGAAGCGGCAGGGGTATTCCATGTGACCACAAACGCCAACATACCTGGGAGCAACACGAGATAAATAGATGCATTTTATGGTAAATTAGGTTTATTCCTCTTTCCAGGAGATGAGGTGCTTACACAGATATAGACAACTTCCGGGAGACAGTGGTTCTAATGGACTCTTAAGCAAAATAGTTCATTTGAGTTCTTGTCTTGTTTATTTCTATAGAGTGGTGAAAAAATTACAGATCAAAACACTTATCAAAGTGCTGAATTGATTATCCTCAATCTAAGCTAAGTGGAAGTAGTAAAATCTTGTTTTAGAATAAACAGGGAGAATCTCTAAGATTCAAAACAACAAAACAATCCCCCAGCAAAATAAAAAAGCAATTCCTATCCTTAGAAAAGTGCTTTTCAAATGTCACTATGGGAAAAATCTTCTCCAGTTCAGAATAATTTGCAACTTAGAAAGGAAGGAACAGTGCAACCAAGTTAAAGATCCCACTCTGAAATGTCCTAGAATAAAAGATGTAGACTCGGTGATGTATCCTGTGAACAAATCACAATGCCATTTCAAGCTTTTCAAAAGAATACAATCCATTTCACTGAAAAGTAACCTACAGTAACTGTTCTTTATGAAGGCCCTCAAAAGTTTTGCTGTTAAGGAATACAGGAGCACTTTGATACAACAATTTCCCCAATCCACTTTCAATGGATTGAATCAACCTTTTAAGGAAACAGATCAGAGCCCAGCCCACACCATCTGACCACTGCAGCAAAGGTGGAGCCGGAAAAGAATTCCTAGAACCTGACTCAGAGGCCTCAAGAGAACATATCTACCCAAAGACCCAACATCAAAGGAAACTATCTTTTCACCTGCTAACACAGCCTTTATTCAAACAGAATGGGAAGTCCCTCTAATTTGAAACTGCAAATTATAATTCTAACTGTAGGTACTTCTTCACAATGAATATTGAAACACCTTAAAATGCTGGCACATCCCAATATGAACACACTACACCAATAACTCCTTTCCACGTGCTTAAAGTGCCGTTCACCCATCCAAGGCTAGCACTGCCCAAGAAGATCCACACCGCCATGGAGATAAGCCTCACCCTCCGCCAGCCTGGGACACAGAACACAGCTTCCTGCACCAATGACATTTTACCACAGGTTAGGGTAAGAGAAGTGGGTGGAGACCCATAAAAACTTCTGAGAGGATAAAGTGACAGGAAGAACTTCATTACTGTCATTGAACATTAGTCAAAGTCTCTGGATTAATAACCTTGCTTTACAGAGAGAGTGAGTAGAAATGCCTTCTGGCAAACATCTAACTGAAAAGGCTGCAATTGTCCACCTAATAACAAATACTGTGTCGGTACATCAATTCAATCAAAAGTTAGAGAATAGTCTGGGGTAGCCAAAGGTACACCCCAAAAAGCTACTTTGTTAAAAAGATAAAAGGGGTGAGTTAAATTTTCTCTGGACAGGAATGACACTAGCCAAGGTAATGAAGGTCATTCCAGTTGTGTGAATTACCACTGTTTTTCATAATCAAAGCCTGAGAGAATGTGCAGGACTTCAAGGCAATCTAGCTATAATCAAACTAAGTGAGACTATAAGACTCCCAATAAAAATGGAAACGGCATCAGGGGAGCCACACATGTGTTCCTGCTGAGGAGCGGGGGCGGATCAGGAGACCGAGGCTTCAGAGGCTGGTCTCAGGCTGGCTAACTGGCCTGAGTCAGGCAACTCAGTGTCTGGGGCCTCTTTTTCCTAATCTCTAACACTCTCTCACACAAGCAGCTGCTGGGGGAGGGGAGGAGTTGATTGGAAGGGGATTGTGAGGGAACTCAGGGGGTTGACAGAATTTCTCTGTCTGGTATTAGGGCACATACAATCGTCAAAAGCTCATCAGGCCAAACACTTAGAATCTGTGCACTTTGTTGTATGTTAATTATGCTTTAATTAAAAGCAAACAGAAAATCTAAAACAGTTTCTAAGATTTCTTCTGGCACTGTGAATTCCATGACAACCCACTAAAGGAGCCCCTTTCACGCATCAGCCAGGTTCCTGAAATGGTGAGATAATATTGTACTTTTATAAGGTCATCAATAGTCTCCCACAGAAGCAATATTAACCCAAGATGCCATATCTTCCTTTCACACTAACCTTCAGTTATTAATCTCTGTGTATGTGCCTGCTCCAATACATTCTCAATATCACCAACAAATCAAGCATTTGTAAATACCAGTTCATTGTGTCCAGACTTGTATCAGAGTAAATATTTTAATAGTACATATTATTAATAATGCCTGATGGTTAATTAATAAATAATCTATAATACTAAGTAAGAATAATAAGCAATAATAAGTCCTACTGCAACTGCTATTGAACATTCACTAGGTGCCAAGCACTGTTCTGAACACTTTATATGCATTATCCCAACTAATGCACACAACATCCTGAAGGGTAAGAACTATTCTTTTCATCACACTGAGTCATCATAAGCTCCTCTCTGCTGACCCTCCTGTTCCACATACTTCATGATTCTTCTTGAATAAATTAGGATCCTGGATTTTTCTCAAAGCTGAGCTCAGTTGGTCTGTGGTTCTCTGGCTTCCTACTCTTCCTTGTATCGATAGTATTAGTGCCCATTAATGTTGCCAGGAGCGGGAAGAACTGGTGAAATATATGTTAGACTGGCAAATGATGGGCAGCTGATCACTGGTTCCCTCTCACACAATTGCTAGGCTAAAATTATTTTCTAAGAGGTCTTTCCAAAGAGTAAGAATGACCATGTTTTACTCATAATCACAAAGGTGAAAACTGTCAAGAAGCTCTTCTTCAGCCCAATCTCTTGTTTCAAGAAGGTGCTCTACTAGAACCACTTGACACAAATGTTTTCCTACCACAGGTTCAAAGGGATTGCTAGAAACGTCTCCCCTGGAAAGCATATCCTTTACTGCTCACAAACCCCTTCCTCAGTTCAACCTGACAACTTAGTAAATATTTCCAGTATCTTTGCTCTATTCAAGGCACCTCAAAGGATGCTGCTATGTACACACATGAATAAATTTCCTACCCTACCTTTGAGGAGCTTACAGTTTTCTTGGGAGAAAAAAAAATTTTAATTCTGAAAGTTACAGTAACATAGGTCACACAATTTATTAACATATTTTAGCAAACAGCTTAGATGCTTGCTTACCATAAAAATCACAAGTGTTCAAAATGCCACCACCAGCCCCCAGTGAACTGTCGACAGTGATGTTAATGTAAACTGCGATGTAGGAGTGTCTGGAAGCTGGATGTATTTTCTCAGAGCATTTAGTGTACTGCAGAGAAAACTGAGATGTGTACAGTAAGAGACAGAAAGCCGAAATATCTTGAGAGAGCAAGGGCTGGAGAAAGCAAACCAAGCCAGGAAGATATGAAAAGGTTTGCTCACAGTGAAGGATGTAATGGAAATTGGCATTTTTCCTATGATTTATATATGTTTATAATGTACATATTATAAATATATATTATACATATTATATGTGTGTGTGTGTGTGTGTGAGCTGCTCAGTCGTGTCCGACTCTTTTGTGACCCCATGGACTGTAGCCCGCCAGGCTCCTCTGTCCATGGAATTTTTCAGGCAAGGATACTGGAGGGGTTGCCATTTCCTTCTCCAGGGGATCTTCCTGACCGAGGGATTGAACCCAGATCTCCTGCATTGCAGGCAGATTCTTTACCGTCTGAGCTACTAGGGAAACCCTATACATACACACACACACACACACACACACACACACACACACATATATATATATATTATATATATATATAATTCCTTCTTTTCCAGACTCTCAGACAGATAGAAACAGGGTTTATCCTCCAAGGTCCACAAGGGAATTTTCATCACCTTTGCAGCTCTAAAGAAGACCTCTTCCTGCAGCAACTTGTCCCTTCTCTAGGATGAACAACCTCAATGCCTTTTCTTCTTCGTGTTGCCTGCCTTCCTTGTGTTTAATCATTTTTGTTGAGTCCTCTGGACTTTATCCAAGTTTCCATGTTGTGCTTAAACTGAATGGCCCCCAAGTGAAGACAATATTTTAACAAAGGCCTTGAGAGGTTAAACATAACAAAAATTCCCCTGTGGCTGGAGAAGGTTATACTGCAGCCAAATAAAATTGATAAACTTTCAGAAGTTTACCTAAGTGCCTTTTAACTAATGCATTTGCTCACCTAGAATGGGCTAGAGCATGCGTGGAGCTGGAGCTGGAAGAGGGAACATTCCTCACATAATTTAGGCCACATGAACAGTGATCAAAATTTCAGTGACCAATACTTTGGCTAAGTTTCTGAGACACAGATGAAACTTCAGGCAAATGCAAGCCTGTGGTGTACAAAGCCCCTGTAAAAGTTACATTTACATGAGTTGAACTGGTGGTCTTGGGAAGGTTTGAAATAGAAAGGGTAGGGTGGGGCGCGGGGGCGGGGCAGAGATGCTGAGGGAGGCAAGGGGACCAGATGTGAATATAACCAAAAACACCACTGTAGTTGGCACTTTAGAGCACCTTTGCTGGCAAACTTAGCATGGAGCCAAAGATTTAATGGATAAAAACACAAAGCCACTCTTTGATGACTAAAGACAGCACACATGGAGCATGCAGCCAGGGAAGGATTAAGCAAATGAAAGCTATTATTTTATCAGCAGTACATTTCTGATGGACAGGCACAGTGATAAATGGAGGGAAAACTTAGTCATAGCATGTCGGACACAGAGGGAGTGTGGGAGGGACTCCATTCCACGGGCCTGTGTTTCCATACAAGGACGTGCTTCCCCAGAGTGGCAACCCTGACCTCTCCACAGCTGATGGGGTTGGTGTGCCTCTTTGGGCTTTCTCTTTTTCAATCTGCTTGCCCACAGAGTGGTTACTTTTTGGCTGTTAGGTAATCTGTGTGCATCTGTCTTGCGGAGGCTGGCAGAGGTCCACCTGGGTGGGTAACTGGGTGGGTGCGTAAATTTGTCTAATTTGGAAACGAACTATTAGAATGTCCACTGAGACTATGAACCCGAGCACTCCCTCAGTCCAGCTTCTGTCAACAATAAAAGCTTTATTTTGCTTTCCTTCTGTCTGTTTCTCAATTGGTTCTAAACTCAGGAGGACAAAAGAGGAATCAAAATTACCCCTTCCCCTAAACCCCAAGAGGAATTTCAGATATCATCTCTTTCTAGAATCTCCACTTGGTCTGTCCATATCCTGCTCCAATCACAACTGTAGATGCAAGAAGAGTGAAAAGCCATTGCAGCTACTTCTGGGCAGCAGAGAGCAATGACCGCTGCCCGCCATCCTCCTGTGTGTCTCTGGGAATATGGCTAGAAGGACAAAGTAACAAAGTTCTATCTTTGCTTTCTCCTCGTTTCCTAAGGCACACATTTCCTGATGCACACCTCCCCTAAGAGTCAATGAGCCCTGAGGGTGTAGATGAAGAGCGCAGTGCTTCTTCACCACAAAGAATCTGAGAACCCTGAACAAAGACTTTCTTCTACAGAGAAGGGAAGTATGGCCTGCCCAAAGAGACATAACCAATAGAAACAGCTCCTTCACCTTCAAAGGCAATGCTCTCAACTTCTGTTTTCTGTTCTAACATGACAGACTCCAATCAATAACAGTGGGAAGGTAGATCAGACTCCAGGTGAGGTGTGGATGTTACATGTAGCCTTTAAAAGTCCCCAGGCAAGGTTCTGAATCACCTCTCTAGGGGGTCAAGCTGAGATGTGAATCCATGTGTTATAACTCAATAGGGATATGGACATGAAGTTGCTGTCTGAAGCTTCTGTATCTTTATGTGAAAAAAGGAGATAATAAAGCCTATCAATCTAATAGGCTTATCCTCAGGACTAACTGAGACGACATTTAGATCAAGACCCTCTCTGACTGCAACACCCAGTAGCTTCTGTATCAGTTCAGGATAGGCTAAGATATGCTGCAGTAACAAATAACTTCGATGTTTCGGTGCTTAATGGAAAAAAAGGTTATTTGTCAGTCATACCAAGTGTGCTGTAAATCCAAGTAATTCTCCAGGGCACCTGTCCTCCTCGCTCAGAAATCTGGGCTTCATGAAACTGCAGAGTAAAGCCTACTCTGTGATCTCAGTAACAGAGGGCAGCACAGGCGATTAAATGTTCCCATGTGAGAGTAAGACATGTCATTTCCATTCACAATGTTCTTCCCTCAAGAGTACATACATAAAACCCAAAAAACAATCTAGGATCCTCTATAGAGCTCACGTCAGACAGTCCTGACAGACAAGTTACTGAGCAGGAAGTAGAAATTTCTTCCCTTCCTCCAAAAAAGCAAATGTGGGCAATAAGACATGCCTATGTTAATAGAGGCTCAGTGGCTTTATCTCCTAAGGGTACCAACTACTACTGTCCCTGTGGTAAGAATGAAAGTAACATAGCAAGATAAAACCCAAACAAGAGGAATTTCACTAAGAGCATATCTTGGTTGGTTTTCAAGGATGAAATGAGCATCTGTATCATTGCTCTTAGCTGAAAGGTACTGACTTCGTGACTTTGTGTCAATAGGAAAAAAAGACTAAACTGAGATGGGTGTCAAGGTCACCCTGGAATAGAGCATGATGCAAGCACACTTCTGTGCCTCTTATGTGCATTCTCCTTCCTTTTGGTTCTGAAAACTAGATACAGCTGAAAGCCCAGGCAGGAGGCTACAAGTGAATATCCAAAGGCCCCCACTAATTTTTAAAAGCTTTGATTTTCTCTGATCCATCCTGAAAAAGAAGAAATTGCTACTGAAATTAACAGAGCCCTGACCCAGCAAGATTCTCATAACCTAATGGCCTTCTGACAGCTTCCTCGTGTCCTGAGCTCCAAGGAGGCTAACTCTCCCCACTGAGGGAGGGCAGCCCCCACAAGCGCATGGCTGATAACAGGCAAGGAATCAAAACAGCAAAGTGTCCCACAAAGTAATCCATCAGACAAGCACCTTCTTTCCATTCAGTTGTGCTTTTGAAAAAATAAGTACCGAAAACCAAAGTTAGAAGACGTAGAAGGAGATAAAGTATTGAATCTGATGATTCTGTTGACTTAATGAAACACATAAAAATATTTCACCTGACTATCCAGAGGATCTCATATATATTTCTTTTTCTTTCTGCATAAACACTATGCCCACATTTCTGCCTCTCAACTCTCTTTTGCTCCCAGTAGGGTTCTTCCTGCTTTGATTAATCATATTTTGGTTTAGTTTCTCAGCAGGAATGACTCACATTCCCAGTGCTTGGAATAAATGCATCATACTGCTCCCTCAAGTGTTTGTTTTTCAGCAAGTTCCCAAGTACAAACCTGAAGTCAGCTTCAGAAGGTGAGAAGGATCTCTCTGTTGCCAGATCATTTGATGAGCAGATCTCCGGCTTCATTTCTGTCCAGGATCCCACTGCAATTGTGAAGGTGGAGGCTGGCATTGGCATGGTGACGTAGTAATGCCAACTTGAGTAGTCTACAAAGAGAAAGAGAAAAAAAAAAATGAGGCTAATGCATGGTCCTGGACCTTACTCTGTATTTTTTCTCTTTAGGCACTTGAAGAGCTTGTGTGCTAAGTTGAGATGAGCTACTTCTTGGAGGTGGGGCATTATTCTAGGTCTCAGCAATAGAGAGATGATAGATTCAGCATAGCCAAGAAGATTTGGATCTCTTCCATGGATCAGTTTGAAGCCCTTCAAGTGAGGCTATAAATAAAGGGTTGAGGCGGTCACTAATAGCTACAAACACATAAGGACAGAGGTTGTATGCTACTATGTAGTCAAGAACATATCTTATCGATATTGCCAGCACAGTACTTGGCATAAAAAAGAAGATGTTATGTTGAATGAGTGAATAAATGACCATTTCTGTGCTGCCAAACTACTTTGTCTAAATTCAATTCAGGTCACTCTAAAATGGATATAGCAAAAAAGAAAAAGAAAGACTAGGAAGGAAAGTATATGGGTTTTAGCACCAACCCTGAAACTACTTATTTATGGAAGTTCAGGTCTTGTCTTTCATCCTTTTTATCTGTTAATATATTGGGGTAGTCCCCTTTCCTCATCAAGCAGATGAAAAACAGAGCTTGAGAGGTTCAGGCAAGCCAAGGACTCCCAGCTAGTTTGTAACAGGGCTGGAATTTGTAGCTGGAGCTACCTACCACAGCCAAAAGTGTACCCCCTCCACTTAGTCCAAACCATAGAGAAGGTTCTTACCAAAGGAACAAATGATTGATAACTTATAACATTATGCTTCTTTTTTTCTTGTAAGATGAGGAAATGATTTTAATGTTACTGAAATCTCAATGTATCATTCAGCCTGACTTAACATATTTTTTTTCTGAGCAGGTGTTATAATTAGTGGTGTTATCTTTAGGGAATCTAGTATCACCTCACATTATGGAACACAGTGCTTCACTTCCCATAGTGGGAGCTACCGCTAGAGTAACACTCCCAGCCTCTCTTTCGGCCCCTTGCTAACTCCTTTTGAGGAGCTAGTCTTCTCTTTCTTATTTTAAGTTGCTGAGGGTTAAACACTCATAGAATGGCCTGTTGTCGTCCAGTTTGGTCAATTGGTGGGTAAAGTCAAATTCAGGGTTGAAATATTAACAGGCCTACATTGACCAGCAGACTTTTAATGACATTTTTCAAAGTGCTTTATCAGTAAAAATCAGTAATAAAGGTTGGATTTTGCTCTCCATATACTTGGATTTTTTTAAATCTCAACTAATCTGATATTACTTTGCCAACAAAGGTCTGTCTAGTCAAGGCTATGGTTTTTCCAGTAGTCATGTATGGATGTGAGAGTTTGACTGTGAAGAAAGCTGAGTGCCAAACAATTGTTGCTTTTGAACTGTGGTGTTGGAGAAGACTCCTGAGAGTCCCTTGGACTGCAAGGAGATCCAACCAGTCCATCCTAAAGGAGACCAGTCCTGGGTGCTCATTAGAAGGACTGATGCTGAAGCTGAAACTCCAATACTTTGGCCACCTCATGCGAAGAGTTGACTCACTGGAAAAGACCCTGATGCTGGGAGGGATTGGGGGCAGGAGGAGAAGGGGACGACAGAGGATGAGATGGCTGGATGGCATCACCGACTCGATGCACAAGAGTTTGAGTGAACTCTGGGAGTTGGTGATGGACAGGGAGGCCTGGTGTGCTGTGCTTCATGGGGTCACAAAGAGTCGGACACAACTGAGCAACTGAACTGAACTGAATCTGAACTTTGGAAGATTGGAGGGGTCATTAGTTATTACCCTCTGAAACTGACAATTTAGATAGAAAGAAGTATATTACAGAACTTCTCTGATAAAAATCAAAATTTTAAATAGGAAACAAAAATTTAAACTTAGGACAAAATGAACATATCTCAAGTTTGAATAAACAAGATATGCTATCAAGTTTGGAAGTCAATAGAGGAGATACCTGAAGAAGGAATACAGAAGGGCATGCTGCTGGAAACCCTTTACAGAGGCAGCCATTCTCTCAAACTTGCTTGTAAGTTTGATACTGGTTCTGCAAAGAGTGGCTACTCTTGAGATCACTTTCTCCACAGCTGACTAAGAAGCTGAAGACAGGCTCCTCTTTAAAGAGAACCAAATCCAGTGATGCTGGAGACAATCTGATGATACGCATAGCTTCTCCTGGGCTTGAAGAAAAACCACTGCTGTAAAAAAGAATGGCTGCAGTGATCCCAGGCCAGTAAGAGGAAGGTAGAGACAATCCCAGCAGTCGTGACAAAAGCCTGACATGGATCTGACATGACATGCTGTACTGAGTCTACAGCCCTAATTTTTCTGCTTTCCCATAACTGCCTCATTCTCTGCAACCTGACACCTCCCCTACAGTTGCTCCAGTGAAGAACTTCAATTTGGACTGGACAACACAATGAGAGCTGGCGTAAGTTGGGGGGTGGGGAGGAGGAGATATGAGAAGAGGAAAGAAGGTATGGGAAAAGAGTGAAATATCCTAGATTTTGAATATCCTAGGTTTAAAAGAGAAATTTCAAATAACAATCCTCTCTGGATCACAGGGCTGTGGTCTGGTCATTCTATCTCTGAAACCTATTTTGGAGTGTTGTTGAACATGGGCTGTTGAACCTTTCTTTCAAAAACTTCAGCTCCTTGGTGGGGGGGAGAGGTTCAGTAAATAAACAGCAACAGTGAGGCTTGCAAGTAAAAATGGAAGATTAAATACATATCTGATAAAGAGTTAATATCCAAAATATATAAGGAACTCATACAACTCAATAGCAAAAAAACCATATAATCCTTATTTTAAAAATGGGTAGTGGAACTAGGTTGCTTTCTCCTAAAATCCAATTAAAGGACAGTAAAAGGATTTTTTTTAAAGGCATAAACCAAAAAGAACAAGGAGAATAAAATAGGAGACAATTACCCACAAAATACTGGAAGCCAGAATGCAGGTGGTAAAAGAGGAAAATGACATGGCAGCTCTGAATCCTAAGTCAGCTGGGAGAAAGACAAGAATCACCTCATTTTATCCCCCAGATCCTCCCAAAAGGATGTGAGTAGAGGTGCTAAACTAAGCAGGATGGGTCGGATGACTCACAAGGGCTCAGATCCCTGGGTGGCCACCCTTGTTCCTCATACCTGGGCTACCTGTCTCCACCCCCCCCCAATACATACTAGCAAATAACTGGAGGTTTATCTTCCAGAGAATAAAAGAGAGGGTCTCTGAATGTAGAATGGCATAGTTGAAGCAAATGAATGGGATTAAATGAACAAATGCTGAGACCACCAGCCTTAGGTGTGTGCTGTGCTTAGTAACTCAGTCCCATCTGACTCTCTGCAGCCCCATGGACTATAGCCCACCAAGCTCCTCTGTCCGTGGAATTTTCCAGGCAAGAATACTGGAGTGGGTTGCAATCTCCTACTCCAGGGGATCTTCCTGACTCAGGGATTGAACCTGTGTCTCTTGCATTTCCTGCTTTGGCAGGCAGATTCTTTACCATTACCACCAGTCATTTCCCCTTATTCGACAACCAAGTTTTTACCTCCAGGCAGGAAAATGAAGAAACCTGACAAGCCCAAGAGAGACAACCAAGGATACTGAAATTGGAGGTTTCCTATGATTTGTCTATGATGACACTTACAGATGACAAGGCCTATGCACTCACTCAGTGCTCCAATTACATTTTAGTCCTCTACCTACAAATGCCTACAGACAAATCAAGGACCTTCAAGCATCTTTAGAAAGCCCCTAATGCAAAACAGACAAAACCAAAAAGAAGCAAGCAACGTGGAGGACAGTGAACACGCTAGGAGAAAAAAACTTCAAACAACACCAAACAGATACATAATGAAAGTTCAGAGAATTTATTGCAGTAGAGAATTAAAAAAACAAGAGAGAAGGAACGGAAAACCCAATAATAGGAGTGAGATGGAACATAAAGCTGAAATCTCCCCAGAAATAAAAGAGACAATCTAATATCCAAGTAACAGAAGCTCCAGAAAAAGACATCAGAGAAAATAGAAGGAAGAAAACTGTTGGTTAAAAAATTTGAGAAAATTTCCCCAAATTTAAGGGACCATGAGTTTTCAGACTGAAAGGGCACACAATATCCAGAACACCTGGTACAAGTCCACCTACATTATGATACATCATTATGAAATTTAGAACCCTGAGGATAAAGGCAAGATCTTACAAGCTTCCCAAAAGAGAGAGAAAACAAAAATCACTTACAATAGGGACATTTTCAGACATGTAAAGTTTTTTTTTTTTTTTTTTAAATTGCCTCCCACACATTCTGTTTTCTGGAATCTACTAGAGCATGTAAATTATGCTTCAGAAGGAGGTAGTAAACCAGTAAGAGGAACACAGATGATCCAACATAAGAGAGACACGAAAGGGAAAGGAACCTGTAGAATAATGGAGAAAGGCATTCCCAGGAACCAGCTGTGCACCCAGTAGAAAGTGTAACGTGCCCTGCAGGGCAGAGTATATGGCCCCAGGAAAGACTGCTTCAGGAAGATGAAACTGAGAGAAAATCTGATGTATCTGAGCATCTGTAAAGATTTAAATAACTTTTTAAAGAATCTTGGGGTTGGCAAATAACGTAGAAAACCAAGCAAAAGAGAACAGATAATAAGGCTATTATTAATTCCATGAAAAACTAGCATGTAATATAGAAATAATAATATAATCAGAGTTGCACTAACAAACATAGATATAACAATATGTGATGAATATTGATCTAATCAAAGCTATGATATTAATTATATTGTGAAGATAATGTTTTGGGAAGGGAGCATGTATGTGATGGAGTGGGTAGAGCCTGGGGAAGAGTACCAAATCCTTATCTGCCATAGTGTGAAAACCAATGCTGAACAATCAAGCATCTTACTGAATACTATGAACATAAGTATCAAATAATCAAATAAAAAAGATAATTTTTGAAGTAAGAAATATATGCTGGAAGTACTGAGGGCTGCTCTTTTGGGAAGGGAGTATAATAAGCCCAATTGAACTTTTGTGTGTGTGTTTTTTTTTTTTTTAATTTAAAATAACACAATTGGTCAATTAAAAGAGAATCTTATCAGAAAAAGAACAACATTTTTGGTTCTGAGAAACTATTAAAATGATAAAATATAACTCAGAAGAGGGAATTTCACAATAAGGAGTAGGCATTATTCTACTAAGAAATTCTTTAAGAAAAAAACATTGGTAATGATTTTTTGATATAAGATCAAAAGCAAAAAGAAATAGGAGGAACTACATCAAGCTAAAAATGTTCTACATAGCAAAAGAAATCAGCAGTGGAATGAAAGGGAAATCTACTGAATGAGAGAAAGTATTTGCAAACCACACATCTGATAAGGAGTTAATATCTAAAATATGCAAGGAACTCATGCAACACAATAGCAAGAAGGCATCTAACCCTACTTTTAAAATGGGTAGAAGACCTAAATAGACATTTTTCCAAAGAAGTAACTCAAATGGGCAAGAAGTAGACAAAAAGGTGCTCAGCATCAGCAATCATCAGGTAAATGCAAATCAAAACCACAGTGAGGCATCACCTCACCTATTAGAATAACTGTTTCCACAAAGCCGAGAGATAAGTGCTGGCGAAGATGGGGAAAAAAAGGAAGCCTTGTGCAATGTTGAGGCGAATATAAAATAGTGTGGCCACTATGGAAAACATTATGGAGGTTCCTAAACATTTTTTTTTTAAAATAGAATGCCTCATGATCCAGCAATGTCACCTCTGGGTATATACCTGAAGGAAATGAAATCACTCTCTCAAAGATATCTGCACTCCATGTGCATTACAGAATTATTCAGAATAGCCAATAGCCAAGATAGGGAAACAACCTAAGCTCCGAATGGTAGATACATGGATAGAGAAAATGTGATACACACACACACACACAGACACACACACACGCAGAATATTATTTATTCATTAAAAAATCCTGCCATTTGCAACAACATGGATATACCTTGATGGCATTATGCTAAGTGAAATAAGACAGACAGGAAAAGACAAATACTGTATGATCTCACTTACATGTGGAATCTAACAGAAAAAAAAAATTAATAGAAGTAGAAAGTAGATTGGTGGCTGCTAGTGGTGGTGGGCAGAGGACAGTTGGGAGGGAGAAAGGGTGAAGGTGCTCAAAGGGTGCAAGCCTCTAGTTATAAGTAAGTTCTGAGGATGTAGGTACAGTGTGGTGACCATCGTTAACAATATTGTACATCTGAAAATTGCTTAAGAGAGTAAATCTTAAAAGTCCTCACCACACACACACACTATATAACCATATGACTTTATTTAATCATCATTTCACAATATATACATATATCAAACCATCACATTGATCATCTTAAACTTACATAATGTTACATGTCAATTATATCTCAATGAAGCCTCGAGGGGCAAGAATGAAATGCTATACACAATAGGCTTTCTCCCTATGTTCCACATGGAACTTTTCAACTGCTTTTTTGCTGTCCTTCTGGTTCCTGTACCGTCCATTTAGTACATGGACAAGATGAGACATGGAAACAGCAGAAGCTGAAGCTGCTGTCAGAGAGAGCACTGCTAATGGAGGGGGAGTATCTATGAGACGCCTGCAGAGGGCCATGGAGAATCCACAAGACTGCCCAGTCGCGTCACGTCCCAGCGTCTTCATGAGGATGTCTGTACCCTCTCGGTGATGTCAGGAGGGCTCAGGAGGCCACAGAGGGGTGTGGCAGACGGCTGGAATGAGATTAGCAGTTTTAAAAAGTCAAACCTTAAGATGACCTAGAGTTTGGGAGCAAGGTAGTGAAAGTGATAACAGGACCTGAGTCAAGTCCAGTGAAAGTGTTTTCGGTCTAGCATGGTCTCTCCACAGTCTTCTGGGAAGTTAAATAACAGAGAGAAAAGGACTCGAGGGGGAAATGAGTTGGAAACATCTCCCAAACCCATATTTTAAATGTTCAATATGACTGTCTCCTATACAGACCTCAAAACTTGTTATTATTATTATTTTTAGATTCCTCTACTTAGTGGAGCTCACATGGAAGAAACTGTTTTACATTTCAGGCTTTTAAAGCAAAAAAGTTTTCTAGGCTACCAAGCTACCGTCAAACAGGGGCAGATAACTAGTCCGGGCCACGTACGAACTGGCCAGGAACCCACTTCTCAAAAAGACCCTAGTTGGACTCTTCTCAGAAGCTTCCCAAGTTCCAATCATGGGCTTCTTGCACAACCCTGAGGAAATCTGGAGCTGGTGCTGCGACAACAGAATGCTTCAGTAGGGTTCAGGGGGAGGCTCTCACTAGCTCATTACTATGAGGGCAGGTCTAGGAACCTCATTTGGTAGAAAACTCTCTCCTGGGTTGTCTGCTCATGGATTATTCCACTGAGTCCAGTCTTGCATGACGACCACCCAGTGCCACGGGGAGGTAGCTGCTCGGGAAATACCTGACCTCACTTTCAAACCATACTGCAAAGAAAAAAACAAATGCAAATAACAAGGGGAATACTGCTCCAGAAAGCAGAGCATGCATTCCAAAGACAAAGAGAAATAATTTCTGGATTATCTATTGTTTGGGATAAGCCTGCCTTGGAAAGAGAATTGACAAGAGTTTATTTCTCTTAAAATGTCCACAGACTGAGTTCTAGCTCTGGAATCTGATTGCAAAGTTTCAATTCTCTGATCCACACCAGTTTGGGCACATTGCTTAATCTCTCCATGCGTCAGTTTCCTCATCTGTAACAAAGGAATAATCATAGTCTGTACCTCACAGCATTATGTGAGGATTAAGTTAGGTAACACACACAGAAATCTCTAGGCATAGTAACTGGTGCATAGTAAGTGCTGAAAAAATGTTAACTGCTGTCTTTACAGCTGCCTCCCCCTGTTGCTTGGGCTGACTTTCTGGCGGCAGAGACTAAGAATGTCGAAGGTATGGCTGCCACATGTGCACTGAAGCCTGTGGCCTGATGAGGCCCACAGACGGGGTTTAAGGTTGAATGGCATTAAAACACTGCACACAAAGCGATCCATTTAAAGGAGAATGACAGCCCAAAGGGGGCATCCTGTATGACTTCATATGGAATGGGCCATTTGGAGACTATTTAAATAGTGTTTACTTGAAATGAGCCATCCTCGATGAAATAGACAGTGAATGCCTTCATTTTCCTTTTTGATTCAATCCACTTGCCCTAGACTCCCTCACTACACCAGCTGCAAAACAAAGAGAACATGCTGTACTTGAAATCACCCAGAGTTTTTCCTCTGCCGAGGCCAGAAGCCCATCACACCACTGGATGATTTCACGGCCAGGACGGGATTCATTAGTAAGACGCCCAGGGAGGGGGCCCATAGGAAGGAGCCCAGGGGAAGTGGTGCACACTAACTGTGCAGGCTTGAGCAGCCACCCAGCACACCTCCCTCTTGGGCCTCCTCGAAAAGTTCTTGCAAGCCACTATGCCATCTAAAATCCTTATCCTTTCATTGTCTCACTAGTAAGCCAGATATATCAGATACTGTTCTTAGAATTGTGCTAGCAGCAGCTACAAGATACAAGTAAACATTTTCATCTTCAATTCAGGACTGAAATTTTCCTTAAAGATGACTTTCTTATGATAAGAATTTGAGATGGGTAATTTTTCAAATTGTAAGCTTTGAAAATTATACTTATAACTGGAAATTACCTCAATTATTTCCTTCATATACTATTCTAAAACACTGTCCTATGAATGGTTTTGAAGATTCTTTAGGGTAAGAAAAGTGGGGAGGAAAAAAGGAAGAACATGCTGGAGTATTTCGTTCACAGGAAGAGAGAGAACTTTTTTACGCTAAACCTGTGAAATACTTTGCTAATTATTTGAAGAAATTGTCCTTACAAAAAGAAAAAAAATTCAGGAAAAAAATCAAGATATTGTAGTTATTTCTATATATCAATCATGCCTACTAATAGTAAATTAAATATAAAATCTATGGAACATCAGTGTACTATTCTTAGAGGAGTCCTGGATATACTCAATCAACACACACCAAAGCCACAGCCACACCACACACAAACACTCTGCTTCCAACAGAGGCAAAGGCTGATGATTTATGTTTGCAGAGTTATGCATTCACCAAATTACTTGTTCTTAAAGAGCTATCGTTTCACTGAAAATTAAAACAGGCACTTAAATTCTCCCTATTAAAAGATTTTCCTTTATGTTTTAAACTTTTCCACTTTAAGTTAGACAAACAGCATGAAGCATTTGGAAACATCAAATTGATACATGCTTTTATTTACATATCATATCTCTTTACTCAATTCTTCTGTAGCGCCTGCTTCTTTCCTACCTCAAGCTTGTTTCTTTCTCTACCCACTATTCCTAATTTCAGATTTTCCTGCCGGAACTACTGCACGTGTCACTCCTTCGTATTACAAATTTAAAATGCTTGATGGTATGTATAGGAACACATAATATACGAGTGTGAATTTATAAGTATACAGAGATACACTATATTTAAATTTTCTATTACATATTTTTATATATTTACTATAATAAATACAATGGATGCATAACAAAGTAGGTAAAGCTCCCAGTTTTGGTTGCGCTTCCTTTTTTGGCTTCGTTCTCTGGAGGCTTTCAGCAAACCCCAGCTTTTTTTTCTTTCACTACTTTTGAGATGCCGAGTCTACACGTTCTGGTTTTATGAGCTAGTGCCACCCTCCTGAATACCCATGGCGTGACTGTCTTTCCTTAGTTCTTTTCCGCTCTTGCTCAAGGGCGGGAACTGGCACCAGAACAAAGGAGACAGTAAGACGCCCTGGGCTGGTATGCAACCAGCACTGCCTGACCAGGGCCACACGCCAGATCATGCCACCCGCTTCTCAGGCACTGATGCCACCCGGCAAGGCTTCAGGTTTCCTTTCCTGGCAACATGGTACCGCCTATGGCACAGGAGACCCAGGAGAGAATGACCTTCAAGATCATTCCCGTGAACCAGGTAGAAGAGCGCCACCTACTGAACCCAGAACGCAAGCACCGGCACTGGTTCTGAGGTTTTCCCTCGTGGCTAATGGACTACCTAAAGGAATACGTTTTACCAGGCTTGTTATGCCAGGTCTCACCCGCACGCTGACCTGTGTGGATAACCTAGTTCTCCTTAAACTTAAATACAAGGTGGATGGGCAAACTGGTCACCAAATCATTCTGTGCCAGAGGGTCACGAGTGTGCTTTAGTACTTTACTCACATGAGAAAATTCATGAATGTCAAGCCTAAGACAAACATTCACAGCAACAAGACACAGGCCTGCTGGAATCATGATTATCCAAAAGAAATCACGATGACTTCCCTGTCTGTCAAATACAGTAAGTGCAATACTAGGAGGGCAAGCAAGAACTAGTCAAAAAGCAAGTCACAAACAAAAGCATGAGCTGATGTTTAGGAATGTGCAGGGCGTTATGTGGGGTCTTATGGGGGGTGTGACAGGGCAGAACACAGTCCTCGGTCAGCAGCAGCTTTCTAAAGAGGAAAGATGTGTTCACCCTGTACTCCGACCCCTTGAAACACACGGATGCATGCTAGCCCAGAATAAAGTTGCCTCAGTTCGAGAAACAAGGAGCTCTCTCTACTTTGCATTCTCTCTTTGTGAAAACACTTAATCATAACCATTTCTAAATGTCTTTTAATTCACCATTTCCTCAGACGTAATTCTTGGTCTCATACAGTCTAAATAGTAGTATTGCTCATTTTGAGCCATCAAAAGGAAAGAAAAGTTGGTTTTCAATGGCACACAGCGGGGGCGGGTCCGGACCCTGAAGTCTTGGCTTTCCCCTGGAATTTCCCACACAAAATCAAGAGAGAATGTCAGGGAGCTGGTCTATTGGGCATGCCAGAGAGCAGCATTTTGCCCAGGATGAAGTAATGTCTACATTCTCCTACTTTTGCACAGAAAAATGAAATCAGATCTTAAGCAAGGGTACATAGTTTTTTTTTTAAACATCTTTCACTTGTTCATATGCTTTTTCTCCTACAATTGGAAGAAGTTTCAGTTAGTCAGTCTTATTCATTTATTTGTGGCTTCCCATGAAAAAATATAACTGGAGTGGTTTTTTTTTAATTTCCTAGGAAGTAGACCCTGCAAAAATAAAACAAAATTAAATTAACAACAACAAAATTACCAAGCAGGAGGAAATTAGAATGTACTACGCCATTTTTTTTTTTCCTTTTAAATACTGAACCTGGGGAAAAGGTATAAACTTCAATCAGAGGCAAAACTAAAGGAATGACCCTGAAATCATTTTTGTTACTATCAATAGTGATTTTGAATGCTGCTTCCATGAACCTATTATATCTGTCTGATTACAGAGAACACATTTATTCAACAAATAGGTACTGAGTACCTGTTATATACAAAACACTGTACTGGGCATTGGGGGTCTCTGAGCTTAATTGTTTAGCTACATTTTGGCAGGGAATGCAGGCTGACAATAATATACAGGTTAACATTTCTGTCTGCCCAAGTGACATTATGCTGAGCAAGTTATATAATAAAGGAGCCAAATGAGTCAAACTAAATCTATGGTTTTGACTTAGCCTTGTTGAGAAAAAGGATAGTGACTTCTCAGCTACTAAAATTCTTATGACAGTCATCACACTACCATCTAAACCATTAGCCTTCTTCTTTAAAATAGCCAGGAGGAATGACTTCCCCCACGCAGTAAGAACGCAGAGGTCCCTCATCTGATTTCCATCCCCTGCCCAGGGTTGTTATCATTTCGGGCGTCGTTATCTGCCTCATTACACTGTGCTGCTCCCAGGTGCTTTGCTTCTTTCGGGAAATCAGCTGATGACTGGCAAATGTACTAATCAGGTTGATGTGTTGCTGTGATGGAAACTGTGACTTGCCGGTTGGGTTTTGCTGCTCATGTTTTCAAGGATAGCTCATTGTTTTAAAGGGCATTGTGCACAACAGAGTGGAGGTCCTATGAGACCAATCCACCAATCTAGAAAACATGATTTGGAAAGAAAGTAATAGCATCTTGTGTCCACATATCCTTTTTCTCCAAGGAGTACAGACACATTTGGAGATATTATTCCATCCTCAGAACAGCCATTTGGGGCAGAGGGTGTTGTGACTGTACTTGCCTGGCTGTCCTCTGATAAACCCCAGCTGCTGGGCTGTGTGAGGCATGCAGTATGATGCAGAAAGTTCTTTCTCCTGGTCTAGCTAAATCCTCCCTCAGTGTGAACTGGAAAAGTCTACTCTGAGGTATCACATAAGGTGTAAGTTGTATATAAGCAAAACCCAATTAGCATCTACTTTATTATAACCATGCCTGATTAGTAATTCTGAAAAAAAAAAAAGATATCCATAGATATACTCTTGGTGGTATTTAACATAGAAAATGTTAAAAGTCAACTCTTGTTTTAATTTTTGATGATAACCTTCAAATAGATATTGAAAGGGTCAGAAGACTTTTTTCTTGGAAAGCGCTTGTTAGTAAATATTTTAGGCTGTGTAGGCCCTGTAATGCTCAAATTCTCCAAGCCAGGCTTCAGCAATATGTGAACTGTGAAATTCCAGATGTTCAACCTGGTTTTAGAAAAGGCACAGGAACCACAGATCAAATTGCCAACATCTGCTGGATCACTGAAAAAGCAAGAAAGTTCTAGAAAAATATCTATTTCTGCTTTATCGACTATGCCAAAGCCTTTGACTGTATGGATCACAATAAACTGTGGAATATTCTGAAAGAGACGGGAGTACCAGACCACCTGACCTGCCTCTTGAGAAACCTGTATGCAGGTCAGGAAGCAACAGTTAGAACCGGACATGGAACAACAGACTGGTTCCAAATAGGAAAAGGAGTACGTCAAGGCTGTATATTGTCACCATGCTTATTTAACTTATATGCAGAGTACATCATGAGAAACGCTGGGCTGGAGGAAGCACAAGCTGGAATCAAGAGTGCCGGGAGAAATATCAATAACCTCAGATATGCAGATGACACTACCCTTATGGCAGAAAGTGAAGAGGAGCTAAAGAGCCTCTTGATAAAAGTGAAAGAGGAGAGTGAAAAGGTTGGTTGAAAGCTCAACATTCAGAAAACTAAGATCATGGCATCTGGTCCCATCACTTCATGGCAAATAGATGGGGAAACAGGGGAAGCAGTGTCAGACTTTATTTTTGGGGGGCTCCAAAATCACTGCAGATGGTGACTGCAGCCATGAAATTAAAAGATGGTTACTCCTTGGAAGGAAAGTTATGACCAACCTAGATAGCATATTAAAAAGCAGAGACATTACTTTGCCAACAAAGGTCCGTCTAATCAGGGCTATGGTTTTTCCAGTGGTCATGTATGGATGTGAGAGTTGGACTGTGAAGAAAGCTGAGCACCGAAGAACTGTTGCTTTTGAACTGTGGTGTTGAAGAAGACTCTTGAGAGTCCCTTGGACTGCAAGGAGATCCAACCAGTCTATTCTAAAGGAGATCAGTCCTGGGTGTTCATTGGAAGGACTGATGCTAAAGCTGAAACGCCAATACTTTGGCCACCTCACACAAAGAGTTGACTCATTGTAAAAGACTCTGATGCTGAGAGGGATTGGGGGCAGGAGAAGGGGATGACAGAGGATGAAATGGTTGCATAGCATCACCAACTCAATGGACATGAGTTTGAGTAAACTCCGGGAGTTGGTGATCGACAGGGCGGCCTGGCGTGCTGCGGTTCAGGGAGTTGCCAAGAGTCGGACATGACTGAGTGACTGAACTGATACCGATAGTGATTGCAGCACCAAAGCAGCCATAGACAATGGCTGTATTCCAATAAAACTTTATTTACAAAAACAGGCAGTAGGCTGGATCTGGCCAGTGGGCTGGATTATCCAGATACAAAGGAGTCCTGCCAAACAATTTCAAAGTTCACATCTGCAGTAGTGTAAATGATTTCACACAGACATGTAGCACTGCTTTAATTACTGAGTGATAATGAGAAAAGAACGTAAGAATGATGCTTTTGGTGGGTAAAGGCTAAATGACATCAGAGCATGCTGTGTAAGCAAAAGCTTTACGGCATATGGAAGAAAAGCGGTGGAGAAGATCATCACGTGGCTTAGGGTAGAATAGGAACAACGACCTCAAAAGAACCTTCGCGGAGCTGTCAGCACCACATACATATTGTAAGGAGCATTTTCATTCCAGCAAAATAATAATCTTTACATTAAATTGAAGTTGTTCATTTAAATTTTATTGATTTAATATTTGGTCTGCATTTAATTTACACTTTATTTTGACATGACAGATAGATGAGTTACAAGCTTACATTTATAGTTTTAAAAATATTATTCTAATACAAATAATTTAAGTCAACCCTGGTGAATCAGGAGAATTTTTCCCCTCTGAAAAGTAAAATAATGCTCAAATTTGAGAAAAACTGCCAAACACAGCTTTTACATCTGAGCTGCAAGGGCCCAATCATGACTGAGAAAGTATGTAGGCTTGTCAAGGTGGGAGTTGGAAGATGCAACTCCCAACATCGCATCTTAGGAAGTGTAGTTAGTCATCATCACAAGTAAGCCAGAAATGGAGGCTGGAGGAGCCCAGGTATCGATGCCTGCTTGAGACCTCTGTACAGTGGTGAATTTACTCAATCAATTTACCAAGTCAGGGAAACGAGCAGGGAGGGTTAAAAAAAGATGCTGTGTAAGTCCCAAAGAACTTCACTAGACAATTCACAAGAGGGGCTGTGTGCATAACTAACCTGTCATCTGTTGAACAGCGAGGGGATTTCAGGAAGCACAGAAGTGGACAGTGAATGGAGCTAAGGGAAATCCACAGACTTTATCCTGTCTATTGAAACACCCCAGAGAGGAAAACCAAGAGCATGATGGGGCAAAAATACTGCAGAATAAAGGTAAAAGTAAATATTGTTCTAAGGACTCAGAAGAACATGCCTCAGAAATGAATTTACTACTGGAAGGAAAACAAGTTTGGAATACTGGCATCCCATTACGATACATGAAGATATAACTTTTACGAAAAAAGATAAAAAGCCATGAGAAGCCTGGAGAAGGAACTGGCTATCCACTCCAGCATTCTTGCCTGGAAAAGTCCATGGACAGAGGAGCCTGGCCGGCTGCAGTCCATGGGGTTACATGATTGAGCACGTATGCATGAGGGTAGAGGGAGATGGGCTGGTAGCAATAAACTGATAGAACTGAAAAAAAAAAAAAAAACCTGTGAGAAGACAACTAGCTCAAACAGTACAACACAGTGAGATCAAAAGACAACAAAGTAACCAAAAAAAGCTTAAGGAAGAGCTGCAAAGATTATTACAGTAACAACCTATAATGGAATTACTAAAGAATAAAATGTCTCTATGGAAAATCAGTGGTATAAAGTATAAATAAAAAATGAAAAGGCAAACCATACAGTCTAGGAGAATATACTTGTGATACATATCTGACTAAAGGCTAGAATATCAAATATATAAAGAATATCAAATATATAAAGTTATAAATTCTCATAATCTAACAAAAAAACAACAAAATGACTTGGAAGAGACATTTTTTAAAGGCATGTACAAGAATTGCATGAAAGTTGCTCACCATTATTAGTTATCAGAGTAATGCAAACTAAAACCACAAGATAGTATTTCACCCCAGTTTAGAGCTAAAATTAAAGGGACCGACAACATCCAGTGTATGCAAAGATACACAGCTATTGGACTCTCCTAAACTTCTGGTGGAATGCAAAATAACTGAATCACTTGGAAACAGTTTGCCAGATACAAAGTTAAAATACATTTATATGATCCAGCAATTCCACTCTTAGGTATTTACCCACGAGAAATTAAAACCTTTATCCACAAAAAGACTTACACAGAAGTATTCACAGAATACTTTTCATACTATACATGACAAATTCAAATGTCCGTTAACAGGTGAGTGGATAAACAAACTAGTTTACTCATAC
Organism: Oryx dammah; assembly: GCF_014754425.2. Classification (NCBI taxonomy): domain Eukaryota; kingdom Metazoa; phylum Chordata; class Mammalia; order Artiodactyla; family Bovidae; genus Oryx; species Oryx dammah. Next base: position 79,767,246 of record NW_024070185.1, on the reverse strand, counting down.
GATGGATTATTACTCATCAACTTTTTAAAAATAATAACTATTGATACTCACAACAACGTGGGTCTGTCTCACACTCATGTTAAGTGAAAGAAGGCAGACACAAGAGTACACATGAATGACTCGATTTACAAGAATGTTTAGGAGAGGTAAAACTAATTTATAGGCATGGAGATAAGATCAGTGGTTGACTGGAGTGGGGTTAGGGAGAAATCAGTCAAGTAGCGATGGCAAAGGCACAAGGGGATTTCTAGGTAGTAGAAATGTTCCATATCTTCATAGGGGTGCTGATTAAATGCATTTGTTGTTGGTCAGTTGCTAAGTTGTGTCCAACTCTTTGTGACCCGACCGACTGCAGCATGCCAGTCTTCCCTGTCCTTCACTATCTCATGGAGTTTGCTCAAATTCATGTCCATTGAGCTGGTGATACTATCTAACTACCTTACCCTCTGCCACCCTCTTCTCCCTTTGCCTTTAGTCTTTCCCAGCATGAGGGTCTTTTCTGATGAGTTGGCTCTTCACATCAGGTGGCCAAAGTATTGGAGATTCAGCTTCAGCATCAGTTCTTCCAATGAATATTCTGGGTTGATTTCCTTTAGGATTGACGGTTTTGATCTTCTTGCTGTCCAGGGGAATCTCAAGAGTCTTCTCCAGTACAATTCAAAAGCATGAATTCTTCAGGGCTCAGCCTTCTTTATGGTCCAGTTCTCACGTCCATACATGACTACTGGAAAAACCATAGCTTTGACTATAAAACCATAGCTTTGCCAGTAAAGTGATGTCTTTATTTTTTAATGCACTATCTAGGTTTATCATAGCTTTCCTTCCAAAGAGCAAACACCTTTAACTTCATGGTTTCATTCACCATCCACAGTGACTGATTTTGTGTTCTTGGAACCCAAGATAAAAAAATCTGTTACTGCCTCCACTTTTCCCCCTCTATTTGCCATGAAATGATGGGACAGAAGTCATGATCTTAGTTTTTTGAATGTTGAGTTTTAAGCCAGCTTTTCCACTCTCTTCTTGCACCCTCATCAAGAGGCTCTTTAGTTTCTTTTCACTTTCTGCTATTAGAGTGGTATCACCTGCATATCTGAGGTTCTTGATATTTCTCCCCACAATCTTGATTCCAGCTTGTGATTCATCCAGCCTGGCATTTCTCATGATGTACTCTGCATATAAATTAGATAAGCAGAGTGACAATATATAGTCTTGACGTACTCCTTTCCCAGTTTGGAACCAGTCCATTGCTCCATGTCTGGTTCTAACTATTGCTTCTTGACCTGCATACAGGTTTCTTGGACAGGTAAGGTGGTCTTGCATTCCCATCTCTTTAAGAATTTTCCACAGTTTGTTGTGACCCACAGAGTCAAAGGCTTTAGCATAGTCAATGAAACAGAAGTAGATGTTTTTCTGGAATTCACTTGCTATCTCTATGAGCCAACAGATGTTGGCAATTTGATCTCTAGTTTCTCTGCATTTTCTAAATCTAGCTTCTACATCTGGAAGTTCTCAGTTCATGTACCATTGAAGCTGAACTTGAAGGATTTTGAGCATAACCTTACTAGCATGCAAAATGAGTACAATTGTCTGGATCAGAAAATATACCAATAGCCACCATTCTGGGGAAAAAAAATACTATAGCCATTTCCCAGTTGACTAAGAGATGAATCAAACTTAGATCAAGAGTAAAGAAAGTCTGAATACTTACTGCAAATATAATTTGAAACTGGATAAAAATGTACAACAGTGATTATAATTCCTTGAGAAGATTTAAAATAAAAACAAAATATATAGATAATATGAGTCTCAAATTCCAAATTATATTAATTAAAACTGGAGAATGTGGGCAAGAGAAATTGATAGAAATAAGTGAAAAGTGTTAGTCACTCAGTCATGTCCACCTCTGCGAACCCATGGACTGTAGCCTGCCTGGCTCCTCTGTCCATGGACGTCTCCAGGTAAAAATATCAGAGTGGGTAGCCAATCCCTTCCACAGGGGATCTTCCCAACCCAGAAATGATCATTAAATTCCTTATATAATATAGAATAAAGTCAAGAGCTTTTGCTTAATTAAATTGTGAACATCCACTTATGGAACACTCTATAGTATTAAAAATAACGAGGAAGCTCTTTATGGTCAGATATGAAATTGTCTATAAGAACATTATTCTAAAAGGGGGATCATTACACAAAAATGTGTACAGCATGTTATGTTTTGTGCAACAAAAGAGGAAAAAATATACTGTATAAAGGAAGCTGGTGACCTTGGTTGCCTTGGGGAAGGGTTACTGGATAGTTGGGAATTAGGAATAAAAAGAAGACATCATAAAATTTTTTTATCCTTTGTTTATTTGTAAATGAACCATGTAAACATGACTTATTTTTTAAAATTAAATTTTTAGATGTATAATTTGTTTTGTTTTGACTTTGAGAATAAAGTAAACGTTCATTAAACACTTTGTTACATGTGTAAATCTAATTTATGATGAAGAAGACATCACAAATCAGAAAAGATTCATTAAATGATCTTGGATGCTGGTTTTATATTTGAAAATAAAAATGTTTAATCCTTATTTCTGGAGAAGGAAATAGCAACCCACTCCAGGATTCTTGCCTGGAGAATTCCATGGACAGAGGAGACTGGCGGGCTACAGTCCAGTTCAGCTCAGCTCAGTTCAGTCATTCATTCATGTCCAGCTCTTTGTGATCCCATGGACTGCAGCACTCCAGGTTTCCCTGTCCATCACCAACTCAAGAATTTACTCAAACTCATGTCCATTGAGTCAGTGATGCCATCCAACCATCCCATCTTCTGTCATCCCCTTCTCCCACCTTCAATCTTTTCTAGCATCAGGATCTTTTCAAATAAGCTGGTTCTTCACATCACATGGCCAAAGTATTGGAGTTTCTGCTTCAGCATCAGTCCTTCCATTGAATATTCAGGACTGATTTCCTTTAGGATGGACTGGTTGGATCTCCTTGCTGTCCAAGGGATTCTCAAGAGTCTTCTCCAACACCACAGTTCAAAAGCAACAATTCTTCAGTTCTCAGCTTTCTTTATAGTCCAACTCTCACATCCATACATGACTACTGGAAAAACCATAGCCTTGACTAGATGGATCTTTGTTGGTAAAATAATGTCTCTGCTTTTTAATATGCTATCTAGGTTGGTCATAGCTTTTCTTGCAAGGAGAAAGCGTCTTTTAATTTCATGGCTACAAGTCACCATCTGCAGTGATTTTGGATCCCCCCAAAGAGAAGGCAATGGCACTCCACTCCAGTACTCTTGCTTAAAAAATCCCATGGACGGAGGAGCCTGGTCGGCTGCAGTCCATAAGGTCCCTAAGAGTCGGACATGACTGAGTGACTTCACTTTCACTTTTCACTTTCATGCATTGGAGAAGGAAATGGCAACCCACTCCAGTGTTCTTGCCTGGAGAATCCCAGGGACACAGGAGCCTGGTAGGAAGCCGTCTATGGGGTTGCACAGAGTCAGACACGACTGAAGTGACTTAGCAGCAGTTAGCAAAATAAAGTCTTCACTGTTTTCATTGTTTCTCCATCTATTTGCCTGAAGTGATGGGACCAGATGCCATGATCTTAGTTTTCTGAATGTTGAGCTTTAAGCCAACTTTTTCACTATCTTTCACTTTCATCAAGAGGTTCTTTAGTTCTTCGCTTTCTGCCATAAGAGTGGTGTCATCTGCATATCTGAAGTTATTGATATTTCTCCCCACAATCTTGATTCCAGCTTGTGTTTCATCCAGTCCAGTGTTTCTCATGATGTACTCTGAGGCTGCTGCTGCTGCTAAGTCGATTCAGTCGTGTCCAACTCTGTGCGACCCCATAGACGGCAGCCCACCTGGCTCCCCCGTCCCTGGGATTCTCCAGGCAAGAATACTTGAGTGGGTTGCCATTTCCTTCTCCAATGCATGAAAGTGAAAAGTGAAAGTGAAGCTGCCCAGTTGTGTCCAACTCTTCGCGATCCCATGGACTACAGCCTACTAGGCTCCTCTGTCCATGGGATTTTCCAGGCAAGAGTACTGGAGTGGGGTGCCACTGCCTTCTCCACATGATGTACTCTACATACAGGTTAAATAAGCAGGGTGACAATATACAGCCTTGACATACTCCTTTCCCTATTTGGAACCAGTCTGTTGTTCCTTGTCCAATTCTAACTGTTGCTCCCTGACCTGCATACAGATTTCTCAAAAAGCAGATCAGGTGGTCTGTTATTCTCATCTCTTTAAGAATTCTCCACATTTTGTTGAAAATTGTTATCTGTTGAGACCATTCAGATATGACCTAAATCAAATTCCTTACGATTATACAGTGGAAGTGACAAATAGATTCCATGAATTAGATCTGATAGAAAATGTGCCTGAAGAACTGTAGAGGGAGGTACATGACATTGTACAGGAGGCAGTGATCAAGACCATCCCCAAGAGGAAGAAATGCAAAAAGGCAAAATGTTTGTCTGAGAAGTCACAAATAGCTGTGGAAAGAAGAGAAGTGAAAGACAAAGGAGAAAAGGAAAGACATATCCATCTGAATGCAGAGTTCCAAAGAATAGCAAGGAGAGATGAGCCTTTCTCAGTGATCAGTGCAAAGAAATAGAGGAAAACAATCGAATGAGAAAGACTAGAGATCTCTTCAGGAAAATTAGAGATACCAAGGGAACATTTCATGCAAAGGTGGGCATAATAAAGGACAGAAAGGGCTACATTCCCTGGGATCACAAAGAGTCAGACATAAGTTAGTGACTAAAGAACAACAGTCCTTATTTCTCAACAGTGACCAGATTAAACTACAAACAGATTACAGAGTGAAGTTACTAAAAAATAAATTAAAATTAGATAAAAATATTAGAATAAAACAGGTGAATCTTAGAGCCAAGAAAGACTTCTCAAGAGAAACCTGACATATCTGACTATATAAAAATTAAAATGTCGTATAGATCAGAAATATTCTATAAAATTAAAAAGTATACAAAAATTGAGAAAAAATACACAGATATAAGAGATTATCTCTCTATTTCATTTTATTTTTTTTTGAATGGGAGAACAGATTACAGATTTTACGTAATAGAAGTTTTATGTCACACGAGAGCCTCCATAATGAAATGAAGACCTGAAGAAACAGACCTGTGCACTTGTGTGCTGGGTTTGATGACCAGTGGACAGTCAACTCAGGAACAGTCAGGTGGAAAACTGCACAGGCCACGGTGTGTGAGAAAGAGCGTGGAACCTCCATGCCCTCTCCAGGGGTACCGTTCTCCTCATGTCTCCATGTGGTAACTAATCAGGAAGCCCCAGGAACTTTATTTTTTAAAGATCCAATCAAACTACAAGACAAAACAAACTTTCGGAAACCTCACTAACATCTCAATATACAAATGGGCAAAGGAAATTAACAGATAGGAAATGGAAACGGCTAAGGACATATGACAGCTCATTGATAATCAAAGTAATCCAAATTAAAAAGAAACCTTCTCTTGCCTATCAGATGGGTGAAACTCCAAGGATGAGGGGGCCTCCTTCATAACTACTGATGGATATGTAAAGTGTCACAACCTTTCTGAAAAACAACTTGAGATAAGTACCAACAGCCTTCAACAGGCTCAAAACTTTTGACTCGATAATTCTAAGTTTATATAAACTATCTCCTCAGAAATTTAATGTGACTTTATTTATAATAAGAAAAAACCTTGGAAACAATACAATTGTCTGTAATATGGAAATATAATAAAATCTGATATACTCATAAAATACTGTGCAGACATTAAAATCATTAATTTCAAAAATACTTAATGTCTGGAAAGACATCCAAGATATACTGTAAGTGAAAACTGCTATATGCTCTGCTGGCAATTTTTTAAATGACAATGTATAATATATACATAGATTTTAAATACCAGAGGGAAATGCTACAAAATGTTAGCAATCATTTTCTTTAAAATTAATTTTATTACTTTTCAGTTCAGTTTAGTTCAGTTCAGCCCCTCAGTTGTGTCCAACTCTTTGCGACCCCATGAATTGCAGCACGCCAGGCCTCCCTTGTCCATCACCAACTCCCGGAGTTCACCCAAACCCACGTCCATTGAGTCAGTGATGCCATCCAGACATCTCATCCTCTGTCGTCCCCTTTTCCTCCTGCCCCCAATCCTTCCCAGCATCAGAGTCTTTTCCAATGAGTCAACTCTTTGCATCAGGTGGCCAAAGTATTGGAGTTTCAGCTTTAGCATCAGTCCTTCCAATGAACACCCAGGACTGATCTCCTTTAGAATGGACTGGTTGGATCTCCTTGCAGTCCAAGGGACTCTCAGGAGTCTTCTCCAACACCACAGTTCAAAAGCATCAATTCTTTGGTGCTCAGCTTTCTTCACAGTCCAACTCTCACATCCATACATGACTACTGGAAAAACCATAGCCTTGACTAGACAGACCTTTGTTAGCAAAGTAATGTCTCTGCTTTTAAATATGCTATCTAGATTGGTCATAACTTTCCTTCCAAGGAGTAAGCGTCTTTTAATTTCATGGCTTCAATCACCATCTACAGTGATTTTGGAGCCCCCAAAATAAAGTCTGACACTGTTTCCACCATTTCCCCATCTATTTGCCATGAAGTGATGGGACCAGATGCCATGATCTTCGTTTTCTGAATGTTGAGCCTTAAGCCAAGTTTTTCACTCTCCTCTTTCACTTTATTACTTTTACTTTTTGTAAATTTTAAAGTTTTTATAATAAATGATGGAAGAAGACACTATATTTAGATGAAGAAATATTACAATCACAGAAACTTCACCTCGCATCAGCAAGCTCCAGATCTCAACTGAAAGTGTCAATTACAACAAGTAGGAAATTCACAGAGAAAACCTTGGTGATGCATCAGTACCTGCCTTCCATCTTTCTTACACACCTTTGACTCAAAACTTCATGGCCCAATAGAGTAAGAACAGAGCAATACCAGGACCACTCCAGTGGGCAGCCAACAGGAGAGCTATTGCTCAGCATTACAAATAACCCTGCACAGGCTCCATGACCAAAACACAGACAACTCACTGTAATGGTGTTTCCACGACACACTTGCCTGTCCAGAAAGTCTTCAACCAAGACCACCCACTTATGGTCCACAAACCATCAGGTGAACGATCCTCCTCAGCATCCCAGGCATGTCCGACTCTTTGCGACCCCATGGGCTGTAGCCTAACCAGCTTCCTCCATCCATGGGATTTTCCAGGCAAGAATACTGGAGTGGGTTGCCATTTCCTTTTCCAGGAGATCTTCCTAACCCAGGGATTGAACCCAGGTCTCCCACATTGTAGGCAGAGGCTTTACCGTCTGAGCCACCAGGAAGGGAACTGCCTTAATAATCTAAGAACTGATAACTCTGGCATGAAGAGCCCCACATGCCATGCGCAGGCTCCCAAGTGCCCTTCCCCATCCCCTGGTGTTTTCTCTGGCAGGATGTTTTATATCATGTTCAGTCCAACCCAGCTAATAAAGGAGCTCTTTTAAAGCTGAGAAAAACCCTGTGTATTGGGTTCCTGGGTCCAACATGTGTGCAATACATAAAGAAGCATGGAACACATGTACAGTACCTTCCCGAAGCTGTGTTGGCTTCGCAGAATTCTCCCCGCTCATTAAAACAACCAAGGATGCAGCTGCTCGAACTGTAGCCTGCCATGTTGACATGGCAACAGGTGGCTCCTGGCATGGAAAAAGGGCCCTGTTGTTTATGGGAGATCCCACAGTATAAACACATGGCCTGCAGAAGAAAGACAAAGAAACAAAGGCGAAGAATCTTTAAAATGAGTTGTCACTTTCCTTACCACCATGGTAGCAAATGTTAAGTTGAGCTTTCAAAGAGAAAATATCTGAGACTTTGTAGTTTGGTTGGTTTGATTGGTTTCAAAGCATCTTGAACTGACATCTGCCAAGGGCTATGTGAATAGCTGAGTGGTTATTTCTCACAAATGAATTACTTAAATATGTAAAGAGGCTTTTTTTCTAAGGGGAAAAATATTTTTTGGATAAAGTTTTAAATACTAGTCTGCCAAGTTAAAATTTACATTACCTTGCCCTTCCCCTTAGGCCCTTACGCCTTCAAAACAAAAAGAGTTTTAGAGACATTCTTACAAAACTTTTGGAAAATATTCTGGAAAAGAAAATATGTTTAGTGATACTGAGACATTAATACTTGGAAAAACAAGCTGGTGGTCTCAAATGCAGTGCTGGCGGGCAGATACCCCCAATCTTGGAAACCACCATCTCAAATGGAACCCTTGTGGGAATCCTTGTGCGGAGGCCAAGAACAGGGGTTGGCATATAAACAGGACTGTAGGTCACAACAACCAGGCTTGTGATGGGAAGGCCAAGGGCAGAGTTGTTACCAAAGCGAGTATAAGAAACCAATGGCATGACATTGGGGCCCATTCTGCTACAATTAAAAATACAAACCTACACACACCAAGAATAATCCATTCCGTGATAAATCACAAAGAGAAATGGAAAAAAATCTCTGAGATCAAAGAAGTCTATTCTTTTAACAGCACTGAATAGAAGGCATGGACTGACCCTTGGGAAGACATCTTAGCAAAATGTTTCCACTTTTTGTTTTTCAAGAGTTATGGCAAGTATGATATAGTTTTAATCAGCTTGATTTATGGAGTAAATGATAAAAGTGGAGTGCCACCTCTCTTGCATAAACTGGTTTTCCTTTTTAGAATAGTTAACACTATTATGACTGAAGATTTATTGTATTCTTACAGTGAGCAAGAACACACAGAATGATGACCCCACTCCATCAGTCAGGGTCCAGAAAGGAAAACACAAACCAGTGTAGGTCTTAATAAACAGAGGTAATTTAATTTAGGGGATTGGTCCTAGAAGTAATAGAAGTACCAAGAAGCCAAACAGCAGACAGTGATGCAACCCAGAGATTAGCTACAGTGGTAAGGAGCTGTGACTCCATGGGTTGGAGGAGCTGCTGTTACCGAGTGCTCTGGGCTCACAGCAATAGGAGTCATTTGACAGAAGCCAGATTCACAGTGGAGAATGTCCGATGGGTGCAGGGACCCGGGAGACTCAGGCATTGCTGCTGCTGCTGCTAAGTCACTTCAGTCGTGTCTGACTCTGTGCGACCCCATAGACGGCAGCCCACCAGGCTCCTCTGTCCCTGGGATTCTCCAGGCAAGGACACTGGAGTGGGTTGCCATTTCCTTCTCCAATGCATGAAAGTGAAAAGTGAAAGTGAAGACACTCAGTCGTGTCCGACTCTTAGCGACCCCATGGACTGTAGCCTTCCAGGCTCCTCTGTCCGTGGGATTTTCCAGGCAAGGGCACTGGAGTGGGTTGCCATTGCCTTCTCCCAGTCATTGCTAGAGACACCAAAATAAGTAGAAAGAGGAGAGGAAATTGTGTGTGTGTGTGTGTGTGTGTGTGTGTGTGTGTTAGTCTTTCAGTCTCCAGGCAAGAATACTAAAGTGGATAGCTTCCCGACCCAGGGATCAAACCCAGGTCTCCTGCCTTGCAGGCAGATTCTTTACCATCTAAGCCACCAGAGAAGCCCAGGACATTGTTTATTGCTTGCTAACTCCTGCTCTCAAGTGTTCCATCAATGCCCTGCATTGGCCAAACCTGACAGGAAGTCAGAAGACAAGGGAGCCGGGGAAATGAGGTTCCTTGTCATTGGGAGAAGATAATAAAAGCAGAAAATGGACCTTAGAGTAGGTAGTCTACCTTCTAGAAGTGTATATGCCATGATTCAGTTCAGTTCAGTTCAGTTCAGTCACTAAGTCATGTCCGACTCTTTGCAACCCAATGAATCGCAGCACGCCAGGCCTCCCTGTCCATCACCAACTCACATCCATCATTCAGACTCACGTCCATCGAGTCAGTGATGCCATCCAGCCATCTCATTCTCTGTCGTCCCCTTCTCCTCCTGCCCCTAGTCCCTCCCAGCATCAGAGTCTTTTCCAAGGAGTCAACTCTTCGTGTGAGGTGGCCGAAGTATTGGAATTTCAGCTTCAGCATCATTCCCTCCAAAGAAATCCCAGGGCTGGTCTCCTTCAGAATGGACTGGTTGGATCTCCTTGCAGTCCAAGGGACTCTCAAGAGTCTTCTCCAACACCACAGTTCAAAAGCATCAATTCTTCAGCACTCAGCTTTCTTCACAGTCCAACTCTCACATCCATACATGACCACAGGAAAAACCATAGCCTTGACTAGACGAACCTTAGTTGGCAAAGTAATGTCTCTGCTTTTGAATATGCTATTTAGATTGGTCATAACTTTTCTTCCAAGGAGTAAGTGTCTTTTAATTTCATGGCTGCAGTCACCATCTGCAGTGATTTTGGAGCCCAAAAAAATAAAGTCTGCCACTGTTTCCACTGTTTCCCCATCTATTTCCCATGAAGTGATGGGACCAGATGCCATGATCTTTATTTTCTGAATGTTGAGCTTTAAGGCATGATTACTCACAGATTCGATACGAGGCAGAGAAAGAAGACTAGACATTCAGAAGACTAGTCCTGGCTGGGTTCAGTTCAGTTCCGTTCATTTCAGTCACTCAGTCGTGTCCAACTCTTTGCTGGCTGGGTTACCAGCTCATTAAATGGCTGTGGAAAAATCCCTGACCTCTCTGAGTCACATGCAAAATGGGGATAGGGGGCAGGTATGTGACCTCAGTTGTCTGTCTGTCCTGGACCAAAAACCCACGGTTGTGTCCCAGAATCACAGATCCAAGAACAAAGGCAAATTTTCATGGAAGGCCCAGGGTCTCCCATCGATTTCATGGAGTACTGAGCCCCCACCCTGCTGCTCCTGGATCCCTAGTTAATTGACTGAGCCTGAGTTAACTTCAGGCAGTTGAGGGCCTAATGATGAAGTCCCCCTAAAACTACCTCCTCCTAGCTGGGGCTGCTGGTTGTGGGTGCCTAGTGGGGGATGCTGTAGCAGCTCAAATAGCTCAGGTGGGTGGGGTCAAGTTATGCCTAGTTCTGAAAATTCCACCTGTTTTTTCCCCCAAAAAGTCCATCATAGAGAAGGATCCCAAGAAGAAAAGCATCGTCAGTGGAAACAGAGTATGTTGCCCCTGGCCGAATGGCAGGCATAACTCTCCCTCTGACAGTGACAGACACTCAGAATCAAGGCTTCCTTTCTTACTAAAGCAGAACGGACCCCACGATGTCTGTCAGCTCATGAGCTCCTGGAATCCACTTCCAATCTAAGCAGACTTGTGGAGATAAGCTATTTGTGATGCTCACAGGGAAGTGAGAGACCCTTGTCTAGAAAACGCCTAAGACTTTCTCTGTCTTAGGGTACTTTGGGAAAGTATCTGTGCTTCAGCTGTGCTCTCTTGCTCTTACGCTCAGCACCCCACTTCCCTAGGGTGACTCTGGTATTACAGCTCTTCCCTTGTCTGCACATGGAGCAAATTCTCCCCAAAAGACTGGCTTGCCAGGATGTTTGCTTTTCTTCTCCCTGTAAGTTTGGGCTGGAGGCCCTGATGGCATATTATTATGAATTCCACCTGTGCCCTTAGGTATGCGGTCCCTAAGCCTTCCTCCACAGCCTCCATACCACTTTCCAGAAGAAACTATCAGATTTGAGATGAGGTCACATGTGTAGGGGCTTCCCAGGTGGCACCAGTGGTAAAGAATATGTCTGCCAATGCAGGAGACATAAGAGACGCAGGTTCAATCCCTAGGTTGGGAAGATGCTGTGGAGGAGGGCATGGCAACTCACTCCAGTATTCTTGCCTGAAGAATCCCACAGACAGAGGAGCCTGGGGGCTAGTCACAGAGTTGGACATGACTGAAGCGGCTTAGCGTGCACACGTGCACATGTGAGAAAACAGTGCAGAGGCTGGATCAGAAAGACTCTGCAATTCACTGCAGAAGGAGAAGAAAGGGAGGGCCTCCCTGAGGCAGCCAGCTTTCAAGAGGGACCCCAGTGACTCCTGCCCCAGGTACTCACACCCCTGTGGAGGCCCCTCCCACACTGTATCGGGGTGGCCGGTGTGACCCAAGTCACTACAATGAAAAGCCCGCACACCCCAGCTAGAGAAAACCGGCATGCAGCAACGAAGACCTAGTGCGGCAAAAGGAAACAGAAATAAATTTAAAAAATAAACAGGAAAACAATCCTAGGCAAGATTTCTTGAAAATGTACATTCTCTCCATGCTCCCGGTCTACTTCCTTCTGGGTCTTTTCTTCTTTTCCTCAGCTCACTCATCCCTCCCCAACACATCCATGCCAAGTGCCAGTGACTTCATAACAGATGGCTTTTTGAGCGTTCACAATCTGATATGCCTATGCATGTCGCACATCACGGTGCAGATGTCCAAAGCAATCGAAAGTCAAATAATTACATTTTAAGAGGGATGAAAGCTTTAACCCCCGGGTAAAAGTCTAGCGGTGGAATGTCAGGCATCTGACAGGAAGTAGAGAGTGGGTGGACAGGAGGTCTTCATGGAGTCTGAAAATCATACTCTGATGACTCTTGTCACACACACATTCCCCACCCTTCCTCTTCCCTACCCATTGTGTCCCAGGAGGGGATGAAAATCTATGTGCATTTATCAACATGCTCTGCAGTTATCTGGATGTGTGATCACTGAAATATATGCAGCTGTGTTTATTCAACACGCACAGCCTTGCACCTTGGTCATGTTGCTAAAATGCTTATGGGATAGGTGTTTAGGCACAAGCCTGCAATTCTCTGATGTTTATAAACATCATTATTTCCCAACTGAACAATTCCTTCCAACGTGAAAAGGAAAACTCTCCTACCAGGGCTCATCCCACATGCCCTGGGATACCCATCCACATGGAAGACCCCTTGGGGAGCTCAGATTAACTGCACAGGAGTTGCGGGAATGGGAGAAAGCAACTGAAAATGAGAAAGAAAACAGTGTAAGATAGAGGGTGACAGCCAGGCCATGGCTTGTTGCCATTAAAGAACTAAACTAACAACCTGTCAGAATAACAATTATTTCAGTTACATGTTTGTGTATTCTCAGAGCAGTCAAATGAAGATGAGATACACTATGCTGCTGGTCTGAATGTGTCTGTCCAAATTCATATGTTGAAATCTTAATGTCCAAAGTGTTGGTATTAGGAGGTGGGGTCGTTGGGAGGTGCTCAGGTCATGAGGGTGGAGCCCTCATGAATGAGATTGATGCCTTTATAAAAGAGGCTAGAGAGAGCTTCCTGGCCCCTTCCACCAGGTAAGGCCACAGCCAGAAGTTGGCAGTCTGCAACACAAAAGAGGGCCTTCACCAGGACCTGACCACGCTGGCATCCTAATCTCAGACTTTTAGCCTGCAGAACTGTGATAAATTAAGTTCTGTTGTTTATAAACCATTCTCTCTGCAGTATTTTGTTATAGCAGCCCAAATGGAAATAGACTCTGATGTCAACGAAATATATTTGCTTATCTTTTTTTGAGGGGAAGCCATCTTTACAACTTGTAGGGAATAGGCTCAACCCATATATTTTCTTCATTTTTTCTTTTTGCAGTTGGAGTGAAAGGGGTTATTTTTAGTTTAAAAATACTACTTTCCATAAAAATCACCCATTTTCAGAGACTTGGTTATCACAGATGAACAACTGGGGAGAGGGTGGCTTCAACAGACAGTAGGAGGTGATGAGCCCACTGTCACTGTGGGTGTGGCTTGATACGATGTTTTTCCGCACTGAGGCACTGATCTGGTCACTGGAGGCCAGGAGGCCACAGATATGACAGGTTGGTGGTTCAGATTCTGTCATATTTCAGATTTTCAAATATTTCATATTTCAGAATATTTCAGATTCTTTGTAACTTCCCAGTTACAAAGTCTTCAGGACTCCTCTGATTCCTTTTCTTCTGTTCTCCTTCCTGCACCTGACCTTTTTTTATGGCTCCATGTTCTCGTTAAACCTAAGTTACAGTTTCCGTTGTAGGGAAGCAACCCTCTTGCTTTCTGTGACATAAAAACCAAGAGCCAGACTACTAAAACATGAAGTGTCAACCAGAACTGATCCCTCACCTCTCTCTCATCTCTACACACACACACACACACCCCACACACACTCTCTCTCACACACACACCCCTTCTCTATTATCATTCTTCTTCACGGTGTGATCACCAAAACCAGGACTCACCAATCATAATGAACATATATGATGAGTCCAACGAGAATACTGCTTTGACTTGGATAGATTCTGGTATAGTCAAAATGGACTGGACTAAAAGTGGCTTTGAGTCAGAAACTCCCCTCTTCAACAGAGATGTTTTGGGTGCAAAACTAGCAAGCTGTTTGTAAAGGCAAAGACAGTGCTTCTCACCTGGAAGCCCCTTTTGAGTATAGGATTTTACGTATGGAAAACATTTGGAGATCCTCTCATGGAATTTTCTCATTTTACACATGAGGAAATTAAGCTCCAGAGATGTAAAATGACTTCTCTGAAGTCACACAGCTAGTTGGCAGCCCATCTTTTGAGTACTCAGGTCTCTTGGCTCTCACCTTCTAGATTCTTTTCAACTCTCCACACTTTTGGTTATAGGTCATTTTTTATTTGTTATTTTCTGTTGATGTTTAGTTATTCATGTCTTGTTCTTGTTGTAGTTATACAATGATATTATAGAATTAATGTGTATTTCCCCTTCAGTTTTCATGCCTTTTATATTGGTTTTTTGGAGCAAATAGGGGAGGAAGAAAGGAATTAATTACAGAAATGTTCATTTTAGACCTGAAATTGCTTCTAAAATATCTTCTGTTCATTCTTTTAATTTTAAAACTTTATATTGAGATACAAAAAAATGAATATTTTATTGTATGTGTGTGTGAGGGGGGCATGTGTTAACATCTGATTTTGATGTTAAACTAAAAATATTCCAAAGGTCTACATCTTCTTTGGTCCAATACCTGAACAATAAATATAATTTTAAAAAATCATTCTCTCCTCAGTATTTTGCCAACATCATTCTGGCTTTATCTAAAACAAAGCAACATCATAGTGATTTAGGAAATTTTAATTTTAATATCACTTTAAGTTATAATGTATTTTCCTGCTGCTGCTGCTAAGTCGCTTCAGTCGTGTCTGACTCTGTGCAACCCCATAGACGGAAGCCCAGCAGGCTCCCCATCCCTGGGATTCTCCAGGCAAGAACACTGGAGTGGGTTGCCATTTCCTTCTCCAATGCATGAAAGTCAAAAGTGAAAGTGAATTTTCCTAGTCAGATATTTTTAACAATGACCAAATAATTGTCACTTCTAAAATAAATTTCTTATATCTAACTGGATTTCCCCTCCATTCAACTCATTCAGTGATGTCATCAGCTTAAGCCAGACCTCCTAGACCACTTGGCTGGTTCCACAACTATCACAGTGATCCAAAGAGGAAAAGGAATGAGTTACCAGAAAGAATGCTTTGATTTTAAATAACATTTTATTCACTGAAATGAAAAAAATGCAGGAAACACATAAACTTTGAATAAAGGTTTCCATTTTTTAAAGATTTTTTTTTTCTAAAGTATGCTCAGGCTCTAGAATAAAAAAGATATTGTCTTCTTCTTATCTAGCTTAGCAAGAATAATGGCTCCAGTTCACATCTAAATATTTTTAAAGGGCACACATACTCATACACACAAAAGTAAGTACTTTTTCCAAGAAGCATGTATCATATTGTTATGTATATGTCTGCTTTATCAGTCATTTTTAAAGGTCATTTAAAATCTAGTATCTGAATGATGGAGGCAAGAAAGAGCAAGTAGATTCAAGAGAAGCCAGAATTCCACAATGGTTGAAAGAAAGTAGGAAAATGTAGTTTTTATATTTCCAGCTATTTCATCTTAGAATTAGAATAACAATGAGGGAGAGTAAGTTATTGACAATGATTGAAAAGAAATACTGTTTTACAGTGGCAAATATATTTTCAGTTCCCATCTAGAACACATTGTTACTTGATAAAAAATGGGGTGACAGCTCTTAGGAAAGGGAAATTTCAGGGTAGAAAGAGGATTATTTTTTCAAATTTGAAATTTATTTTTGATGACATTTTAAAATCAGTTTTAGATTTATTTTTAAATATTTATTTATTTTTGGCTGCTTCATGTCTTAGTTGCAGCATCTGAGATGTTTTGTTGGGGGTGTGCTGGCTTAGCTGTCCCATGGCATGTGGGATCTTAGTTCCCTGAGCAGGGATCTTCGTTCCCTGAGCATCCCCTGCGTTGGAAGGCAGACTCTAAACCACAGGAGCATCAGGAAGTCCTTAGATTTGTTTTTAAAAGTACGAAGATAAAACATAGGCTTCCCACACATTCCATACTCAGTTTTCCCTACAACTTACATTAGTATATTTGTCACAGTTGACACATTATTATTAACTAAAGTTCAGATTTTACTCGGATTTCCTTAGTTCTCTCTTTAAAAAAAATCCTTTATACACCTTTTCTATTCTAGAATACTACATTAATTTTAATTACCATGTCTCTTTAGGCTTCTATTGATTGTGACAGTTTCTGAAGACTTTATTTATGTTGGCTTTGAGAGTTTTGAGGAGTACTGGTCAGGTATTTTGTTAAAAGTCTGATTTATCTGATATTTTCTCTTGGTTAGATAGGGGCTATGGGTTTTGAGGAGGAAGATCAAAGATGGTGTTTTCATCACATACTATCAACGTGACTCATCAGTGTTGATGTCAGCTTTGATCTCCTTGCTGAGGTCATGTTTGTCAGGTTTCACTAATGAAAATTTACTTTCTCCTCTTTTCCATACTGGAAGGAAGTCACTATGAACAGTCCTCACTTAAGGAGGGAGGAATTATGCTCTACCTTCTTGAGGGCAGAGTTTCTATGTAACTTGGACTTCTGCACCATGGATTTGGCCATTCTCCCCATTTGCTTATTTAAGTCAATCACTTTTTTATATTAGTATGGACTCATGAATATTTATTTTAAACTTTGGGTTATCATCTAAAACTATTTTACTTTGTTGCTCAGTTTTGGTCACTAGGAGTTCTTTCAGATGAGTCCTTGGACTTTAATACACTCATGCAATTCCAGGTTCTTATTGCTGTTGTTAGAGCATTTCCTTATTTTCTGGCACAATAGATGCTACAGCTTCATCTTGTATGTTTCCTGCTCTAGCCCCAGCCATTTCTCCAAGAACTCTGGTTCCTTCACTGGAGCATGATATTAGAAACCAAGATCTGGGCACTAGGGAGTACTCACTGCTTCTAAACCCACTCAGCTGAGAAACAAGGAAATACATGTGTGTATGCTAACACTTGCAAACACCCCATATCTATAATTATGTCTATATGCAACCACCTGTATCTGTATTATGCTAAACATGAGTTCATAGTGATGTCTCCCATTCTAATCCATTTTCACATGAATCATTCTATCCTCTTCCCCTTGCTCATCTGTAATGTCCCACTTCAACAGTGAGAAACCTGACTCCCATCATCTGCATCCATTTACTAAATTACTCAATTCCAGCATACATGTAGAGTGGTACCAGAATTGTTAACCTGTATTCCCATGGGAAACAACTCTATCAACTATAGTGTAGTAATTATGTACAGTTCCTTTTGCTTTCAGCCTTACAGATTCAACTCATTTCTAAAGTTACTTAGGTCAGCACATTTTCCCCTCTACTCTCTTCAATGAGATTGTTTCATACATTTTTAATATAGCTAGATTGTTCCGTCACATTTTATAATTTCCTCCTGGGATCCTCTGACCTTCTAAGTGATTATTTATTTACTTATTATCAAACAAAATAACAAATTTTATTCTCAACAAACCAGTCAATCCTAAAGGAAATCAACCCTGAATATGCATGGAAGAACTGATGCTGAAGCTCCAATACTTTGGTCACCTGATGTGAGGAGTTGCCTCCTTGGAAAAGACTCTGATACTCCGAAAGATTGAAGGCAGGAGGAAAAGGGCACAATAGAGGATGAAGTGGTTAGATGGCATTACCAATTAAATGGACATGAGTTTGAACAAACTCCAGGAGATAGTGAAGGACAGGGAAGCCTGGCATGCTGCAGTCCATGGGGTCATAGAGTCCAAAATGACTAAGCCATTGAAAGTTCTCAACAAGGTGTAGAATGAGAGTGGGAAGGGGAGAAGCCACTGTTGGAACTTGAAAGGACAGGTACAAGGTTAGAGTTTTTCTTAAATTTCTGTCTAGTATCTGCTTAAAAATGGAAAATTTTTGAAAGCTAATATAATTCATTTTTTAAAAATGTATTGAAATCTTTGCTTACAATAAGGGACATGGTAAAAATCAAAAGTAAGAAACACAACTCCTTTACACAATTAAGACATGGATTTTTCTAGGATCTTTCAGCAACTTTATAGAATATTCCTACTTGTAAAATGGGAATAAAAAGTTTCTCATCCATACTAAAAATTTATAGTAGGCATGTTGATAGTATTCTGCTATTCAATGGTAAAAATTTAACCACTACTTTAATTTGAAACCCTGGTGATTACTAACAAGAAATTATTTCTGTCTAGCAACCTGGAATCCTTGGGCATTTTAAGTCCTTACAGTATCCAAACAGTTACGAGTATATACCTAGATTTATTCTTAAACATGTGGGAGAATTTAGTGACCATTCATGGAAGATTCATTGTGACTGTAATAAAATTCCCCCCAAAAAAGAAAAAAGAAGGGAGGAAAAATCTTTTAAGTTTTAAAAAACAAATTTATTATCTCTGTAAGACTCCATAAATGTAATTTATTTACTAACATATAATTACAGACTTCCAAGGATACAGTTTAAACTTTTGCTGGATCACGTATTTATTGAATATTCAGAAAAGGAGACATCAAGAGTAAATTCAAGTCTACCTTTCAGGAGCAAAATGTGCCCAAGGACCTTTTGAGAGTTTCTTTAAGGAAACCAGCATTTATCAACAACTCATTCCTACTCAACACTTCATATGTAATGTAATTCACTAGTCTCTGTAGTAAACACTGAGAAGAAAGTTATGTTTGAGACCATGAATGAGTATTTCTTCCAAATACTGTCAATAGTTTCTTCTTCCTTGTTACTCTAATTCAAAAATGAAATATCTGGAAGTATGAAAACTAGAATTTCCTAGTTAAATATTCACAGACAGTATATTGTTAAATGTTATTAAAAGCTCATCTTTAATAATTTCCAAAAACTTAAAGATACAATAAGAACATCTATTTCTTTCCTTCACAGACTTCCAAGAATATTCAGTAAGTTATTCTATAAACAAATCACTATGCTTTTCTACTGATGTAAATTTGCACTACCCTGCACTATCCCAAAGGCTGCCTCAGACTCTAGCAGAAATAAGACAGGAAGTGAACTCATTTTGAGTAGGGAGGGAGACCAGAGCAGGAGGTAAGACTGGAGGCAAGCAGCAGGATAATGAGAGCTCAAACTCAAGGTGATGCTTTAAAAAATATAATCTAAAAGGTTTTTTTGAGGGGGGTGAGTTAGAGGAGAGATGTAAGCAATTTATCTAGACTACTGCCTTCATTAAGGGAGTCCTCTGCTATAAAAGAAGGCACTAAAAACAAGCTCACAGAGAGGAACGTTCTTCCAACTAAGCCCTGCAATAATTACTGTATTGATTCACAGTACCTTAGCACAAATAAATAGGTAAAATAATGAGGAATCAATAAAGTTTGACTTGAAAATTCTCAAATTCTAAATACCCTAAACTGCCAGAGGAACAGAAGAAAAGAACTGCCTATATCCTTCCCCGAACACTGATGTTTCATCAATTCTTCCTTTCCACACAAAAAATCAGGAGTCCCCTTGGTGTCAAATACCCAGAATCACAGCCAAAGAAACAAGTGTCAACTCAGCAGGACTGACTGTCACACTCCTCAGAAACAGATCTTCCCAGTGCTTTGAGGGTTCACATTATACAACAACTGACAAAGTCCACAGAGGTATAGCTGCCAAGAGATGGATACAGTAAGAAAGTCACAAAGCAGAGCTGGCTTTATTTGGAAGCACTTTGCCAGGATTCACACCAACCCAACACAGCAGCTATTTATTCCCTTGGGGGAATATGAAGGAACTTTGGAAAGTATTTGCTCAAAAACACATATCGTTTCCATCTACAGTACTGGAAGTTGCTAGCAGAGATCTCAACAGAGAGCTAGGCTTGAGATTTAACCATTAAATCTGGCTTTCAGTCTCCTAACTTAGAAATACAGGGGCTTAATAAAGTAGTCTTTTTCATCTTCAGGGAAGTAATCCTATTAAGAGTTCAGCATGCCTGGGAGTTTACCTGTTTCCCTGAGGGTCGAAGGATTTAAGGTTAGATGGGTAATGCCACAGAATAAAGAGGAGCATCTTTGCAAAGCTTCATCTCCCAGTGTGTAAGATTAAAGACCAGGGAACTGCGGAGTACCCAGATAACCTACCTGCCACTCTGGTCTGAGGTCCATGTAACTGATCGCCCCTGGGGTTTGGTTCTGTATCGTATCCTTATGGCATGAGGAAAGTCAGTAGCTGTCTGAGCCCCTGTCTTCCTGATCTGTAAGCTCCAAGTGTCAGTGTCAAATAGGAGTTCCCCACAGCCAGGAGCCTGGCTGCAGCGAGCATAATAGTCTAACTGCTCCCTCCAACGATCTGCAGGCAGAGCCACGAGTTCATGTACAATTTGATTCCTGAGCTTGGGAGACCTTGTAAGTTTTTCAATACCTGGCACAGCAGCAACATCCACCTCCTCAACCTTTAACACAGATAAATCACAGCAGTCCAACACTAGCAAAAACTCCTCACTCCCATGATTCCCTGTGTCACAGCAGTACTTTGAGCTAGAAATCCCAGGAGCCTGTTCCTGGTTGTCATGGTTACCATCTTTACCAGAAGTATCTTTTTCACCTTTACCACAGATTACAAAATCATTATATCCTATTTTAGATGAGAAGGTCTTTGTATTTGTCACAGGAATCTGGCAGGGTTCAGGCATCCTAAATTTGCAGGCTTCGTTTGACTCTGATAGGCAGGCTACCTCGGTGGAACTACTCCGTTTCTTGAATCTGTTTCCAGACTCCAAGAAAAGCACTATGGTGCCTTCAATGATTTGACTTTCAAAATCCACATCTAAATCCAGTACATAGTGTTTCACAAGTATGTGGCTGGTGTTGGCCATGAGAGGCAGGTCATCTCGAGAGGGATCCAGCTTTATGTCCATGGTAGTCCTGTTCAAGAACTTTGGTAAAATCTCAGAAGGGGCTTCCTATCAGTCCCAGTCTTCGAGTCCTAAATGGCTGCTTTCCAAAAAACACCTGATGTCACAAATTGGGGGTCCACAACTTTCAGTCCCTGGTAAAGAAGAAAAACACAATTAGACAAAATCCCAAGTAAGATCCTTTGCTCCTGCAACTGCTGCTTCTGCAAGTTGATTACCTCCTTAAATACTTCCACAGTGTAGTAGAAGCTCATGGCTACAAGGCAGACTAATCTTTTTGACTGACATCAAACTACATTATGGATTTCTAAAAATATTTCAGTTATCAATGGAATAAAAGAGGCCTCCACAAAACCAGAAGAATCATGTTCCTAATTATTGTAGAACAGTCCTTGTCTTGGAAAAGAACGATTGTTGGGCAAAAATGTAACTGAGCATCACTGTACCTCTTGTTTTAAAAGATATTAAATGTATTAAATGTATTTTTAATTTTGTGCATCAGAAGAAAAGTGATTGTTTTTCTACTGTGATTCTAAGTAACAGATGTGAATGAAGGCTAAATGGCCTCATACATTTTATTCTTTGAGAATAATAATTTAATACATACAATGTAACTCCAGGGATTAATGTACTTTTCACATTAGGACTATTCTCATATCAGCACTTCCAGTAAATTACAGGAAAATGAGCCAATTTACCAGGAGTGCATTCGAAGTATTCCTTTGAGATTGTTCACAGAGATTTTTCAAATTTATAGTTAAATACTCAAGGTATATCATTACATCTTAATAGCTGAAAACCCATTAACATTCTGGATAATAGCCTTCTTGTGGCAAACAAAAAGGTCTTCTCATTGGAAAAAAAAAAAGCATGCAAATACCTATAAAAGGAAGGAGAGAAATTAAAATGTAGAAACAGATGTTGTAATAAAATACCCAAGTTCTTCGTAAAAGTTCTGAATCAAAATGTAGTCTTATTTTATAATAGCAATCCAACTAAAAGAAAAATTATTTGAAATTATTTCAGTCCCTGTTGTGTAACTAATTTCTTTCAACATATTTTTTTAACCAAAAAATGAAAAAAAAAATGGCAGAGGAAAGGAAATGAAAACGCTGACAAAGCAGATTTATTTAAAATCACTTTGTATTTCTAAATATCAAGAGGTATTCTTTCATCAACTACAAAACAACATTACTTGTTTGAATTTTCAAGCAGAATTGAGCCCTCCCTTTTTATTGTTTAAGTCCTCCTCACTTTCCTTCTAACTTTATCTGCCAATCCCTAGATTCTTATTTCCTTTCCTTCTAGAATCTTATTCCAACAATTAAACCTATTGAATTTTCATTTTCTACCTCCCTACAGGCTAGTTCCTCATCAAAATCTCACCTAGCCTTAAAAGGATTTGGCTTCCAGCAGACTTGTACAGTCTGGTTTTCCTTGTCACAGAGACCACACTCCCTTCAAATCCTTGTCCTCTAGTCAAAGGGCATACTCAGGACTTCTCTGGTGGTCCAGTGGTTAAGATTCCAAGCTTCCACTGCAGGGGCCTCCAGTTCGGTCCTTGGTCAGGTAACTAAGATTCCACAGGACTCAATGGTGTGGCCAAAAAAAAAAAAAAAAGGCCTGCTCAATCCACTGCTCCCTAAAGATGACCTGACACCTTACCTCCATGCTTTTTGGACTACTATGTCATACCTGGAGTGCTCCTGGCTCCCACCTTCCATATCCACCTGCCAAATTCTATTCTCCCTCCATATAGTTTAAGTGCAATTGCCTCCTGAAAGCCTTCCTGCTCCCTTCTCTTCCTCCCTCCCCCGCACCAAACTGTGAGTGTTAATATACACTTTGACTTTTAGAATGATAAGAATTGAGAGTAATCAGGGATGTATAAGAATAGTCTGAGATCACTTTATGGAGAAACTGGCACATACTTTGGGCTTCTCAGGTGCTGCTAGTGGTAAAGAACCCGTCTGCAATGCAGGAGCCACAGAAGAAACAGTTTGATCCCTGGGTGTGGAAGATCCCCTGGAGGAGGGCATGGCAACCCACTCCAGTATTCTTGCCTGGACAGTCCCATGGACAGAGGAGCCTGGTGGGCTATAGTCCATAGGGTCACACAGAGTCAGACACGACTGAAGCGACTTAGCACACACTCATGGCACACACTTTAGTCCTAGAATAGTCAATGGGCAAAGGAAATAAGCTAGAGTATTTCCCTTTTGGTGTGAGAACTGAAATTGTCATATTATTTATAATAAACTTCAGTAAAGCTACTGGCTATATTTATGTAATTAGAAACAACAGATTGTTAAAACTTGACCCTGCTGGATTTTGGAGTTGCTATAATGTACTATTTTGTTGATTGGGCTATTAAAATATTGTTTTTTGTTTAATTAAAAAATACCTGGACACACATAAGGAAAACTCTGAATCAACTAGAAAAGGGTTAACTTGGTGGCTGTCTAAACTATGAAATTTGAAAAAGAATACATTAGCATTTGTAATAATATAGATAAAACCATTTATTATCTAACCTTAATAGATTCCTAATGTGAAAGTTAATATAATTTAACAATAAAATATGTTGTGTAGAGTGGTTTTCACCACTTTTGTCCCTGGTGGCTATCCCTAGGCTACCTGAGAGCCCTGCCCATCCAGGACTGTGAATGTCACTATCTGTCAACCTAACTGGAAATCTTTTGGTCCTCTTTATGAGATTTTTTTAAAATTGAAGTGTATTTGATTAAAAATATTATATATAAGCTATAGGTGTATAACACAGTGACACAATTTCTAGAGGTTATACTCCATTTATAGTTATTATAAAATATTGGCTATATTCCTCATATTGTACAATATATCCTTGTAGATTATTTTATACAAAATAGTTTGTACCTCTTACTCTTTTACCCTTATGTGCCCCTTCTCCTTCCCTCTCCCCACCCTTAAGCACCGATTTGTTCTCTATATCCATGAGTCTGCTTTATCTTGTTATATTTACTAGCTTGTTGATTTTTTCAGATTCTACATATAAGTGATCTCTCACAGTATTTGTCTTTCTCTGACATTTCACCTAGAATTATACCCTCAAAGTTCATCCATGTTGCTACAAATGGCACAATGTTTATTCTTTTCTATTGCTTCATAGTACTCCATTGTGTACACATATATACACCACATTTTCTCCCATTCAGTAGACTGTGTTTTCATATAGATAGATAGATATAGATATATACATACACACACATACCACATCTATTCATCTGTTGATGGACATTTACATGGCTTCCATATCTTGGCAAGTGTAAGCAATGTTAATAAGAACACTGAGGTGCGTGTATCTTTTCAAATAAGAGTTGTCTTTTTGGATATATACCCAGAAGTGGAATTGCTATGGTTCTCTTTTCAGAATTTTGAGAAAGTTACATACAGTTTTCCACAGTGGCTACAAAAATTTATACTCCCATCAACACTGTGCAAGAGTTTCCTTTTCTTCACATTCCAGCCAATGCTATTTGTGTTCCTTTTGATGACAGCCATTCTGTTAGGTGTGAAGTGGTCTTTCATTGTGGTTTTGATTTGCATTTCCCTGATGACGATGAGTGATGTTAAGCATCTTCTCTCATAATCATGTTGCTTGCTTTTTATGTTGAACCATATGAACTGTTTATATATTTTGAATATTAATGCTTTATTGGTCACATCATTGAATATTAACACTTTATTGGTCACATCATTTATTTCTCCCATTCAGTAGGTTGTCTTTTCATTTTGTTGATGGCTTACTTTGCTATTTAAAAGCTTTTAAGTTAAATTGGGTCTGATATATTTATTTTTGCTTTTATTTCCTTTGTTTGGGAGATAGAGCCAAAAAAATATTGCCATGATTTATGTCAAAGGGTGTTCTGCCATGTTATTTCTTCTAGCAGTTTTATGATTTTAGGTCTTACATTTAGGTCTTTAATCCATTTTATTTTTTTGAATAGTGTTAGAGAAAGTTCTAATTTCATTCTTTAACATGTAAATGTCCAGTTTTCCCAGCACAATTTATTGAAGAGACTGTCTTTTCTCCCTTGCATATTCTTGCCTCTTTTGTCATTGACTTATTGAATATAAGTGCATGACTTTAGTTCTGGGCCTTCTATCCTGTTTCATTGGTCTCTATTTTGCTTTTGGGCCAATACCACTGTTTTGATTACTGTAGCTTTGTAGTATAGTCTGAAGTCAGAGAGTATGGTTCCTCCATCTCTGTTCTTCTTTCTCAAGATTGCTTTGGCTTTTTGGGATCTTTTGTGTTACCATACAAATGTAAAAATTTTTTGTTCTAATTCTGTGAAAAATACCATTGGTATTTTGATGAGGATTTCATTAAACCTGTAGATTGCCTTGGATAGTATGTCATTTTAACAATATTGTTTCTTCCAATCCACAAACATCTGCTTGTGTCATCTTCAATTTCTTTCAGCATAGGATTTTCTAGGAATAGTATCATGTAACCTGCAAACAGTGACAGTTTACATTTTTTCAATTTGTTGATGTAGTGTAATACACTGACTGATTTCTGGATAGTGAAAAATCCTTGCATCCTTGGGGTAAATCCCACTTGATCAGGGTGTACGATCCTTTTAAAGTATTGCTGGATTTGGTTTGCAAATATTTTGCTGAGGATCTCTGCATCTATGTTCCTCAGTGATATCAGTCTGTTGCTAAGCTGCTTCAGTCGTGTCCGACTCTGTGCGACCCCATAGACGGCAGCCCACCAGGCTCCCCCGTCCCTGGGATTCTCCAGGCAAGGACACTGGAGTGCGTTGCCATTTCCTTCTCCAATGCATGAAAGTGAACAGTGAAAGTGAAGCTGCTCAGTCCTGTCTGACTCCTAGCGACCCCACGGACTGCAGCCTTCCAGGCTCCTCCACCCATGGGATTGTAATTATCTTTTTTTGTGTGTGTGTATGCTTAGTCACTCAGTCCTATGTGACTCTTTTGAGATCCCATGGACTATAGTCTGCCAGGCTCCTCTCTCCATGGGATTTCTCTTTCTAGGCAAGAGAATACTAGAACGGGATCTTCCTGACCCAGGGATTGAAAGCATGTCTTCTGTGACTCCTGCATTGCAGGTGGATTCCTTACCTGGTAATTCGGCTGGTAAAGAATCTGCCTGCAATGCAGGAGACTCCAATTCAATTCCTGGGTTGGGAAGATCTGCTGGAGAAGGGATAGGCTACCCACTCCAGTATTTTTGGGCTTCCCTGGTGGCTCAGATGGTAAAGAATCCACCTGCCAATGCAGGGGACCTAGGTTCAATCCCTGGGTTGAGAAGATACCCTGGAGAAGGGAAGGCTACCCACTCCAGTATTCTAGCCTGGAGAATTCCATGGACAGAGGAGCCTGGTAGGCTATAGTCAATGGAGACACAAGAGTCAGACATGACTGAGAGACTTTCACTTTCACTTTTCCTTACCTGCTAAGTATTTGGGTGTGTGATATCTTTGTCTGGTATCAAGGCAATGCTGTTTTCACAGGATGAATTTGGAAGTGTTCTTTCCTCCACAATATTTTGAGAAGGATAGGTGTTAACGCCTCTCTAAATATTTGGTAGAATTCACCGTGAAGCCATTTGGTCCTAGACTTTTCTTTGTCAGAAGTTTTAAAATTACTTATTCAATTTCATTACTGGGAATTAGTTGATTCAAATTTTCTGTTTCTTCTGGTTCAGTCTGAGGAGACTGTATATTTCTAAGAATTTGTCAATTTCTTCCAGTTTATCCAATTATTGGCAAAGAGAAGGTCACAGTAGTCTCATGATCTTTTATATTTCTCTGGTGTCACTTGTAACTTCTTTTTCATTTCTGGTATTATTAATTTGGGCCCTCTCTTTTTCTTGATGGGTCTAGTTTATCAATTTTGTTTATCTTTTCAAAGAATTAGCTTCTAGTTTCATTGATCTTTTCAATTGTTTTAGCTTCTATTTCATTTATTTCTGCTCTCATCTTCATTTCTTTCCTTCACTATCTTTGGGTTTTATTTGTTCTTCTTTCCCTAGTTCCTTTAGGTGTAGGGTTAGGGTTTTATTTTGCTTTGTTTTTCCTAAAAGTTATGATATAATTTTTCCCAGGTTCATTGAGATATAATTCATCTACATTTTATTTTTTCCTTTCTTTTTTCTTTTCTGAAGTATAATTGATCTACAATGTCATGTTACTTTTTACAACACAGCAAAGTGGTTCAACACACACACTTTTATATTCTTTTCTTTATGGTTTACCATAGGATATTGAACATATTTCTTCTGAACTATATTGAATATAGTGCTATACAGTAGGTCTTTGTTGTTCATCCATTCTATATATAAAAGTTTACATCTGTTATAGGGATAGGTTGTTTATTTGAGATTTTACTATTTCCTGAGGTAAGCTTGTATCATTATACAATGCCCTCTGAGAACTGCTTTTGTTATGTCCTATAGGTTTTGGATAGTCATGTCTTTATTCTCATTTATCTCTAGGTTATTCTTTTTTAAATTTCCTTTTATTTCTTCAGTGAGCCACTGGTTGTTCAGCAATATATATATATAATTGTTTTAAGCTGCTGATCTCTTAAGTTCAAATGCATTTTAATAACCCAACATTTGTATTCTTCTCCCCTCATGATTACTATTTTTGATTATCATTGAGCTTAGTTGCTCAGTCGTGTCTGACTCTTTATGACCATATGAACTGTAGCCCACCAGGCTCCTCTGTCGAGCGGATTCTCAAGACAAGAACACTGAAGCCATTCCCTTCTCCAGTGGATCTTCCCAACCCAGGGATCAAATCCAGGTCACCTGCATTGCAGCCAGATTCTTTACCATTTAAGCCATCAGGAAAGCCCATTTTTTATATCATATTTTAAATCTAATTGCTTTGTGCTTCCTTAACTGCTTTTGTAGATATAGATGATTTTACTAGTTTCGTCTTTTAACTTTCCTTGTAGCTTTGTGCGTGGATGATTTCCTACCTTTATAGTATGTTTGCCTTTATTGATGGGTTTTTCATTTTGTAATTTTACTTGTTTCTAGTTGTGGCCTTTTCTTTCTCATCTAGAGAAGTTTCTTTAACATTTGTTGTAAAGCTGATTTGGTGGTGCTGAATCCTTTTAGAGGATGCTTGCCTGTAAATGTTTTGATTTCTCCATAAAATCTGAATGAGAGTCTTGATGGGTAGAGTATTCTTGGTTGTAGGTTTTTCCCTTTCATCACTTTAAATATATCCTGTCATTCTCTTCTGGCCTGCAGCATTTCTACAGCTGACAGCCTTATGGAAGTTCCCTTGTGTATTATTTGTTGCTTTTCACTTGCTACTTTTAATATTCTCTACTCTTAAATTTTGTCATTTTAGTTACAATGTGTCTTAGTGTGTTTCCCTTTGACTTACTCCTATATGGAACTCTCTCCGCTTCCAGATAACTGTTCCCTTTCAGCTGTTATGTATTCAAATATGTTCTCAGCCTTTTTCCTTCTGAAACCCCTATAATACAAATATTAGTGCACTTAGTCTCAGAGGTCTCTTTAACTATCTTCATTTCTTCTTTTTATCTGCTCAATGTCAGTGGTTTCCTCTACTCTGTCTTCCATCTTGCTGATCCCACCCTGTGTATCATTTAGTCTACTGTTGACTCCTTCTAGTATATTTTTCATTTCACTTATTGTATTCTTTATCCCTGTTTGGTTGTTCTTTATATTTCTCTTTGTTAAACACTTCTAACTTCTCACTTTGTAAATCCATTCTTCTTTCAAATTCTTTGATCATATTTGTGATGATTACTTCGAACTCTTTCTGGTTAGATTACCAATCTGGAGACTTCACTAAGTTTTTCTTGAGTGTTATCTTATTCCTTTGTCTGGAATGTTTCTCTAATGCCTCATTTTACCTAAGTTGCTGTCTATATTTTTACTTATAAGGTTAATTATGTTCCTCAACCCCCAAAAAAGTGGCCTTCTGTAGGAGCAGCCCTGTGTCCCAGTAGTGCATCCTCCTCTCGTCATCCAAGCTGTATGTTCTAGGGGTTGCCCCATGAGGGCTGTGTGGGTCCTTCTGTTGTGGTAGGCTACGTAGGTGGTCTGGTAGTCTTTGTTGGCCCTAATCCACTTGGTTGCCAGGTCCTGTGCTTGTGTGGAGGCTTCTGGCAGATGGTTGGCTGGGCATGGTCACAAAATGACTGACTGCAGAACCCCAGGGGACTCTGGGGATAGTGCAGAGTCAGGGTTCAGAAGATTCCAGGGCTGTTGATTCCCTACTGATGGATGAAGCCAGGTCCTGGGATTAGTGTTAGAACTATTGGCTCATAGAGCTGGGTCCTGGAGTCTGCCTCCATGGCCCAGGGATCCCAGAGCTGGTGTCAGATCAATGGTGGGGAACAGCTAGTTCCTGACACAGTGGGTATGGTGTCTGGGATGTTCCAAATCTTGTGTTTATGTGCCAATAAGCAGGGACAGGGGACTTCCCTGGTGGCTCAGATGGTAAAGCGTCTGCCTAGGTTAAAGCATCTGCCTGCAATGCAGGAGACCTGGGTTTGATCCATGGGTCGGGAAGATCCCCTGGAGAAGGAAATGGCAACCCACTCCAGTATACTTGCCTGGAGAATCCCATGGACAGAGGAGCCTGGCGGGCTACAGTCTATGGGGTCGCAAAGAGTTGAACACGACTGAGGGACTTCACTTTCACTGTCAAGCAGGGACAGGACCCAGCTGGTTTCAGGGCAGAGTCTGGTCTGCTCTAGGCAGGCTGGGTCCATAGGCTGTGAGATCATAGTTTTCTTGTATCTGGTGGTTTATATCTGGTGGGTGGAGCTGGGTCCTGGCCTCTGGTGGGCAGGACAATGCCTAGAGGCACATGTAGAGGTGGCTGTGGGCTCAGGAAGTCCATCTGCTGAGAAGTGGGCCTGTATTCCAAACCAGTTCATTGCTTCCCCTGAGATGTTCCAGCACAGGTGCCTACAAACTGTTGGGTGGAGCCAGGCCTTGCAGCTAATGAGCTAGAGGAAGGGTTCCACAATGTTGCCTACCAGCACCAGTATCCACACAGTAGCAGCTCCCCAGTATGAGTGCCACCAATGTCTATGTCCCCAGGGTCAGCTGCAGCTACCCCTGCCTCTCCGAGAGACCTCCAAAACCATGGGTACATCTGGTCCAGGCTTCTATCAAATTACTGCTTTTCCACTGGGTCCAAGAGCATATGAGATTTTGTGCAGTAAATACTTTCAGAGTGAAGTCTGTTTCCCACTAGTCCTATGGGACTCCTGAAATTAAGTCCCACTGGTCCTCAAAGCCAAATGCTCTGGAGGCTTGCCTTCCTGGTGCAGGAACCCCAAACTGGAGAGCCCAATGTGGGTCTCAGAATACTCACTCCTGTGGAAGATCCTCTGCACTAAATTTATTCTCCAGTTTGTGGTTATAGGAGTTGATTATATTATGACTCTGCTCCTCCTACCCATCTCATTGTGGGTCCTTCTTTATATCTTAAGTTATAGAAGATCTTCTCTGATAGGGTCTGATCTTTTCCAGTGATGATTGTAATTTTGGTGTGGTCATGACAGAAAGTGAGCTCAGGGTCTTTCTACTCCATCATCTTGGCCCCCATCTGTAAACATCTTTCAGTGGATTCTTAAGTATACTCCATAGACAGGCAATTCTGAACCTTTTCTTCTTTTAAGTTTCCAAATCCATGCCTGATGACTCATTCTCGGTTGATTAATTTGTTCCCCTACCTAACTGTGATGATTTTGAATCCCTGAAACTCCATTATACCTCAAGGATTTCCAGTTCTCTATAATTAGTGCCCTCTTCCTGATTCAGAGGAAATATATTGCCTTCTCTAAAATTCAGAGAAAACCTAATAATCCCTTTTCACTAAAGCCAGTTCTTTCCCCCTGCATTCTAGCTTTTGGAGCCTGAGAGAGAGAAATAAACAGAACTCTTCTTGCCAATCCAAATTCTGAACATACTGAGAAATAAGATAGGGTGTGGCAAAGGGAGACCAAAATATCACATTATTGATGAAAACTAAACTGAACGATATGACTTGGTGTGGAAGTCAAAGGTACCTAAAAACCAAATCCTCAAGTTAGATTGGTCACAGGCAATGATGGATCAGGTCAAAGCTCCCAAGAGAGCAGGTATCCTCAACAGGTAAGACTCAGGGCCTGGAGACATAAGAAAAACAGTCCTCTGTGGTCAGGGCTGCTGCCCAAAAGCAAAAGGGAGGAACTGAGCTGAGCAGAGCATACCTAGTTTCTTCTTTCAAAATTTACCAGAATAAGTGACTCCACCTACCTTAAAGGAGAAGTAAAATGACCAGGAATGTTACAGTGATTAAGCTCCCTCCACAAGAAAGGAAACCTCAGAAATGGAAAAGAAGTATTTTTCCCAACACTATCCCATTTCACTAATTTGGAATGTTGTTTCATTTGAATTCCATCATGATAATCACGATGGTGTGATCACTCACCTAGAGCCAGACAACATGGAATGTGAAGTCAAGTGGGCCTTAGAACAAAGCTAGTGACGGTGATGGAATTCCAGTTGAGCTATTTCAAATCCTGAAAGATGATGCTGTGAAAGTGTTGCACTCAATATGCCAGCAAATTTGGAAAACTCAGCAGTGGCCACTGGACTGGAAAAGGTCAGTTTTCATTCCAATCCCAAAGAGAGGCAATGCCGAAGAATGCTCAAAGTATTGCACAATTGCACTCATCTCACACGCTAGTAAAGTAATGCTCAAAATTCTCCAAGCCAGGCTTCAGCAATACATGAACCGTGAACTTCCAGATGTTCAAGCTGATTTTAGAAAAGGCAGAGGAACCAGAGATCAAATTGCCAACATCTGCTGGATCATTGAAAAAGCAAGAGAGTTCTAAAAAAAACATCTATTTCTGCTTTATTGACTATGCCAAAGCCTTTGACTGTGTGGATCACAATAAACTGTGGAAAATTCTGAAAGAGATGGGAATACCAGACCACCTGACCTGCCTCTTGAGAAACCTATATGCAGATCAGGAAGCAACAGTTAGAATAGGACATGGAACAACAGACTGGTTCCAATAGGAAAAGGAGTACGTCAAGGCTGCATACTGACACCCTGCTTATTTAACTTATATGCAGAGTACATCATGAGAAACGCTGGGCTGGAAGAAGCACAAGCTGGAATCAAGATTGCTGGGAGAAATATCAATAACCTCAGATATGCAGATGATACCACCCTTATGGCAGAAAGTGAAGAGGAACTAAAAAGCCTCTTGATAAAAGTGAAAGAGGAGAGTGAAAAAGTTGGCTTAAAGCTTAACATTCAGAAAACTAAGATCATGGCATCTGGTCCCATCACTTCATGGGAAATAGATGGGGAAACAGTGGAAACAGTGTCAGACTTTATTTTCTTGGGCTCCAAAATCACTGCAGATGGTGATTGTAGTCATGAAATTAAAAGATGCTTACTCCTTGGAAGGAAAGTTATGACCAACGGAGATAGCATATTCAAAAGCAGAGACATTACTTTTCCAACAAAGGTCCGTTTAGTCAAGGCTATGGTTTTTCCTGTGGTCATGTATGGATGTGAGAGTTGGACTGTGAAGAAAGCTGAGTGCCAAAGAATTGATGTGTTTGAACTGCGGTGTTGGAGAAAACTCTTGAGAGTCCCTTGGACTGCAAGGAGATCCAACCAGTCCATCCTAAAAGAGATCAGTCCTGGTGTTCATTGGAAGGACTGATGCTGAAGCTGAAACTCCAATACTTTGGCCACCTCATGCGAAAAGTTGACTCACTGGAAAAGACCCTGATGCTGGGAGGGATTGGGGGCAGGAGGAGAAGGGGATGATGGAGGATGAGATGGCTGGATGGCATCATCAACTGGATGGACATGAGTTTGGGTGAACTCTGGGAGTTGGTGATGTACAGGGAGGCCCAGCATGCTGCAGTTCATGGGGTTCCAAAGAGTTGGACACTATTGAGTGACTGAACTGATGCCTCCATCCTATTACCAATTTTTCAAACACCTCCAAGGCCACCATTTTTTAAAACAAAGCATTGCAACACACACATATATCAAAGCATTATGTTATACACCTTAAAGTAGTATAATGTTATGTGTCAATTAAATCTCAATGAAACTGGAAAGAAAATGAGCAAGCAAAAACCACATCTGGTCCTGCTGTCCATTTTAACTAGTCTACTTCATGGAATTTTCAAGCTGAAAAATTCCTTAAGGTTCTCTTCTAACACTCTAGTTTTACAAATGAAGACAATGACGTCCAGAGAGTAAAGCAATTTGCCCAAGGTCAATTTCTGATGCTTTTTCACTTGCTGATACTTTTTCTTGAAATTCTCATCCTCCAGCTCTCATGACCATTTCCTTTACATTGTACAAGTCATAAATCAAATGCTAAGACTCTCTTCCATACCCCCACTCTACCTTTTTAAAAAACTTATTTTCTCTCAGTTTTGTGGACTAGAATCAATACAAAATATAATAGCTTTGGGGGAAAAAAGGAGAATTTTTAAGCAAACCCCAAAGACTCAAAAGATCACCATTACCTTTGCATGGTTCCCAGCCTAAGTTACATATAATGTATAAGTCTACTAAAACCCTGTTGCTATTACACTTATTTCGTACTTGCCTTGGATTTATGAATCATCTAAATATTTCTCTGCAAGTAAATAACTCTCACTGGCATCAATCAGGGTCACAGTTCCACATTTAGGGAAGAACTGAACTGACTGTGGTTGCAAACGCATATATCTGGCCACCTCAAAAGGCCTCTCTCAGCAAATAGTAACCATATTTCTAAGCAGTTCTTTGACTTCAGCACTTTTTGCTATTATTGTGTTTCAATTTTAAATGCCAGTCCATCTCACTAAAGCATTTTTCCATTCTCTGTCATAAGCCATAACATATAAAATTCCCCCCTTTATCAAACCCAATGGTTAGTTTCCAGTGGCTAACCACTGCTGCTTCTAAAATAAATGTACTATGTGGTGTGTGTTTTAAATGCTTAAATGATTGTCTCAGCAACACCATTAGAGGCTTTGAAAGATTTACTGTACAGCAATATTTTTCTTAAGAAAGGTGGGGTGGTGGGGAGTAAATGAGAGAGGATTAAATACTAATAAATAGAGCTATGGCACAGCAAAGAAACTGTCTTATCACCCTTAATCACCAAAACAGAAATGAGCACATTTACAGATGTGTGAAACAGATTCCATTCTGGAACACTCCAAATCCTCATTCTCTTCTCAAGCTGCGAAGCCCTCTGTATCACTCTGATGGCCCTTGACTTCCCTGCCTCATTTTATAGTTACCTCCATCCTCCAGCCATCCTCCAAAGGTCTATAAAGAATTTGGGACTCCTGATCTCTGAGTTCATGACCATGTTAAGTAAAATACCACGGATATAGTAGGTTCTCAACAAATATCTGTGGAATTTGACATCTGAGGGCATTCAAGGTCTAGTTATTTACAGAACATGAATTCTGGTTTGCATACATTCTAGAAGAAAGTTATTGCTCAAACATCATCTTCCAGATAGCTCTCATCTCTCAGGATATATCTGTACTTCTTTCTGCCATACTTCTTTTCTTGTAGGCAACTCAGGGGAAAAGGAGAGATTTTTACATATGTGCTTACTATGTAGCATTGGGCATACTGGGAATGGTTACAAAATACTTAATTCTACAGATTACTTGTTCAGAGGAAGTCAGTTTTCTTCTACTGCAAGTGTGTTCATTCTTTAGGATACAGTGATTATTCTTAATGACAGTCAGGAATTAACTTACTGACCTATATTGTTTCTGGGGATGGTTCCTCAGACAGTCAAATGCATATAGTCATAGGAACACAGCTTATTGATGTGAAATTTGCTAATTTTAGAAATAGAAGGAATCTGAGAAGTACAAGATTCATTATTTATGAAATATATTATATGAAGTATAATTCATTACTTATGAAGTACAGAAGTACATTATAGGGGACTGGAATGCAAAAGTAGGAAGTCAAGAGATAACAGGCAAATTTGGCCTTGGCATACAAAATGAAGCAGGTCAAAGGCTAACAGAGTTTTGCCAAGAGAATGCACTGGTCATAGCAAACACCGTCTTCCAACAACACAACAGAAGACTCTACACACAGACATCACCAGATGATCAATACCCAAATCAGATTGATTATACTCTTTGCAGCCAAAGATGGAGAAGCTCTATACAGTCAGCAAAAAAAGACCAGGAGCTGACTGTGGCTCAGATCATGAATTCCCTATTGCCACATTCAGACTTAGATTGAAGAAAGTAGGGAAAACCACTAGACTATTCAGGTATGACCTATATCAAATCCCTTATGATTATACAGTGGAAGTGACAAATAGATTCAAGGGATTAGATCTGATAGAGTGCCTGAAGTCTTATTGATGGAGGTTCGTGACATTACACAGGAGGCAGTGATCAAGACCATCCCCAAGAAAAAGAAATGCAAAAAGGCAAAATGGTTGTCTGAGGAGGGCTTACAAAAAGCTATGAAAAGAAGAGAAGCAAAAGGCAAAGGAGAAAAGGAAAGATATACCCATTTGAATGCAGAGTTCCAAAGAATAGCAAGGAGAGATAAGAAAGCCTTTCTCAGCAATCAATGCAAAGAAATAGAGGAAAACAACAGAATGGAAAAGACTAGAGATCTCTTCAAGAAAACTAGAGATACCAAGAGAACATTTCATGCAAAGATGGGCAAAATAAAGGACAAATGGTATGGACCTAACAGAAGCAGAAGATATTAAGAAGAGGTGGCAAGAATACAAAGAAGAATTAAACAAAAAAAATCTTCACAACCCAGATAATCATAGTGGTGTGATCACTCACCTAGAGCCAGACATCCTGGAATGCAAAGCCAAGGTGGCCTTCGCAAGTTTCACTACGAACAACGCTAGTGGAAGTGATGGAATTCCAGTTGCGCTATCTCAAATCCTAAGATGATGCTGTGGAAGTCCTGTACCCAATATGCCAGCAAATTGGGAAAACTCAGCAGTGGCCACAGGACTTGAAAAGATCAGTTTTCATTCCACTCCCAAAGAAAGGTAATGCCAAAGAATGCTCAAACTACCACACAATTGCACTCATTTCACAGGCTAGCAAAGTAATACTCAAAATTCTCCAAGCCAGGCTTCAACAGTACATGAACCATGAACTTCTGGATGTTCAAGCTAGATTTAGAAAAGGCAAAGGAACCAGAGATCAAACTGCCGATATCCGCTGGATCATCGAAAAAGCAAGAGTTCCAGAAAAATACCTACTTCTGCTTTATTGACTACACCAAAGCCTTTGACTCTGTGGATCGCAACAAACTGTGGAAAATTCAAGAGACGGGAATACCAGACTACCTGACCAACCTCCTGAGAAATTTGTATACAGGTCAAGAAGCAACAGTTAGAACTGTACATGGAACAGACTATTTCCAAATAAGAAAAGGAGTTGCAAAGAGTCAGACACAACTAAGCAACTGAACTGAACTAGAAGTGCAAATATATTATGTTAGAAATGTCATGCTAACATATTATTTTGCAACTTATTTCTTTCACTCAATAGTTGTGAACTATAGCCATGCAAATGGAAATAAATCTGGCTTAGTTAATTGCTGTTTGCCATTCCTATTATGAATACTCCACAATTTATCCATACATTTCCATACTGATAGATATTTAAGTTCTTTTAAATTTTTTATTATTACAGTGTTGCAATGAACATCCTTGGACATGACTCCTGGTACACATATGCAAGTGTTTCCTGGGCAAAGCACCTAAAATTTTATTTTGCCTAATATCAATACTGCCTCACCTGCATTAAAAAATTCTTTTTTCCTGACACACTGATATATCTTCTATATACCTTTATTTTTTACTTCTCTGAGTTGTTTTGCCATGAGTATCTTTTTAAAGCAATGTTGGGCTGTATTTTTTAAAATACATAGTCATTTTTGACAGCTGAAATTAAGTTTACATTTATCATGATTATAACAGCAGTAATCTCAACCAACTTATTTTGTGTTTTCTATTTAGCATGACTTTACTTCTTAGCTTTTACTTTTCTACTTGTTGAATTTTTCTGAATTCTCTTTTTCCCTCTACTGTTTCATAGCTTATACAATCTATTTCTCTTCTTGAATATGTAAAGAATCCGCATGCATTGCAGGAGACCCAGGTTTGATCCCTGGGTTGGGAAGATCCCCTGGAGAAGGGAATGGCAACCCACTCCAGTATTCTTGCCTGGAGAATCCCATGGACAGAGGATCCTGGTGGGCTACAGTCCGTAGGGTGGCAAATAGTCAGACACAACTGACTGACTAACAGTTTCTCTTGTTGAATATGACTACATGAAGTCAATCTCTGAAAAATAAAAGGACCCTAGAAAGTCTTATCCTGAGTCCTTCATCTTCCCTACTCTATTTCAGCTTCCATATTATGGTTCCTAATATCTTACTATGACATTGTTTTTAACCCTCATCCAACTTAGGAAAAAAGTCAATACTTCTTTGTTCACAAGTTTCCTTGCCATGATGGATTCCTACATCTCACTCCTCTTTCAGGGTTCAATTTTAACTGCAGTTACTACTGCTACATGACAAATTAACCCAAAGTTTTATGCTTCAAGTAGCAACCATTTTATTACATTATTTATAAATATAAAATACATTTACTATACACTGTATATATTACTCAGGCCATTTTTCTGAATCTTATGAATTTGACTATGGCACTCAGTGGAGAATAGGCATGTCTGGGAGGTCTGATGATCACAGTGGTTACAAAATATCCCTTGAATATGAAAATCTTAGAATAGTCAGAAAACTTACATGGCAGCTGGCAGCCTCCAGAGCAAATGTCCCAAAGAACCAATTGAAAGCTGAATGAATTTTCTCATCTAGCCTCAAAAGTCAAGGTGGTGTTATTTCCACCACATGCTATCTGTTTTGAAAAAGTGTCATATGACCAGTCCACAGTCAAGAAGTGGGAATTCAGCTCCATCTCTTGATGTGGGGAGTTCGGTCACACTGGAGAAGAGCAAGTAAAATGGCAGATCCTATTATGACCCCTTTTAGAAAATAAAATTTGCCACAATTTCCTTTTTACTCAAGGCTGTATATTGTCACCCTGCTTATTTAACTTATATACAGAGTACATCATGACAAACGCTGGGTTGGAAGAAACACAAGCTGGAATCAAGATTGCCAGGAGAAATATCAATAACCTCAGATATGTAGATGACACCACCCTTATGGCAGAAAGTGAAGAGGAGCTAAAAAGCCTCTTGATGAAAGTGAAAGAGGAGAGCGAAAAAGTTGGCTTAAAGCTCAGCATTCAGAAAACAAAGATCATGGCATCTGGTCCCATCACTTCATGGGAAATAGATGGGGAAACAGTGGAAACAGTGGCAGACTTTATTTTTTTGGGCTCCAAAATCACTGCAGATGGTGACTGCAGCCATGAAATTAAAAGACACTTACTCCTTGGAAGAAAAGTTATGACCAATCTAAATAGCATATTCAAAAGCAGAGACATTACTTTGCCAACTAAGGTTCGTCTAGTCAAGGCTATGGTTTTTCCTGTGGTCATGTATGGATGTGAGAGTTGGACTGTGAAGAAAGCTGAGTGCTGAAGAATTGATGCTTTTGAACTGTGGTGTTGGAGAAGACTGTTGAGAGTCCCTTGGACTGCAAGGAGATCCAACCAATCCATTCTGAAGGAGATCAACCCTGGGATTTCTTTAGAAGGAATGATGCTGAAGCTGAAACTCCAATACTTTGGCCACCTCATGCAAAGAGTTGACTCATTGGAAAAGACTCTGATGCTGGGAGGGACTGGGGGCAGGAGGAGAAGGGGACGACCGAGGATGAGATGGCTGGATGGCATCATGGACTTGATGGACGTGAGTCTGAGTGAATTCCAGAAGATGGTGATGGACAGGGAGGCCTGGCGTGCTGCGATTCATGGGGTCGCAAAGAGTCGGACACAACTGAGTGACTGAACTGAACTGAACTGAACTGATACCTTTAGTAATTCTTTCAGGACGAGTCTGGGAGTAGTAAACTCTTTCAACACTTGTGTGTTGGAAAATGTCTTTAACATATCCTCACTATTATATGATCATTTAAGTGTAGAGTTTCAAGTTGACAGTTATTTTCACTTAGCACTTTAACTATATTACTCTACTATATTCTGACATCTTTTTCTGATAAGAAGTTTGTAATTAATCTGCAGTTCTTGATATGTGTCTGTTTTTCCTCCCTAGAAGCTTTTATATCCTTAATTATCTTTGGGTTTCTACAGATTCCTTCAATATATCTAAATGTGGATTTATTTTTACTTGGCTTGCACAAAATAGATACAGTGTGCTCCTTTAGTTGGAGGACTCAGGAATTCTCCCCATATATGGGAAGTAGACAGCAGATTTCCTTGCCTCTCTTTTGGAACAGTGTAACAGAACTTTCTTTCTCCACCAAATATAAGGATCTCCCTATCATGGCTTCTGGCTTTAGGCAAATAATTCAGTTTTAGTTCTCCACATATACTGAGTCCATGGCTGGGTATCCCTTCCTTGGTGGAGATCCCACACACACACACCCAGCTAGCTATTAAGGCCTATATCTATTCTCCTGTGAGAGTCTCTTAGGTTAGGCTCCTATTCATCTATTCATCATACTGACTTTACATTTTCTCTCCATTTTGGTCAACTAAGATAACGAAAAAGCAAGAGAGTTCCAGAAAAATATCTATTTCTGCTTTATTGACTATGCCAAAGCCTTTGACTATGTGGATCACAATAAACTGTGGAAAATTCTGAAAGAGATGGGAATACCAGACCACCTGACCTGCCTCTTGAGAAACCTACATGCAGGTCAGGAAGCAACAGTTAGAACTGGACATGGAACAACAGACTGGTTCCTAATAGGAAAAGGAGTACATCAAGGCTGTATATTGTCACCCTGCTTATTTAACTTATATGCAGAGTACATCATGAGAAACGCTGGGTTGGAAGAAGCACAAGCTGGAATCAAGATTGCCAGGAGAAATATCAATAACCTCAGATATGCAGTTGACACCACCCTTATGGCAGAAAGTGAAGAGGAGCTAAAAAGCCTCTTGATAAAAGTGAAAGAGGAGAGTGAAAAAGTTGGCTTAAAGCTCAACATTCAGAAAACTAAGATCATGGCATCTAGTCCCATCACTTCATGGGAAACAGATGGGGAAACAGTGGAAACTGTGTCAGACTTTATTTTGGGGGGCTCCAAA
Source organism: Oryx dammah (assembly GCF_014754425.2). Taxonomy (NCBI): domain Eukaryota; kingdom Metazoa; phylum Chordata; class Mammalia; order Artiodactyla; family Bovidae; genus Oryx; species Oryx dammah. Next base: position 79,726,763 of record NW_024070185.1, on the reverse strand, counting down.
ATCACTGCAGATGGTGACTGCAGCCATGAAATTAAAACACACTTACTCCTTGGAAGGAAAGTTATGACCAATCTAGATAGTATATTCAAAAGCAGACATTACTTTGCCAACTAAGGTCCGTCTAGTCAAGGCTATGGTTTTTCCAGTGGTCATGTATGGATGTGAGAGTTGGTCTGTGAAGAAAGCTGAGCACTGAAGAATTGATGCTTTTGAACTGTGGTGTTGGAGAAGACTCTTGAGAGTCCCTTCGACTGCAAGGAGATCCAACCAGTCCATTCTAAAGGAGATCAGCCCTGGGATTTCTTTGGAAGGAATGATGCTGAAGCTGAAACTCCAGTACTTTGGCCACCTCATGCGAAGAGTTGACTCACTGGAAAAGACTCTGATGCTGGGAGGGATTGGAGGCAGGAGGAGAAGGGGACGACAGAGGATGAGATGGCTGGATGGCATCACTGACTCGATGGACGTGAGTCTGAGTGAACTCCGGGAGTTGGTGATGGATAGGGAGGCCTGGCATGCTGCGATTCATGGGGTCACAGAGTCGGACACGACTGAGCGACTGAACTGGACTGAACTGAAGGTAACTTTCTCGGTTTTGAATTTTCATTTGTATGTGTCTGTGTGTACATGTGTATGTTATTATTTTTACCTAGAATATCTAAACACCTGGTATTGGGAGGAAGACTTCCTTTTAACTCAGTGAATCATATGAACCAGAAGGCCATGGACCCAGCTATACCACTTAAATAGTCCATATCCACAAGTCCTTTTTCTCAAGAAGTTTTCATGAAGGACATGGTTCACTGAATAATACTAAAACCACCAAATTTCAGTTACCCATTAATCATCACAGAAGCCTGGAGAGATGATTAAAGATTGAAAGGATAAAAATATGTACAAAGACAGGGAACTCTACTCAATACTCTGTAATGGTCTATATGGGGAAAAGAAAAAAATCTTAAAAAACAGTGGATAGGCACTTTCCTGGTGATCTAGCAGTTAAGACTTCACTTTTCAATGCAAAGGATATGAGTTGGATCCCTGATCAGGGAATTAAGATCCCACAAGCCTTGGGGTCAAAAACCAAAACACAAAACAGAAGCAATATTGTAACAAATTCAATAAAGACTTTAAGAAATAAAATAAATTTTTTAAAAATTAAAGAAAAGTGGATATATATATATAAACATAACTGATTTCCTTTGCTGTACATATGAAAATAACATAACATTGTAAATCAACTATATTCCAATAAATTTTTTTAAAAGAATATGTGCAAAGAAGAAGCCAAGATACAGAGAAATCTGGATTATAAATGTATTCATTCAACAAATATGTGGAATCATCTTCAATATTTTATTTGTCTAAGTAACTCTCTCATTTTTCCTACATCTTTCCTTATCTCACTGATTAAGTCAAATTCTCCTTTTATTAAATCTCATGGCACTGTGCACTTCTTCACAGCACAAAGAAATTTTAGCTTTATATCTGATTGTGTGATTATTTAATTATTCTTCCTCCCAAATGAAGGGGAATGCCACTTTTGATAATAGTGGAGTAGCTTATATCAGACCAGTCCTCCCATTCAAAGCACTTAGAAGCTCTAGACAACAACAACAAAAATCTAAAGGCACATGTGACTGGGAATCCCCAGGGAATCTGACTTTAAAGGTCAGTGGGATTTGATTACAGAATTTCCACAGGACTTGGGAAACAGAGACTCTTGGAGGGCACAAACAAAATCTTGTGTGCACCAGGACCAGGAGAAAGGAGCAGTGACCCCATAAGAGACTGAGCCAGACTTTGGCTCAGAGTGTTTGGGAGTCTCTGGTGGAGGCATGGGTCGACAGTGGCCTGCCATGGGGTCAGGGCACTGGCAGTAGCATTCCTAGGAGGTACAACATGTTGTCATAAGTCCTCCTGGAGGAGGTCACCATTAGGCCAAACATAGAGACTGCAGACTCCAGGATGGGCCGTCTCAGGCCAAACTCCATGGAGGGAGCACAGGCCCACCCATCGGCAGGTAACTGGATAAAAGATTTACTCAGCATGGCCCTGCCCACCAGAGCAAGACCCAGCTTTCCACACAGCCAGTCCCTCCCATTAGGAAACTTGCACAAGCCTCTTATCCACATCCGTCAGATGGCAGACAGTTTGGAAACCACAATCACAGAAAGCTAACCAAACTGATTATAGGATCATAGACTTGTGTAACTCAATGAAACTATGAGCCATGCCACGGGGGCCACCCAAGATGGATGGGTCATGAGGGAGAGTTCTGACAAAAGGTTGTCCCCTGGAGAAGGGAATGGCAAACCACTTGTGTTCTTGCACTGAGAACCCCATGAACAGTATGAAAAGGTAAAAAGAAATGACACTGAAAGATGAACCTCCCAGGTCAGTAGATGTCCAATATGCTACTGGAGAAGACTGGAGAAATAGCTCCAGAAAAAATGAAAAGGTTGAGCCAAAGTGGAAACAACACCCAGTTCTGCAAGTGTAGGGAGGTGAAAGTAAAGTCCAATGCTGTAAAGAACAATGTTGCATAGGAACCTGGAATGTTAGATCAATGAATCAAGGTAAATTGGAAGTGGTCAAACAGGAGATGGCAATATGAACATAGACATTTTTGGAATCAGTGAACTAAAATGGACCAGAATGGGTGAATTTAATTCCGAGGACCATTATATCTACTACAGTGGGCAAGAATCTCTTCAAAGAAATGGAGTAGCCCTCATAGTCAACAAAACAGTCCAAAATGCAGTACTTGGGTGCAGTCTCAAAAACAACAGAACAATTTTGGTTCATTTCCAAGGTAAACCATTCAGCATCACAGTAATCCAAGTTTATGTCCCAACCACTAACACCGGAGAAGATGAAGTTGAATGGTTCCGTGAAGACATATAAGACCTTCTAGAAGTAACATCAAGAAAAGATGTCCTTTTCATCATAGAGGACTGGAATGCAAAAGCAGGAAGTCAAGAGATACCTGGAATAACAGGCAAGTTTGGCCTTGGAATACAAAATGAAGCAGGGCAAAGGCTAACAGAGTTTGCCAAGAGAATGTACTGGTCATACCAAACACCCTCTTCCAACATCACAAGAGATGACTCTACACATGGACATCACCAGATGGTCAATACCAAAATCAGACTGAGTATATTCTTTGCAGCCAGAGATGGCGAAGCTCTACACAGTCAGCAAAAACAAGACTGGGAGCTGACTGTAGCTCAGACCAGGAGTTCCTTATTGCAAAATTCAGAATTAAATTGAAGTAAAGAAAACTACCAGGCATTCAGGTATGACCTAAATCAAATCCCATATGATTATACAGTGGAAGTAACAAACAGATTCAAGGGATTAGATCTGATAGAGAGTGACTGAAGAAATATGGATAGAAGTTTGTAACGCTGTGCAGGAAGTGGTGACCAAAACCATTCCCAAGAAAAAGAAATGCAACAAGGTAAAATGGTTGTCTGAGGAAGCATTACAAATAGCTAAGCAAAGAAGAGAAGTGAAAGGCAAAGGAGAAAAGGAGAGATATATCCATCTGAATGCAGAGTTTCAAAGCATAGCAGCAAGGAGAGATAAGAAAGCCTTCTTAATTGAAGAATGCAAAGAAACAGAGGAAAACAATAGAATGGGAAAGACTTGAGATCTCTTCAAGAAAATTAGAAATACCAAGGGAACATTTCTTGCAAAGATGGACACAATAAAGGACAGAAACAGCATGGACCTAACAGAAGCAGAAGATATTAAAAAGAGGTGGCAAGAATACACAGAAGAACTATACAAGAAAAGGTCGTAATAACCACGATGGTGTGGTCACTCACCTAGAGCCAGACATTCTGGAGTGGGAAGTCAAGTGGGCCTTAGGAAGCATTCCTACAAACAAAGGTAGTAGAAATGACAGAATTTCAGCTGAGCTATTTACAATCCTAAATAATGATGCTGTTAAAGTGTTGCACTCAATATGTCAGCAAATTTGGAAAACTCAGCACTGGCCACAGGACTGAAAAACGTGTTTTCATTCCAATCCCAAAGAAGGACAATGCCAAAGTATGTTCAAACTACCGAACAATTACACTCATTTCACATGCTAGCAGAGTAATGCTCAAAATCCTTCAAGGTAGACTTCAATAGCACGTGAACTGATAACATCCAGATGTACAAGCTGGATTTAGAAAAGGCAGAGGAACCAGAGATCAAATTGCCAACATCCATAGGATCATAGAAAATGCAACGTAATTCCAGAAAAACATCTACTTCTGCTTCATTGACTATGCTAAAGCCTTAGACTATGTGGATCACAATGAATTGTGGAAAATTCTTAAAGAGATAGGAATACCAGACCACCTTACCTGCCTCCTGAGAAATATGTATGCAAGTCAAGAAGCAACAGTTAGAACCGGACATGAAACAATGGATTGGTTCAAAATTGGGAAAGGAGCATATGGTAAAGGCTGTATATGGTCATCCTGCTTATTTAACTTATATGCAGAGTCCATCATGAGAAATGCTGGACTGGATAAAGCACAAGCTGGAATTAAGATTGCCAGAAGAAATAACAACAACCTCACATATGCAGATGACACCACCCTAATGGCAGAAAGCAAAGAGGAAATAAAGACCCTTTTGATGAGGGTGAAAGAGGAGAGTGAAAAGGCTGGCTTAAAACTCAACATTCAAAAAACTAAGATCATGGCATCTAGTTCCATCACTTTATGGCAAATAGATGGGGGAAAAAATGGAAATAGTGACAGACTTTGTTTTCTTGGGCTCTAAAATCACTGCGGATGGAGACTACAGTCATGAAATCAAAAGACGCTTGCTCCTTGGAAGGAAAGCTATGACAAATGTAGAAAGAGTACTAAAAAGTAAAGACATCACTTTATGGACAAAGGTCCGTACAGTCAGACCTATGGTTTTTCCAGTATTCATGTATGGATGTGTGTGTTCAACCATAAAGAAGGTAGAGTGCTGAAAAATTGATGGTGCTGGAGAAGACTCTTGAGGGTCCCTTGGACAGTAAGGAGATCAAACCAGCCAATCCTAAAGGAAATCAACCCTGAATATTCATTGGAAGGACTGATGCTGAAGCTGAAACTCCAATACTTTGGCCACCTGATGTGAAGAGCCGACTCACTGGAAAAGACCTTGATGCTGGGAAAGATTAAAGGCAGGAAGAGAAGGGGACAGGAGAGGATGAGATGGTTGGATGGCAGCACCAACTCAATGAAGATGACTTTGAGCAAGCTCTGGGAGACAGTAAAGGGCAGGGGAGCCTGGTGTGTGTTGCAAACAGTTGTACATGACTGAGCAACTGAACAACACAACACCACGGGAATAAGCAAAAAGCTGACAGGAACTGTAGGGAACTGACACCTGGGAGAAGAGAATGGCACTGAGTTTCCTGTTTCACAGTTTTCCATCAGGCAGTAGGCCCTACTTGGTGCTAGGCAGAGCAACTAAAATTCAAACTGAACTCCACAGTCTCACTGGTTTAAGATCAGAGGACAGAGTTCAGAAATGACTCAGCAGCTTGAAAATAAAGAAGGAAAACCTCAGGAAAGATGAGAGCCTCATATTCTACATATAAACTGCCCAATTTTCTAAATGACCCTATGTTTGGGGCAAACCAAACATTCCCCTTATGCTAAATGAACTGAACTAAACAGATTTCTACTGCCGCCTATTGCAGGGAAAATAAAGTCAGAAGTCTGAGTTCAGCCAGGTTAACTGTGCTAAAATAAAACATTTAATACATTTAAGAAATCCAGAGTTTCTAGGAAATATCACCACAATGTCCAAGTTGAAATCCAAAATTATCAGGCATACAAAGACAAAGAAACAAGAAAATATGACCCAAATTCAAAGAAAAAGCAATCAAGGAAAACTGACTTGAGTGGACCAAAATATTAGAATTAGCAGACAAGGACCTGAAAGCAGCTATTAGAATTATAATTAGGACATAAATATTGTAATAACTAACCTAAAAGGAAAACTCAGCAGAGATAAAATTTACAAACTTTAGCTAGATTCACCAAGAAAAAAAGAAAGTTCATATAAATAAAATCAGAAATGAAAGAGGAGAAGTTATAACTGATACCACAGAAATACACAGTATCATAAGGGACTTGATATAAACAATTATATACCAACAAACTGGACAACATAAAATATATATATAAATTCCTAGAAACATACAGTCTTCCAATACTGAATCATGAAGCAATTAAAAGCCTGAATAGACCAATTACTATTAAGGCAACTGAAGCAGTAAACAAAAATCTCCCAACACACAGTCCAGAACCAGATGGCTTCAATGGTGAATTCTACCAAACATTCAAAGAAGATTTAATCATATCTTTCTCAAAGTTGTTCCAGAAAACTAAGAGGAAGGAACACTTCCAAATTCATTTTATGAGGCCAGCATTACCCTGATACCACAGCCAGACAAGGACACAAGGAAGAGAAAAGAAAATTACAGGCTAATATTCCCAGTGAACATAGATGTAAAAATCCTCAAAAAATATTAACAACCTAAGTCCAACAATACCTTAAAAAGACATTACACTATCATCAAGTGGGATTTATTCCAGAGATTCAAGGATGATTCAACATAGCAAATCAAAGGGATATATCAATTTAAAAAATTAAAGATAAAAATCATACACTCATCCTAATAAATGCAGAAAATCATGACGAAATTGAGCATCCATTTAGGATTAAAAACTCTCAACAAAATGGGGATAGAAGATACATACTTCAACATAATAAAGGTCATATAGGACAAACCCATCAGAGAAGGCAATGGCACCCCACTCCAGTACTCTTGCCTGGAAAATCCCATGGATGGAGGAGCCTGGTAGGCTGCTAAGAGTTGGACACGACTGAGCGACTTCCCTTTCACTTTTCACTTTCATGCATTGGAGAAGGAAATAGCAACCCACACCAGTGTTCTTGCCTGGAGAATCCCAGGTATGGGGGAGCCTGGTGGGCTTCCATCTATGGGGTCACACAGAGTCGGACACGACTGAAGTGACTTAGCAGCAGCAGCAGCACCAGGACAAACCCACAGTTAACATCATACTTAACAATGAAAACCTGAAAGCTGTTGCTCTAAGATTGGCAACAACATATGGATGCCTACTCTTGCAACTTTTATTCAACTTAGTATTAGCCCTAGCAATTAGGCAAGGGGAAAAAAAAAAAAAAGACATCCACATAAGATGTAAAACTGTCACTATTTGCAGATGACATACTCCATATAGAAAAAACTCAAAAGACTCCACCAAAAAACTTTCAGAAGTACAAATGAACTCAATAAAGTTGCAGGATACAAAATTAATAGACAGAAATGTGTGGCCTTTCTATACAGTAAAAACAAACTATCAGAAAGAGAAGAACACAATTCCATTTATAATTGCATCAAAAAGAAAAAAATGGAATAAATTTGACCAAGGAGGTGAAAAACCTAAACATTATGAACTATAAGACTCTGATTAAAGAAACAGAAGTCATAAACAAATGGAAAGATATTCCATACTCAAGAATTGAAATACTTTTGCTAAAGTACCCATACCCCCCAAGACAATCTAAGAATTCAATGCAATCCCTATCAAAATTGCACTTTTTGGTTTTAGAAAAGGCAGAGGAACCAGAGATAAAATTGCTAATATCCACTAGATCATCAAAAAAGCAAGAGAGTTCCAGAAAATCACCTATTTCTGCTTTATTGACTATGTCAAAGCCTTTGACTCTGTGGCTCACAATAAACTGTGGAAAATTCTGAAAGAGATGGGAATACCAGACCACCTGACCTGCCTCTTGAGAAATGTGTATGCAGGTCAAGAAGCAACAGTTAGAATTGGACATGGAACAACAGACTGGTTCCAAATAGGAAAAGGAGTATGTCAAGGCTGTATACTGTCACCCTGCTTATTTAACTTCTATGCAGAGTACATCATGAGAAATGCTGGGCTGGAAGAAGCACAAGCTGGAATCAAGATTGCCAGGAGAAATATCAATAACCTCAGATATGCAGATGATACCACCCTTATGGCAGAAAGTGAAGAAGAACTAAAGAGCCTCTTGATGAAAGTGAAAGAGGAGAGTGAAAAAGCTGGCTTAAAGTTCAACATTCAGAAAGCGAAGATCATGGCATCTGGTCCCATGACTTCATGGCAAATAGATGGGAGAAACAGTGGAAACAGTGTCAGACTTTATTTTGGGGGGCTCCAAAATCACTGCAGATGGTGACTGCAGCCCTAAAATTAAAAGATGCTTACTCCTTGGAAGAAAAGTTATGACCAACCTAGACAGCATATTAAAAAACAGAGACATTTCTTTCCCCACAAAGGTCCGTCTAGTCAAGGCTATGGTTTTTCCAGTAGTCATGTATGGATGTGAGAGTTGGACTATAAAGAAAGCTGAGCACCAAAGAATTGATGCTTTTGAACTGTGGTGTTGGAGAAGACTCTTGAGAGTCCCTTGGACTGCAAGGAGATCCAACCAGTCCATTCTAAAGGAGATCAGTCCTTAATGTTCATTGGAAGGACTGATGTTGAAGCTGAAACTCCAATACTTTGGCCACCTGATGTGAAGAGCTGACTCATTTGAAAAGACCCTGATGCTGGGAAAGTTTGAAGGCAGGAGGAGAAGGGGACAACAGAGGATGAGATAGTTGGATGGCATCACTGACTCAATGGACACGAGTTTGAGTATGCTCCAGGAGTTGGTGATGGACAGGGAGGCCTGGTGTGCTGCGGTTCATGGGGTTGCAAATAGTCGGACATGACTGAGCGACTGAACTGAACTGAGAACATACAATTCTAAAATTTATGGAACTACAAAAGACCATGAAGAGCTAAAGGGATCTTGAGAAAAAATAAGAAAGCTGGAAGTACCATACTTCCTGATTTCAAACAATACTACAAAGGTATAGTAATCAAAACAGTATAATACAGGCATAAAAACAGAAGCATAGATCAATGGAAGAGAATAAATAGTCCAGAAAAAACCCCACACATATGCTAATTTATGACAAAGTGAAAGTGAAGTTGCTCAGTCATGTCCAACTCTTTGCGACCCCATGGACTGTAGCCCACCAGGCTCCTCCGTCCATGGGATTCTCCAGGCAAGAGTACTGGAGTGGGTTGCCATTTCCTTCTCCAGGGGATCTTCCCAACCCAGGGATCAAACCCAGGTCTCCCGCATTCCAGGCAGATGCTTTAACCTCTGAGCCACCAGGAAAGCAATTTATAACAAAGGAGCTAGAAATATACAACATAAATATAATACAAAAGCACTGAAAATACTTTTCCATAAATGGTATTAGGAAAACTGGACAGTCACATGCCGAAGAAAGAAACGACCACTACCCTACACCATATACAAAAAATTAACTCAAAACAGATTAAAGACTTGAATGTAAGTTGAGAAAGCATAGAACTCTTAAAAGAAAACATAGGTGGTAAGCTCCTTGGCATCACTCTTTGAAATTTTTTTAAAAATTTGACTCCAAAGCAAAAATAAACAAATGGGTCTACAACACACTAAAAATTTCTGCAGAGGAAAGGAAACCACCAGTAAAACAAAAAGGCAACCTACTATATGGGAGAACTTGTTTGTAAATCATATACCCAACAAAGGGCTAACATTCCAAATATATAAAGAACTCATCTAACTCAATAACAACCAAAATGGTGATTAAAAATTGGACAGGGCATCTGTAGACATTTTTCAAAAAAAGCAGATGGAAACATGTTCAACATCACCAGTTCAAGCAAATCCAAATCAAAACCACAGTGAAGTATGGTCTTACACCTGTCAGAATGACTATTATCAAAATAACAAGGAATAACAAGTGTTTCTGAAGAGATTGTGGAGAAGTGGGATCTTTCCTACACTGTTAGTGGGAATGTAAATCAGTACTAGCACTATGAAATACAGTATGGAGTTTCTCAAAAAATTTAGAACTACCATATGATCCAGGTATTCCAATTCTGGGTACTTATGCAAAGAAAACAAAAACACTAATTTGAAAAGATAAATGTACCCCCCCCTCCCGCATTCACTGCACCCTTATATATGTTAGCCAAGATACAGAAACAACCTAAGTGCCCACTGATGAATAAACAGATAAAGAAGATGTGAGATATATATCTAAAACAGGATAAATGCAAAGAAAACCACACCTAAGCATATTATAGTTGAACTGCTGAGAACCAAAAATAAAAATTGAAAGAGGCCAGACCAAAATAATATGACATTCAGGGGGACAATAACACAAACAATAGCTGGCCTCCCATCAGAATGTTACTTGACTTATCAGAAACAATGGAGGCCCAGAAAACAACAGAGTTATAGCTTTCAAGTGCTCAATGAATTGGAGGCGAAGCACATTTGCCTCAACCACATCAGTTCTAAAATCTTATAATTTGTTAGGAAGTCCTTATTTTTATACTTTGCAAAATGGCAGCCCATTTCTGGTTAAATTATCTAAAATTCTGAATGAGTGGAGCTTGAATTAATTTCTATTTTATTCAAAATTCCCCTCATTTGTCTTTTCAAAAATTTTACTTCAAAGCATATTCTAAAAGAGTAACCTTTCCTCCAAAATATCTAGCTCTTTCCTTAATCGAGTATAAGTTCTTATGAATCTTGGATAAACAGGCATCACATGGAACTGGTTTCCTACTCAAAGGTTTGAGCAGCTATTAAACTATCCACTCCCTCAGAACTTGTCTTTCAGCTCCTTATTTTTGTGTCTCCTCAATTTAATAGAAATCATTTGTTCTTAAACAGTTAATAAACTTTTAAAGTTGAAGCAATTTTTAAACAGCTGAACCAGCCAATCAAAAGATCACCATCATCTCTGGTACAGTTTTTAAACTTTTGCTTGCCTGAAAGGCTTTTTATTTCTCCACCAGTTTTGAATGAGATCCTTGCTGGGTACAGTAATCTTGGTGTAGATTTTTCCCTTTCAGTACTTTAAATATATCCTGCCATGCCCTTCTGGCCTGCAGTTTCTGCTGTTAAATGTATGAGATTTCCCTTATATGTTACTTGTTGCTTCTCTCTTGCTGCTTTTAATATTCTTTTTATTTGTGCTTAGTCTTTGTTATTTGATTAGCATGTGTCTTGGCGTGTTTCTCCTTGGGTTTATCCTGTATGGAACTCTTTGTGCCTCTTGAACTTGATTGACTATTTTGTTTTCCATGTTGGGGAAATTTTCAACTATACTCTCTTCAAAAATTTTCTCATACCCTTTCTTTTTGTCTTCTTCTTCTGGGACCCTTATAATTCAAATGTTGGTGCATTTGATATTGTCCCAGAGGTCTCTGAGACTATCCTCAGTTCTTTTCATTCTTTTTATGTTATTCTGCTCTTCAGAAGTTATTTCCACCATTTTATCTTCCAGCTCACTGATTCGTTCTTCTGCTTCAAATATTCTGGTATTGATTCCTTCCAGAGTATTTTTAATTTCAGTAATTGGGTTGTTTGTCTCTAAATTTATTCTTTAATTCTTCTAGGTCTTAGTTAATTGATTCTTGCATTTTCTCCATTCTGTTTTCAAGGTTTTTGATCATTTTTACTATCATTATTCTGAATTCTTTTTCAGGTAGTTTGCCTATTTCCTCTTCATTTATTTGGACGTCTGTGTTTCTAGCTTGTTCCTTCATTTGTGTAGTATTTCTCTGCTTTTCATTATTATTATCTTTTTTTTTTTTTTTTTACTTATTGTGTTTGAGGTCTCCTTTTCCCAGGCTTCAAGGTTGAATTCTTTCCTCCTTTTGGTTTCTGCCATAAGGTTGGTCCCTTGGTTTGTGTAAGCTTCATATACAGTGAGATTTGTACTGAGATTTTTTTGCTGTTTTTCCTCTGATGGGCAAGGCTGAGTGAGGTGGTAATCCTGTCTGCTGATGATTGGGTTTGTATTTCTGTTTTGTGTGTTGTTTAGATGAGGCATCCTGCACAGGGTGCTACTGGTGGTTGGGTGATGCCGGGTTTTGCATTCAAGTGGTTTCCATTGTGTGAGTTCTCGCTATTTGATACTCACTAGGGTTAGTTCTCTTGTAGTCTTGGGTGTTGGAGTCAGTGCGCCCACTCCAACGGCTCAGAGCTTAATCCCTGGTCAGGAACGAAGATTCCATAAGTGGTTTCTTATGGCATTAAGTGAGATTAAAACAAATACCCCAAAACAAGAAACCAAAGATGAACCCCATAGAAATGGCAGTTATAAAATCAAGCAAATAATAATTAAAATAGTGGAATATACACATACACATATACACTCATAAGCAAAATCAAAACAGTCCAACAAAAATTAAGTACAATAGATTGACTCAGCAAACAAAGGAAACCAAAAATTATATCTACCAGTTAAGAACAAAACTAACAAAAGCACAAACTGGAAAACAAAAGTAAAGCAAGGTGCCAAGTGGGGAAGAAAGCAAGGTGAGGTAAGGTGAAGTCGCTCAGTCGTGCCCGACACTTTGCGACCCCGTGGACTGTAACCTACTAGGCTTCTCTGTCCATGGGATTCTCCAGGCAAGGATACTGGAGTGGATTGCCATTTCCTTCTCCAGGGGATCTCCAGGCAAGAATACTGGAGTGGATTGCCATTTCCTTCTCCAGGGGATCTTCCCGACCCAGGGATCAAACCCGGGTCTCCCACATTGGAGGCAGACGCTTTAACCCATGAAACCAAAACTAACAAATATGTTGAGAGGAAAAGAAAGGAAAAATAGATATGCAAAGTTAAATAGAGGTAGATAAGGAAGATTTATATACATTAAAGATTAACTGCAAAGGGAAAAGAACAGTGGGAAAAGTAAACAAAGGAATAAATGTAGAAAAAATAATAGATTTCAAAAAATTAAAATTAAAAAAAAGAGAGAAAAAAAATAACTCTACAGAACTGCAAAAGCCCAACATAGAGGCAGAAGTTTATAACAACAATGAAAAGTATGAATGAAAAAAAAAAAGCTCAAAAGCTTAATTAGATTTCATAGTGCCAATAAAATTGACAACTACAACAGAAGGAGAAAAAAAAGAAAAAAATCCAAAAGAACGTACAGAACAAGTCAAAGCATAAGAATGATAGATGTTTTTCTTGAGTCACTGCTGTCAGAGTCCTTTTCTTCGCTGGGAGTCATAGTCCACCTCACCTCTCTCGGGTGCCCTTCGACACTGTGCTTGGTCTCTGCACCTGCCATGGGGGCAGTTCAGATTCTACTCTGGCCCTACTCCTGTGTGTTCTTGCCTCCAATGTCCACAGTTATCACAACTAGTGCATTTTCTTTTGTGGGAGCTCTCAAGGTCCTTTTATATATTCCATACACAGAGTCTGCCTAGTGGACTGTGTGGGTTTAATCTGCAGCTTATATAGATGGTGGGAAGGTTTTGGGTCTTCTTCCTTAGCCACATTGCCCCTGGGTTTCAATTGTGGTTTTATTTCCATCTCTGCATGTGGGTCATTCACTGGGGTTTGCTCCTGAGGCTGCCCTGGAGGACTTGGGTCTGCCTTAGTGAGGGCCAGGTGTGGAGGTGGTGCAGCTGCTTGGGTCTCAGGGGTTCTGGCAGCACCAGGTACTCAGGGGAGTTGGCAGCTAGAGGAGCAGAAAATACAGTGCTCTAGAAGGGTATGGCAACCAGTATTGGCCAATACACTCCAGTATTCTTGCCTGGAGAACCCCACCTGACAGAGAAGCCTGGCAGGCCACAGTCCACAGGGTCACAAAGAGTTGGACATGACCGAAGCGACCCTGCGTGTGTAGATGTAAGACTGTTTTTTGCCTACAGCAGCTCTGCCCCAGTGAGGGTTGAGCGTGAACGTGGCACAGCTGCTTGGGTTGCAGGGACCCTGGCGACACCAAGTGTGCAGAGGCACAAACTGCCTCTACCAAAAGGAGTTATGGCCCTATCAGTCTTTTTTCGAGCCTCTTGTAGCTGATGATCAGAAGGCCTCTTTGGCTAGTCTTTCTCCGTAGCTCTACCTGTTCACACACTTGAAGGGATCCCTTGCCTGGGGTCTTACTCTGTCGATGGCCCATCAGGCACTTAAAGGGGCACCCTGGGTGGAGTCCTACTCTGTAGTTCATGCATCAGTCACTGAAGGAGCACCCTCGGTGGGGTCCTATTCTGTAGTTCAGTGCCTCAGGCGTTGGATGGGCCTCTCTATTGTTCAGCTGCCATGCTTGCTTGCTTGTGGAGAAAGAGGCTATGATGATGGCTTCACCCCTACCCGTGACTCAGCAGTATCACCTTGCTTCCATGGTTGCCGGGCTTTCCTCCACGGGCATTTCCCATCACAATCTCCTCCCTCACATTCCCTCCATCCGTCTCTCGCAGTCGATAGCAGCCCTCGCACTGGGATTGCTCCACAATCCCTAAACTCCAGTTCCCAGGAACTGCCCCTTCCAGGAGACCCACATTTCTGCCTGCATATGTATGGCTTTGGCAAGGACTGTCTGATTCTCACTCCATTTAGGCTGCCACAGGTCAGCTGTTTCACTCTCAGCCTTAAATGTTTCTCCTCCGACTCAATTACCCTGATGTGGGGATCAGACCCCTGCTTCAGTTCACCCACCCTCCAAGGGCAGGTCCAGTCCTACTAACACTCTTTGTTTTTTCCCCCTAGTTCCTTCATCCTACCGAGTTTTGCATGGTTCTATGCATTCTTTTCCACTGGTCAGGTATTCCTGTCCACTCTCAGCTGGTGTTCTGCATGCACTTCTGTGTCTGAAGGTGTATTTTTGATCTATCCATGGAGAGAGATGTACTCCACGTCCACCTACTCCTCCACCATCTTGTTCTCCCTGGTATAATTTTAATCTTTGTGTTTGGGATATGCTGACACGCCTTCAGTCATTTTATCTGGTTTCCAGCATTTAAATTTTAAATTTTGCCCCTTTGTTCATTACTTTTTTTTTCTTTTACTTAAAGTAAAAATGCAGTGTTAAAAACAACATTAACCTATATGTTTTAACTGAACAAGTACCAGGATATTCAGAGTTTAAATTCCCTCTGAAACCATAACTCTTAACAACCTGCCTACCCCCCTGCCCCATATAAATACATGCTACAATGGGGTCTTTCACTGCAAAACTCATTTCATTGCAAAACACGAGGCAACATCATTTATCACTGAGTAAATAACGAAAGATAACATAATGAAAAGGGGATTTTGCTTTATTCCCTTAACTATAAATAAAAATATGCAGCACTTTGCAGGATTACCACATGTGGTATGATATTAACTGAAATACCAATCTTTAAGCCAAACTATAAATAAGATAAACTGTGCTCTCTGGTCTCAAGTTTTAATAGTATCTTTTCTTTAAACTTAATGCTTTTATGAAGCATACAAGAGTGACTGCATATAATCTGTGATCAGGTAATGAAAGACCCTATTGTGATAAGCATACGCAAAAAAAAAAAAAAAAAGAAGAAACAACCTCAAAAACTAGAGTTAAAGTTGTTGCGGGAATTATAAGAAGTGTTTGTGATGAAGATCAATGCAGTGAAGCCAAGTCAGAATCAGAGGCAAAGACCTTTTCCTGGATAAAGAAAGCAAATCACTGTCAGCAGTGGCTTGATTTCTATAACAAACCAGTCAAGGGGTGAGGAAGAGAGAGGTCTAAAATGTGGACACTGAAAACAAAAACTGACTTGATCACATCAGTATATGACTACACTGAATTATGCTTCAACACGATGTGGTATGATGGAACTCAGCTTCCCGCATGGCAGCCTGTGTTTGTTCTGGCTGTTCTGATCACATCTTAGCGTCCAGATGCCATTTCTCTTTGGTGCTTAATGTGTTTATGCTCACATTATCAGCAGGCATTGGGTTGCAAAGATCATATTTGGAAGTGATTTCACTCCATTTTCAAAGAGGAAAGAATTATCCCTTTGAATGCTACTTGCTTGCAAAGTACAGCTTGCTTCAGTTTTCTAAAAAAGTGCCACTTAGACTAAATTATAGCAGAGTGATTGGAAAAGGATTCCTAGGAGAATTCATTACAGTTACAGAGAAAGGAAGATTTCACTCTTCTACTCCTTTTACAAAAGAGTCATACTTGCCCATGGAGGCTGGCCAGTGCATGTGGTAGAAATGTTACTTAACTTCTGAACTTCCTATCTGATTCTTCCTAAACAGATATGTCTTCATCAACACTGACAACTGTTTTAGGACTACCAACAATTTAAGATTTAAAATGAAACATCTAAATCTTAAAATTAGAAAACAACCTTTCTGTGTCAAAAGTATTAAAGATATGTCAATGGAACACAACAAAGAATCAATCAATCAGAGCATAGTCTGTTGTAGGTACACCTCTCTCATCAAGTTTGTCCATGTCCTCCTATAATCCTTTATTCTTTCATCTTCCCTTGGCCTTTGTCATCTTGTTCAGGGGACAAAACTCTAGATATCCAGGCAACTTTCCACTATCCAGGGGCAAATAATCTGGATTTGTCGGTTTTTTTAAAAAGTGCGCTTATGAAAAACTTTAAACTAGTGAACGGAGAAATGATGGATATTTACTGAATTCTTACTATGCATCTGCCACTCTCCTACTCTCTTTTTACTCTCAATATCTCCTTTTGAAGATGAGGAAATTATCCTCAGACAGGTTAAGTGTCCAAGATTACCAACATGTGAACTCATGCAGCTGGACTCCAGAGTGTCCTTAATCACTGTATACATGGCCTCTACTGCTGAGCAATCCTCCAGACTAACCAGGCCATTTGGAAAACAAGACAGAGGCCCATCACAGAAAACAGCCAAGGTGGGGGGCTTCCTGAGAGCTGCATTCAAGACTGTGAAGGGAGAATGATCTGGTCAGGGAAGGGAGAAGTGGGTACAAACAACAGACATTGCATCTCTGCCCAGCTTTTGTCCCACTCTAACACTTAAAAGAAGAGAGAATTCAATGAAAATGAGACATCAGTAACAGATTAGTCTGACAGGCAGAAATTTTTAGCATTGTTCAAATTTTACAATGTTTAGTATACTTAACATTTTTTCATATTTCAGATGAATAATGACTGTTTCTAAATATTAGCTATAATTAAATGATTTTATCCTAAATCCATTTTGTAACATTTTTTTATTTTGCTTTTAATCATTACTGGGGATTAAGTAGCTCAACTTTATTCTTCCTCCCATTACATTATTATTTAATACTCCTATTTACTGAGTCAATAGGAGTTGATTACAGTAAGAAGTTGAATTTCCTAGGCTGAACCCAGAGTCACAATTTTGAGCCATTTCATGAGTCCCTGCTTTCTTAACTGTGACCACCTCCACTGCGTCACTGCTTGACCACAGTAATGCCCCACCGTATATTTTCCTCTATTTCAGTCTGCTGAGATTTGCAAATTCCATTCCCATGCTTGCTCCACAGCCACCCTCAGTGTGCTGCCTGCCAGCAGCTGTCTAGGCTCTGCACCGCTCCTCTTCAGCCCGCCCTCATCGCTACTCCCAGGCCCACCCCCATGGCCTCAGCTCTCCACTCCTACTCCTGGCCACAGACCACTGCCACCTCCTTCCTCCTTCCCACATCAACTTTCACACCTCTGGCTGACAGGAGCCTTTACAGTTGCTCAGGTTTTCCTGCTGAAAAAACAAAACAAAACAAGAACAACAAAAATGTGCTTTCCCTTTCTTGGCCCAGTAACTACCATTCTCATCTTTGCTTCTGCTTTGCCATCAGACTTTTTCAACTGATAGTTTATACCTCATCCATTGTATGATCACACATTTCTTATTACTGTTGAAATCTAGCATCTGACCAAACCACTTCACTAAAAGTTTACTTTTAAACACACAATGACTTGTGCTGTGCCAGGCTAAGTTGCTTCAGTCGTGTCTGACTCTTTGCAATCCTATGGACTGTAGCCTGCCAGCCTGGAGTGGGTTGCTGTGCCCTCTTCCAGGAGATCTTCCTGACTCAGGGACTGAACCCGTCTCCTGTGGCTACTGCACTGTAGGCAGATTCTTTATCGCTGAGCCACCAGGGAAGCCCTCCAGTGACTTACACCCTAACAAATCTAGCTTGACCTCAGTTCTGAGTTTCCTTGACTCTCTGTGGCATTTGATACTTCCACTCTCCAAAGATTCCTAAGACTTTGAACTGTCTACATTTCCTCTTATAACGCTGCTCACAGAACACTGGGTGTTCCCCAAGGCTCAGTCCTGGGCCTTCTTCCATTCTGGAGTCTTCCTTTTGCTCACATCTCAGATACTCAACTAATCATTCTATGGAAAGGACTCAGTACCTTATCAACAGCTCTGATCTTCAAATTCCGATCACCTAACTCCAAAGCAATGTTTCCCAAACTATCTGAAGTGTAGGGCTACGCATTTTCCCCCGTTACAGGTCAATACTTCTGTAAACATAATAAAATCAAATCACAAAAAATTAAAAAGACATACAAAATACAAGCCCTTGCTTTAAAATTACTAGATTAACATAATCAGAACAAACCATAGCACTACAATAATTACTATGTATGTGTGCTCAGTTGCTTCAGTTGTATCTGACTCTGTGAACTCATGGACTGTAGCTACCAGGCTCCTCTGTCCACAGGATTCTCCAGGCAAGAATACTGGAGTGGGTTACTAAGCCCTCTTATAGGGGATCTTCCCAATCCAGAGGTTGAACCCAAGTCTCCTGCGTCTCCTGCATTGCAGGCAGATTCTTTATCGCTGAGCCACTGACGAAGACAAAGAATTACTATAAAGATTACTCTTTGTTTCTGTACTTATCTGCTTGCAGACCAACTAGAGTTTGTGGGTAGAGACTGGTTTATGGAGTATGCTTCAAGTATACAGCTATAGAGGCCTGCAGGACAACCACTTATCATCCTGCAAATTACTTAATGTATACCACCTTCCATGTTTCTGTCTGTTATGGCAGCACCACCTTCCACTGCATCTGAAAGTTTTTCCTCTTCCTGACTGCTCTTTCCTTTGTAATTCTATAAAATCAATTACCAATTTTTAAATTTTAATTCTTTCTCCAATCTGACTTCTCCACATTGACTGCAACAACCCTAATTCAAAAGCTAAGACCACTTACTTGAACTATCATATGACAACCTTCTAAATGAGGAGTCATGTATGGTGAAGAGTCATTACTGCTCTATACAAGTATTTCCAGTTTTACCTTCTTGGGCCCTCCACTCAAACAGAGAATACTACAATTTCTGGAACCCTTGTGGTTGGTTACTACCATATGACTAGTTGTACCCAGTGGCTGTAAACAGAAGCGTGAGTGTCATTTCCAGGCCTAGTATTTAATTGCTGGGATGCAACCCTCCAGAGTGTTCTTTTCCCTCTCTTAAGGCAAACAAAATAGGAGATATTAGCTGTTCTATCTCTGAATGACTGTGCTATGAGCCTTGAGTTGAGCTGTGATGGACATCAGCAGGAGCAAGAAACATGTCTTTGTATTTTCAAAGCACAAAGATTTTAAAGTTGTTTATTTCTATTGCTAACTCATAGTTTCTCTTGCTAACTCTCCAAAACCACACCACCAAGATGAAGGTCCCTGAAGCATTCATTTAATGTCGTGTCCCTGTTTTTAAGAAAATAAAACAGCATGCCTCAAATGAATTTCTATGGTGTAAAGGAAAAGAAACAAAAACACAGACTCCTTAGGATCAAAGCTTTCATCAACCTATTTTTTCAAACTTATCCAACCAAACCAACCTCTTTTACCTGAACTTGCCAGACTCAGTTCCAGCCACCATACCTTCTCCTACCCAAACAAAGGAATAATTCCTCTCTCTTCTGCTTAAAGATCAATTCTATCCACTCCACTAAACTTCCTCCACAGCCCTAATATCAGCCAACATTAACCGAATACTTACCAAGTGCTAGGTTTTGTTCTAAAATTAGTACTTTCAATGTCTCACAATGACTCTATGAAGTGCATATCATTAAACTCATTTTATAGATGAGGAAACTGAAACACAGGGAGAAGATCATGGCATCCGGTCCCATCACTTCATGGGAAATAGATGGGGAAACAGTGGAAACAGTGTCAGACTTTATGTTTTTGGGCTCCAAAACCACTGCAGATGGTGACTACAGCCATGAAATTTAAAGACGCTTACTCCTTGGAATAAAAGTTATAACCAACCTAGAGAGCATATTCAAAAGCAGAGACATTACTTTGCCGACTAAGGTCCGTCTAATCAAGGCTATGGTTTTCCCTGTGGTCATGTATGGATGTGAGAGTTGGACTGTGAAGAAGGCTAAGCGCCGAAGAACTGATGCTTTTGAACTGTAGTGTTGGAGAAGACTCTTGAGAGTCCCTTGGACTGCAAGGAGATCCAACCAGTCCATTCTGAAGGAGACCAGCCCTGGGATTTCTTTGGAAGGAATGATGCTAAAGCTGAAACTCCAGTACTTTGGCCACCTCATGCGAAGAGTTGACTCATTGGAAAAGACTCTGATGCTGGGAGGGATTGGGGGCAGGAGGAGAAGGGGATGACAGAGGATGAGATGGCTTGATGGCATCACTGACTTGATGGACGTGAGTCTGAATGAACTCCAGGAGTTGGTGATGGACAGGGAAGCCTGGTGTGCTGCGATTCATGGGGTCACAAAGAGTCGAACATGACAGAGTGACCAAACTGAACTGAAACAACATGTTTAAGGAAAATTGCATGGACCGAGGAGCCTGGTAAGCTACAGTCCATGGAGTTGCAAAGAGTCAGACACAACTGAGCAACTTCACTTTCACTTTCAAGGTTATATGACTAATAAATGATGAAGCCAGATGAACCCAGTATTCTGACTCCAAGACTGTCCTCTTAACCACTGCTCTATATTGTTTTAGGACATTCTGATCTCCCCTTTCATTGAACTTCCATTACACTGTGTGGATCTTTCTAGCACAGAAAGTTGTGCCTTGCATGACTAGTGACAGTTCATGTGTGCAGGCTTCATCCACTAAGCTAGACTGTAAACCCTGGGGATACAGGGAGCTGCTTTACCATTCTTTGTTATCATTCAATAAGAAAATGTCCCCAAAAGAATCACTCTGTGATAAGCACAGTTCTACTGGGAAGAGTATGTGCTAGTCTTTTTTTTTTTTTTCCTGTATTTTATAATACTTTGAGATCTTGAGGGCTTACTGATCCTAGAGACAACCCCTTCCAGGGCTAGCTAATATGCAAACCAACCAATCCAGAGTCCACACCCTCAACCACCTCCTTTATCTAACTCACACATCAAGTCAATATTCCTCCCAGTCTAACTCAGTTAAGGTAAGATACCAGACAACTAGGAACCACCCTTGCAGCTCAGAACCCTCTGAAATAATTCAAACTAGCTGATCCTAAGTCTGAGGACCCTGCCCTACTTGCCTTTTCCCCAGAAATCACAATAAAGGCTCATGCTCATGCTTTCCTCTCACTCCTCCTGCCTCCTGATCAACCTCTGTGCCTCCAGCTGGGGTCTTGCATGGCTGACTCCCTTCTCTTGGAACTATAAATAATAAACTCTTATTTCAAAGGCAGTTTGTCTACATGTCTGTCATCTTATAATACTTGATTAAAACAAAATCCCAGGTATTTTTAAAAATGGAGTATCATCATATCTAGAGTTCCTTGGAAATACAAACTGTACACTTGAGACCAGGGGGAATTCTATCTCCTCTGGTGCTGGAAACATGGCTTTTCAGTGGGCACAGAGGAGAGAGAGGTGTGGTACATGGAACAGAATTGGTTAGCAAGAAGAAAGAAAGAAGAAAGAAGCCCATCTTATCTTCCAATTTCAATTTTAGCAGTTACTATCTTAGCACTAAATTGGTAATTTTAATTGTAAAAACCTCCAAATCTTTAAACAATCCTATACATGTTAGTCTTTTTCTATTTTTTCCATAAGGACTAGCAAGAAAATCCCTAATGTTAAAAGAGTCTGAAGACAACCATAGGGACAACAAAGAAAGGTTGAAGAGTGGGTGGAGGCAGTTCAGAGAAGAGAGAAAACCAGGATGAGCCCCTGCAACCTGCCACCAGGAAAAGAGCATAACAAAGAGATTCCAATATGGATTTGAAAAGCAGTCTTAGTAATGAAACCCAACATTTTCTAACATACTCTCTCCTAGACAAAACTAAGTGGTATGCATAAATGCTTAATAGACACTTGTTGAATGGATATCTCAATCATACAACTTTGAATAGTTTTATGATACTCATGAGGGCTTCCGAGGTGGTACTAGTGGTAAGAATTCACCTGCCAATGTAGGAGAGACACGGTTCGATCCCTGGGTTGGGAAGATTCCCTGGGTCGGGAAGATTCCCTGGAGGAGGACATGGTAACCTACTCCAGTATCCATGCCTGGAGAATCTGGACAGAGGAGCCTGGCGGGCTATGGTCCACAGGGTTGCAAAGAGTCAGACATGACTGAAGAGACTTGGCATGCTAAGCACTCATGAAGATTTAGATGTAGTCCACTTTGCCCCCTACCCCCATCAATTAAAAATCTTTTTAATTTTTTAAAATTTTCTTGCTCTTTTCTATATCTCCCCTGAGACAAAAGCACTTCTTTTCTCCTACAAGGCAGGAACAGATCTAGACTATGGCAGGCCAGGAGAATCCCATTCACCAAAAAACTTCCCTAGAATGTATTGGTCCCAAGCTAGCAAAATGAATCTAGAGCAACTTACAGAAATCAGGCAGACCAGAGTCTTTCACCTTTAGGAAGTGAGTCAGTTTGAACTCCTCTGGACTACTTCCTCTCAGAAATCTTTGAGAAGGCACCTGACCTCTGCAAAGTAGTATTAACAACAATTAGCAACTGCATCTAACAACTGCTTGCTATGAGAAGTCTAGACGCAGTAAGTACATGATCGCATTTATTCCTCCCTATGTGAAGAAGTAAGTTTTTCATCTCCATTCTAAAGATGAGTAATTAAGGCTCAAATAGCTAAAGATACTTCCCTAAGTTCACAGTTATTAGATGGCAGAGCTGAAATTTAAATTTATATGGTCTGACTTCAGATCACAGACTCTTAAAACTACACTTTGCCTAAAGTACAGTCCAACTCTGGATCAAAAATGCCCATTTAAAGTACAGGAAATGAATCAGAGCCTAAACCCTTAAGATGAAAGAGAAAGGCAACACTGCAACAGGTCAAAAGTTATTCTTATATTCCTATGGCTGTTCACCATCAATCTTCTTCCTACCACCCACAAACACCACCACACTCTATTCTCTATTGCTTTTTGGTAAGGCAATTTATACTGTGTTGCAGGTCCTGCAATTTATATTATGTTATAGGCTCCATATTTTACGGAGTGATAAAATCTTAAACATACACACTGACTGAAAGGTATATTTTAGTCCTGACCTAAAAAAAGTTAACTATATAAAATTGCATACTACCAAATAATACTTTACATATTTATATTTTATTTATTAAAGCTAAAATAATGTATTAATAATGATTCAATAATATAACATTCTATATACCTTGTGGCTCAGGCGGTAAAGCATCTGCCTACAATGCAGGAGACCTGGGTTCAATCCCTGGCTTGGGAAGTTCCCTTGGAGAAGGAAATGGCAACCCACTCCAGTATTCTTGCCTGGAAAATCCCATGGATGGAGGAGCCGGTAGGCGACAGTCCATGGGGTTGCAAAGAATTGGACACGACTGAGCGACTTCACTTCACTTCTTCATCCAAAAACCATTCTTACCATGAGACACTGGACTAGACAATCTAGGGATTAGAAGACAACCGAAATGTAAATAAGGATGGAAAATTAGAACATAAACTCATGATTTAGGTCTACTTTTAGGCTTCGAGGAGTTCCAGCCTTATTGACATATGCTTCTTTCAATCAAATTTCTCCCGGTCACTCTCCAAAAGAACAAGACTTCTACAGACAAGCTCCGAATGACTGGAGGACTGTCACATCACTGCCTGAATATTCTCTTCAAAAATGGGACATCAGTTTGTTCACCTGATTCTCACATGACAGTTTCTAAAACCCTCATAATCATCTCAGGTCACACTGGAGGTCTCTCACTGTCTTCAATGCATTGAGTATTGAGGACAACAGTTGAAATAAGGTATGACTATGCAAGAATGCATCCTTACTACTCAGTTGTGTCTGACTTAGCAACCCTTTGGACTGTAGCCCATCACATTTCTCTGTCCTTGGTATTTTTCAGGCAAGAATATTGGAATAGGTTGTCATTTTTCTCCTCCAGGGGATCTTCCCAACCCTGGGATGGAACCCTTATCGCCTGTGTCTCCTGCCTTGCAGACAGATTTTTTACCTGCTAAGACATCAGGGAAGCCCCAACGTATAACTAAAGCAGATGTCAAGTAAAGGGTATTATTCTACCAAGAGCTTTGCATACCACAGGCCCAAGATAAATAACTATTGAACACTTTTGTGGATATAATTCAACAATATACCCTTCAAAAATAAAAAGAATTGGCTTAATGTCTAACATTTAATGATGAAAGCATTATCAGACCACCCAGGAATTTTTGTTATGCTATGATAAAAATTAACAAAACTTTTAAAACTCTATTAGGAGAAGTAATATAATTTATTATGTCCATAAATATTCATGTACTGGAAATAGGACCTAGATTAATAGAACTGGGTTACGGGGTTCAGTAGGGTAAAACTAAAGAAATTGGATAAGAAAATACAGAGAAAAATATCAGCTTTTAAAGTAAGATTTCCTCTTCCAGAAATGTTGAAAAGCACTGTTTTTAATAGAAGCTATTTTTGAAATTTTGGCCTTAAAGAAATAATGTGAATTTTTTTTGAAGTTACTCAGTCGTGTCCGACTGTCTGCGACCCCATGGGCTGTAGCCTACGGGGCTCCTCTGTCCATTGGATTTTCCAGGCAAGGATACTGGAGTGGGTTACCATTTCCTTCTCCAGGGGATCTTCCCAACCCAGGGATCGAACCCAGGCCTCCTGCACTGCAGGCAGACGCTTTACCGTCTGAGCCACCAGGGAAGCCCTGAATAATGTGAAAGTAGTTTTTTAATAACAAATGTTCTGCTATGGAGGGAAATTCACTGCTTAAGCTCATAGAAGAATATATTTATTACCATAAAGAGATTACAGACACAGACTCCTTGAATTCATGTTCACAGGAGCAAGATATCCAGTTCCCACTCATGGCATGAATCCCCTCTAGAACACACCTGTAGGGTCATCCAGTGACTATCTCAAAAACCCCAGATATTTTTAATACTGTTGAAAGAAAAGCAGCAAAACAATCCAGATGCCAAAATCAAGTGATGAATGGAAAACAAAATGTGGTATAGCCATACAGTGGAATATTTCAGCCATAAAAAGGAATAACACACTGATACATACCAAAAAAAGATGAAGCTTGAAAAAACTATGCTAAGTGAAAGGAAGACACAAAAGGCCATATATTATATGATTCCATTTATATGAACTGTCAGGAACAGGCATAACCACTTAATAAAAAAGAAACATCCTAAAAGTGGTTTTCTGAACATCTAGTTTCCCTGTCACTTTTAAAGTATAGGTATGTTACCAGGCAAAGCTGTTAGTTTTTGTTAGACAGAAAGTAGAATAGTGGTTGCCAGGGGCTGGGTAAAGGCAAAACGGGGACTGATTACTAATGGATAAAGAGGTTCTTTTTGGAGTAATGGCAAAATCCTTTTTAGGATCTTTTAGTTTGCTAAACGGTGGTGAAGGCTACAGAACTCTGTGAATATACTAAAAACCACTGAATTGTATACTTTTAAAGGGTAAATTTTATGGTATGTGAGTTATAAATAAATAAAGCTATTATTTAAAAGGGGGGGAGAAAAGCAAACTATTTAAACAAAGTTTTACAGTGGTTTTCTCTTAAGTGTCCTACAGAAGATAAAGAATCTTATATAATCTAGATTAAAAGGCTCAATAAAAACATAAATGATAATAGCAAGGATTATTATAAGCTTGATATTTTAAAGGGACTCTTTTTATTTAGTAATTCTATTTATTTATTTTTGGCTGTGCGGGGTCCTCATTGCTGTGCAGGCTCTTATCTAGTTGTGGCAAGCAGGGGCTACTCTCCAGCTGTGGCGTGCAGGCTTCTCATTGCAGCGGCTCCTCCTGCCGTGGAGCAAGGGCTCTAGGGCACATGGCTTCACTAGTTTCGGCACCTGGGCTCTAGACCGCAGGCTCAGCAGCTGTGGTACACAGGCTTAGTTGTTCTGCTGCATGTGGGATCTTTTCCTGCACCAGGGATCGAACCTGTTTCTCCATTTCTCACAATTGGCAGGCAAATTCTTTACAACTGAGCCACCAACGAAGCCCTGAAGGGACTATTTTTAAAAGATACACATTGATTTCAACAGGAATTTACAATTAAAGAGTTATGCCATGCTAAGCACATGTCTCCTTTCAACATGGCATAGTATTTCAATCTTGGAACTTATTTTGAAGACAATTTCAAAAAATATTAGCCCTGAGTATTTGCTTAAAACAGTAATTCCCAAGCTTTAGTCACCTAGTCATCTTGAGTATTTTTGCCATCCTCATACCAACCCACACAGACCCTGATGCTGGGAAAGATCGAAGGCAGGAGGAGAAGGGGATGACACAGGACAAGATGGTTGGATGGCATCACTGACTCAATGGACATGAGTTTGAGCAAGCTCCAGGAGACAGCAAAGGACAGGGAAGCCTGGCATGCTGCGGTCCATGGGGTCGCAAAGAGTCAGACATGACTGAGTGACTGAACACCACCACCACCACTCCAACTGTATTTATTAAATATTTTCCTTCAGTCCACTTCATCACTGATTCACCTTCTCTAATAACCATGAAATCATAGGTTTTCCACCATATACTAAAATTCCAGCTATGCCTATTCTTGTACCACTTTAAATCACCTTGCATACAATTCAAGAAAACACTGGTTGGAAAAAAAAAACTAACACTTTGCCTGGTAACATACCTATACTTTAAAAAGTGACAGGGAAACTAGATGTTCAGAAAACCACTTTTAGGAGGTTTCTTTTTTATTAAGGCACATGGTCAGTGGGAGCAACAGGGCTGGCACTGAGAATGGGGCTGGGGTGTGGCAGGGATGAGGGGGTGGAATGTACAGGAAATGGTGGGCAGTAGGCTCCCATGAGCGAAGCAGCTGAAAGAACAGGGATGCCAGGCCTTCTCTACAAGTTCTTGTACACACTGTGATATTAGCGCTACTGCCACATTCAGCTTGCCAAACAGAGCTGAATTTGGCAGAAAGACGACTGTCTGATAATCAGATGGGGCTTTTTCCTGAACCTGCTTCTTTCCTGTCAACAGCAGTCGTAGAGGTTACAGCTGCTGCTGCTTTTAAGTTGCTTCAGTGGTGTCCGACTCTGTGCGACCCTACAGATGGCAGCCCACCAGGCTCCTCTGTCCCTGGGATTCTCCAGGCAAGTATACTGGAGTGGGTTGCCATTTCGTTCTCCCCTCAAGAGGATACAGAGGGGCCCACAATTAAAGTAGTGACTCCAGACCCCAGAGGAGGCTGGGCTCTGCTACACCTGTTCCCCTTGCCTAAAGAAAATAAGTTACATTTCATTTTGAAATATTAGTACCATTGGTGGCTTGAAACAGATTCCAAAGAGGAGCTTATTCCCATTTCTGATTGAGGGATGTCACCTCTCCTCAAAAACACTCACATTGAAGACACTAGAAGTATTTATCATTTTCTTTTTATTTCCTTTTCCCACTGCAGAGGGAGGAACTCTGTTGACAGCTATCCATCCTAAGTAGGTGAATCAAGAACATGCCACTTTCTTCACTCTCATTCATTTAAGAAGCCCTAACTGAATTCTGGAATAGTGAAGTGAAAGTTGCTCAGTTGTGTCCAACTCTTTGCAACTCCATGGACTATACAGTCCATGGAATTCTCCAGGCCAGAATACTGGAGTGGGTAGCCTTTCCCTTCTCCAGGGGATCTTCCCAACTAAGGGATCAAACCCATGTCTCCTGCATTGCAGGTGGATTTGTTACCAGCTGAATCACAGGGGAAGCCCCTGGAAGAGTGAGGTATACAGAAAGACAGTAACTGAAGGCTCTCTCCAAAGAGAACAGGAAAAAAAAGAAAGCTTCCTGCTCCATTTTTTATTCATTGATCATTTTCCTGAAAGCTAGATATAACAACTTTTAAAAATAATTCAATGCAAGAAAAATATAAATCTATTTACTCCTGATCCTGACCGTGATCTTAGGGTTCAGGCCAGTAGACTCACTGACATATTATTTTTTAACACCCTTGATGCCATTTAGACTTTGAGCACATGGCCTGGAGACTAGAAAGATATACTTGCCTCATATTTTCTCAAGCTAATATATTCTTTGACTGTGTGAGGCTTTGATATGTAGCCCCATACCTGTAAAGATAGGCTTCCTAAAGATCATTCAGAGCATATAGTAAGTCTGATTGGTTTTGTGTTATAATATTACGCTGTCAAAGTGGTCTTTGGGAGCATTTTGACCGAGGAAGACTACTTATGATTTCTCAAAGAATTTCATCCCAAGCATCAAATTCCAGTGAGCATTACACATTCAGGTACCTTCATTACTAGCAATTCTGACTGACATCTGTAAATACCCTCAGAAACTCATGAGAACACTTGTTTTATAGCCAGATAAACTGCAGTTCTTCTCAGAGATCTATCACAGTGTTTCTCAAAGTATGATCTGAGGATCACATGCACTAGAATCAAATGGGGAGGTACAGGCTGGTGAGAGTAGTGCTTGTTAAAAATACATGTTCTTCTAAAATATGACATAAAGGAACTTATTTATGAAACAGAAAAAGACTCACAGACACAGAACACAAACTTATGGTTACCAAAGGGGAAAGGAAGGGAGGGAAGGATAAATTAGGAGTTTGGCATTAGCAGTTACAAACTACTATATATAAAGCAGATAAACAACAAGGTACTACTGTATAGAATAGGGAACTATATTCAATATCCTGTAATAAACCATAATGGAAAAGAATATAAAAAAATATATATATATATTTGAACAGAGTCACTTTGCTATATACCAGAAACTAACACAACACTGCAAATCAACTATTACTTCAATCTAAAAAAAAACAGATTCCTAGACACTATGTCAGACTTATTAAATAAAAATCTCCAGGGATAGCGGCCAGTAATCCACATTTTAAACAAGATGGCCAGGTAATTCTTACATACCCTAATACTTCTGAAATACTTAAGCTATTTGAACCAACTCTTGCCATCACGAAACCACAAAAACAGGATTCTCACAAGTCACCGAATATATAAAGTATATATTAAAAAGGACTCAGAATAAATATTGAAATGGAAAATAAGGCAAAGTGAACAGTTGTCTTCTATTACAGTCCGGCAGAATTTAGATTTAGTATGAATTGCAGCCATGAACAGGAAGTATTCTCTACCTATAATACAAGTGTTATTTGTTATTCCATTATCTATAGTGAAGACACCAGTATCTCTTCTGTCTCTCAGTCTGAAATAAATGCCATACTTACATAAAGATTAAAGGATGCTCCAACACTCAGTTACATCTTCACTCATTCTTTCTCAACACTGTGACTTGGCCACCACAATTAGGCAAAATGGTTCTCAACCACTTTGAATTTTCTGGGCCAGTGGTTTTCAAACTTGACATACATTTAAAACCATCTGAAGATCTTGTTAAAACATAGACTACCATTTGTATTTACAAGTTTCAGGTAACACTGATGCTGCTGGTCCAAAGACCAGACTGGAGAATCACTGGCTTAACCTAACTCTGGTCTCCTTCATTGAGTTCAATGATACTTAAAAAAAAAAATTTTTTTTTTAAATCACTCCATCTGGCAAATGCTCTAAACACCAGTCATAGGCCTTCTTGTGTAGGACTCTTGCTGCTCAGTATCTTCAGGAAGTTCCCATAATTCAAAATTTGTAGTATGAGCAATAAGCTTGTCCTTTCTTGGCAGCTCCAGCGATAAACACCCTTCCCATTCCTCCCCCAACCCCTGGCCTGTCTGACCCTATTTCCTACCCCAAAACTGCACTTTTAGGAAAAGCTGTAGAAAGGACAAGAGGTGCGTCTGTTCCTGTCTTAGGGGAACTACACTTCCTTTAGCTGGAAATCAAGACAGGCTCCCTCCATTTAGTGATTTATCTGATGACTGTCACAGGACTACAACTGTACAGACAAACTCAGGAAAAAGTACAGCATCTGGAGGCACAATCAATCAAGTATAAACTCAAAAAACTGTCTAGAAAGATGAACATTCAGATCTCAGTATTTACATGCTGGTCTTTCTTAAGAATAAATACATAACACAGATTTCTCCAGTCAGAGACAGGTCCAGAATTTATATAGTACAAGTGGGTGGGGTGCCCCATTCTCTCTAAAGCTTTCAAATTCATCTCATCAAGATTTAAAATGTATTCCCAGCATTAGGTCTAAGTGGTGAATTACATATGTATATCTTTCCCAAGAAAAGATATTTTGATAACCTCCTAGAAAATGAAAAGCATTTGGGAGCAAGGTAAGCACTGATATAGCTTAAATATCTTTAGAAGGTCTTCAGGAGCTCATTTATTTTTTCAATTTGAACGTATAACTAACAGCTTAGGGACCATTTTAAAATTAATTAGGAAGTTTTACAGGTAAGGCTAAACAGTTTATTTTTCTTTGAGATGCTGATGATACATGCTTAAGAAAAAAGTAAACTTGGAGAACAAATACACCAATAGGGAAAGATACTTTTAAAGTGTTGGCCCTAAGCTAGTTAAATATTGCAAATACTGTACAACATTAATAATTTACTATGTATGACAAAAAATATATGATTTTCTTAATCCCTGTAAGAAAATTACTAAATACAACATGTATTATTACCATGGCATTTCCAAAACCCAGAACACTCGCTTTACTAAGAAAAGAGGTTAAGCCAATGCTCTGAATCAAAGAGATTTCCTATAAATACGAGTCTAAGTCCTTGGGGATCTATTTGATCCAGTGTAACCAATGAAGTATCTTAGATTTTTCCAAGTACTGAATATGGGTGCAAACTGAGCACACAAATGGTTTAATGTAATCTGCCACTAGAGAGCAACTGATGGATGTAATGTTGCTGCCTTTTACCACCAACATCTTTGACAAACTGTTGTCTTCTGGCATGCTGTCGTATTTAGCATAACATCCATTTTCATGGTTTGGAGAAAGCAACCCATTTTTCCTTTGAGGTACTAGATCCTAAACACCAAAACAAATCAGACCCATATGATATGAAGAACAACTGGTTACCATTCTTTTTCTGTTTTTCTGCTGGGTCTTGTTGCTGCGTGCAGGCTTTTCTCTCACTGCAGTGAGGAGGGCGACTCTTCATTGTGGTACGCGGGCTTCTCATCACAGTGGCTTCTCCTGTTGCGGAGCACAGGCTCTAAGCACATGGGCCTCAGTGCCTGCGGTACGCAGCCTCAGTAGCTATGACGTACAGGCTCAGTGGCTGCGGCATGCGGCCTCAGTGGCTGTGACGTACAGGCTCAGTGGCTGCGGCACACGGCCTCAGTGGCTGTGACGTACAGGCTCAGTAGCTGCGGCACGCGGCCTCAGTGGCTGTGACGTACAGGCTCAGTAGCTGCGGCATGCGGCCTCAGTGGCTGTGACGTACAGGCTCAGTGCCTGCGGCCCGCAGCCTCAGGGGCTGTGGCTCAGAGGGCCCTAGCACATGTAGGCTTCAGTAGCTGTGGCAAATGGGCATGCAGATCTTTCCAGAGCAGGGATTGAACCCATTTCCCATGCATTGGCAGGCAGATTCTTTATCACTGGACCACCAAGAAAGTCAATGATTATTATTGAAGTAATTAATCTTAGAAATTCCCATACTTAAGTATAGAAATAAGGTAATAAAATATTGCTAATGACCAGCAGAGGACTTAACTATTATAGGCTATTCCTTGCTAGAAAGTGATTTTTATACTTTGAGTTGACCAAAAAGTTCATTCAGGGTTTTCCATGAGCACTTACAGGTAAACTTGAATGAACTTTTTGGGCAACCCAGTATATCAAATAGATCAGCTTCCATGAAAAATAATTTCTAGCGCATCCCCCTGCCATGTGGATAGCCACATGGCAACCAGGTCCTGCTCTCTAGCAGGTCAGCAACAGACTCACACCACCCCCGCAACCTCTGAGCAGCCAGCCACACCAGAAGCCTACCCAGCCTACCTACTACTCATTTTTAAAATTCTTTAAAATGAATTTTTCAGCCTCCAGTAGACCTGCAGCCGCCACAGGCAGTAGATGTGCCTACCACCCTGCCCACAGCAGTCTGCCTCACCACAACAGAAGGGCATGCACAGCTCACATAGGGGCACCCCTGGAGCACACAGCTCTGGTGACCAGAGGGGAGCGCATTGCTGGACCCCACAGGATGTCTCCTACATTGAGGCCAGTTCCCCAAGATCAGGAGACATAACTGAACTATCTAGTACATAGACATAAACAAGAGAATGGGGCAAAATAAGGTGACAAAGTAATATGTGTTCCAAGTAAAGAAATAAGATATAACCTGAGGAAAAAAAGTGGAGATAAGCAATCTACCCAAAATGAGTTCAAGGTAATGATCATAAAGGTGCTCAGTGAAGTCAGGAGAAAAATGGATGAACACTGTGAGAATTTCAACAGAGTTACAAAATGTAAGGAAGAACCAAACAAAGCTGAAGAATACAACAACTGAAATAAAGAATACATTAGGAATCAACAACAGATTAGATGATACAGAGAAACGGATTAGCAATCAAGAAGACAGAGCAGTGAAAATCAACCATGTTGAACAGAAAAAAGAATTTTTAAAATGAGGACAGTTTAACAGACCACTGGGAAAATGGCAAGCATACTAACATTCATATTGTAAGGGTTCCAGAAGAAAAAGAGAGAAATCAGCAGAGAACTTATTTGAAGAAGTAATAGCTGAAAACTTCCCTAACCTATGGAAGGAAACAGATGAGTATCTTAAACCAGATAAACCCAAAGAAATCCATTATACATACAATGGCAAAAATTAAAGAGAGAATTTTAAAAGCAGCAATAAGAAAAAGCAACTACTTATGTACAAGGAAGCTCCTATATGACTATCAGCTGACTTTTCAGAAGAAACTTTTATAGGCCAGAAAGGAGTGGCAACGTACATTCAAAGTGATGAAAGGGAAAAAAACTAAAACCAAGAATACTCTACCCAGCAAGGTAATCATTCAGATTTGAAGGAGAGAGAGTTTTACAGATACAAAAAAGCTGGAAAAGTTCAGTACCACCAAAGCAAATTTCCAAGAAACGTTACAGGGTCTTTTCCAAGTGGAAAAGAAAAGGCCACAACTACAAATATGATCATAAATTATAAAAGGGAAAATCTCATGAGTAAAGGGAAACATACAGCAAAAGTAGTAAACAAACTACATATAAAGCTAGTAGGAAGGTTAAAAGACAAAAGTAGTAAAATCACCTATATCCACAATAAGTAGTTAAGAAATACACAAAACAAAAAAATATAAAAATGTAACATCAAAAACATTAAACTTGGTCGGGGGAATGAGCAAAAATGTAGGATGGTTAAAATGCATCTAAATTTAAGAGATCATCAACAAATATATATATATATATATATATAAAGATCGGAGAAGGCGATGGCACTCCCACTCCAGTACTCTTGCCTGGAAAATCCCATGGACATAGGAGCCTGGTAGGCTGGGGTCCATGGGGTTGCGAAGAGTTGGACACGACTGAGTGACTTCCCTTTCACTTTTCCCTTTCATGCATTGGAGAAGGAAATGGCAACCCACTCCAGTGTTCTTGCCTGGAGAATCCCAGGGATGGGGGAGCCTGGTGGGCTGCCGTCTATGGGGTCACACAGAGTCGGACACGACTGAAGTGACTTAGCAGCAGCATAGATAAAGATATAGACATAGACATAGATCTATGTGTTGTTATACATGAACCTCATAATCACAAACCAAAAACCTCTAATGAATATATACACAAAAAAGGAACAAGAATCCAAATGTAACACTAATAATAGTCATAAAAATCACAAAAGAAGACAGCAACAGAAGAAAGGAACAATAACAACAAAACTACAAAAGCAAGAAGAAAATAATTAACAAAATACCAATAAGTACATATCTGTCGGTAACTGTTCAATTATCAAAATCCCTCAACAAAATACTAGCAAACTGACTCCAACAATAAATACATTAAAAGGATCATACACTATGACCAAGTGGGATCAAGTGGGACCTCAGATGCAAGGATTTTTTTTTAATATTTGAAAATTAATCAACATAATACCATTTTAACAAATTGAAAAGTAAAAATCATACG
This sequence comes from Oryx dammah, assembly GCF_014754425.2. Lineage (NCBI taxonomy): Eukaryota > Metazoa > Chordata > Mammalia > Artiodactyla > Bovidae > Oryx > Oryx dammah. Next base: position 79,692,366 of record NW_024070185.1, on the reverse strand, counting down.
ATCATCTCAATAGATGCAGAAAAAGCTTTTGATAAGATCAAATATCATTTATAATAAAAACTCTTCAGAAAGTTGGGCACAGAGGAAACATATTTCAACATAATAAACGCCATATATGACAAACCCACAGATAACATGATACTCAACAGTGAAAAGCTGAAAGCATTTCCTCTAAGATCAAGAACAAGACAAGGATGCCCACTCTCCCCACTTTTATTCAACATAGTATTAAAAGTCCTAGCCACAGCAACTGGAAAAGAAAAATAAAAGGAGTCCAAATTGAAAAAGAAGAAATAAAATTATCACTGCTTACAGATGACATGATACTATTCACAAAAAATCCATGGGGAGGGAGGTGGAGGGGGGTTCAGGATGGGGCACATGTGTACACCCGTGGCAGATTCTATAGATAAAGATCTATATATAGATCTTCTATATATAGATCTTTATCTATATATTATATATTTGTTGATGATCTCTTAAATTTAGATGCATACAATATTGTAAAGTAAGTAGCCTCCAATTAAAATAAATAAATTTATATTTTAAAAAATTAAAAATAAATTTTAAAAAAGAAAATCCTAAAGATACCACCAGAAAACTACTAGAGATCATCTATGAATTTGGTAAAGTTGCAGGATATAAAATTAATGTACTGAATCTGTTACATTTCTATATACTAACAACTATCAGAAAGAGAAACTAAGTAAACAATCCTATTTACTATTGCATCAAAAAGAATAAGATACCTAGAAATAAATCTACCTAGGGAGGCAAAAAACTTGTACTCTGAAAACTACAGATGGTGAGGAAAGAAACTGAAGATGACACAAACATGGAAAGATATACCATGTTCTTGGATTGGAAGAATCAATACTGTTAAAATGACCATACTATCCAAGGCAATTTACAGGTTTAACGCAATCCTTGTTAAATTATGAAGGCATTTTTCACAGAACAAGAACAAAAAATTTTTACACTTACACAGAAACACAAAAAACCCTAAATAGCCAAAACAATCTTGAGAAAAGAGAACGGAGCTGGAGGAACCACACTTCAGATTATACTACAAAGCCACAGTAATCAAATCAGAGTGATACTGGCACAAAAACAGACACATAGACCAATGGAACAGGATAGAAGTCCCAGAAATAAACTCACACACTTATGGTCAATTAATCTACAACAAAGGAGACAAGAATATAAATGGAGACAAGATAGTCTCTTCAATAAGTGATGCTAAGGAAACAGGGCAGGTACATGAAAAAAGAATGAAATTAGAACATTCTTCAGCACCATACACAAAAATAAACTCAAAATGGATTAAAGACCTGAATGTAAGACCAGATACTATAAAATCCTAGAGGAAAACACAGGTAGAACATTCTTTGACAAATTCCAGCATTAATTTTTGGGTCCATCTCCTAGCATAATGGAAATTAAAAAAAATAAACAAATGGGGCCTAATTAAACTAAAAAGCTTTTACATTGCAAAGATATTAAAGATATTCCCATTTGAGTGACATAAGTCACTCAGTCGTGTCCGGCTCTTTGTGACCCTGTGGACTGTAGCCTGCCAGGCTCCTCTATCCATGGGATTCTCCAGGCAAGAATAGTGGAGTGGGTTGCCATTTCCTTCTCCAGGGGATCTTCCCAACCCAGGGATCGAACACGGGTCTCCTGCATTGCAGGCAGACGCTTTATCCTCTGAGCCACCAGGGAAGCCCTTACATTGCAAAGGAAACTATAAACATACCAAAAAAGATAACTTACAAATTGGGGAGAAATATTTGCAAATAATGCTACCAAAAAGGGATTGAAGTGAAATCGTGACTGACTCTTTGCAACCCTGTGGACTATAGCCCACCAGGCTCCTTCATCCATGATATTTTCCAGGCAAGAATACTGGAGTGGGCTGCTATTTCCTTTTGCAGGGGATCTTCCCAACCCAGGGACTGAACCTGGGTCTCCCGCATTACAGGCAAATTCTTTACCATCTGAGCCACCAGGTAATCCCAACAAGGGATTAATTTCCGAAATATATGAACAGCCTATACAGTGTAATATCAAACACCCAATCAAAAAATGAGCAGAAAACCTAAATAGACACTTCTCCAAAAAAGACATACAGATGGCCAACAAGCACCTGAAAAGATGCTTGTTATTAGAAAAATGCAAATCAAAACTACAATGAGGTATCATCTCACATTAGTCAGAATGGCCATCATTTTATTTTTTTAATTTTTATTTTTACTTTATTTTACTTTACAATACTGTATTGGTTTTGCCATACATTGACATGAATCCTCCACGAGTGTACATGAGTTCCCAAACATGAACCCCCCTCCCACCTCCCACCCCATATCATCTCTCTGGATCATCCCCATGCACCAGCCCCAAGCATCCTGTATCCTGCATCGAACATAGCCTGGCGATTCATTTCTTACATGATAGTATACATGTTTCAATGCCATCCTCCCAAATCATCCCACCCTCTCCCTCTCCCTCAAAGTCAAAAAGTCCACTCTACACATCTGTGTCTCTTTTGCTGTCTCACATACAGGGTCATCATTGCCATCTTTCTAAATTTCATATATATGTGTTAGTATTCTGTACTGGTGTTTTTCTTTCTGGCTTACTTCACTCTGTATAATCGGCTCCAGTTTCATCCATCTCATTAGAACTGATTCAAATGTATTCTTTTTAATGGCTGAGTAATACTCCATTGTGTATATGTACCACAGCTTTCTTATCCATTCATCTGCTGATGGACATCTAGGTTGTTTCCATGTCCTGGCTATTATAAACAGTGCTGCGATGAACATTGGAGTACACGTGTCTCTTTCAATTCTGGTTTCCTCGGTGTGTATGTCCAGCAGTGGGATTGCTGGGTCATAAGGCAGTTCAATTTCCAGTTTTTAAAGGAATCTCCACACTGTTCTCCATAGTGGCTGTACTAGTTTGCATTCCCACCAACAGTGTAGGAGGGTTCCCTTTTCTCCACACCCTCTCCAGCATTTATTGCTTGCAGACTTTTGGATAGCAGCCATTCTGACTGGTGTGAAGTGGTACCTCATTGTGGTCTTGATTTGCATTTCTCTAATAATGAGTGATGTTGAGCATCTTTTCATGTGTTTGTTAGCCATCCGTATGTCTTCTTTGGAGAAATGTCTATTTAATTCTTTGGCCCATTTTTTGATTGGGTCGTTTATTTTTCTGGAATTGAGCTACATCAGTTGCTTGTATATTTTTGAGATTAGTTGTTTGTCAGTTGCTTCATTTGCTATTATTTTCTCCCATTCAGAAGGCTGTCTTTTCACCTTGCTTATATTTTCTTTTGTTGTGCAGAAGCTTTTAACTTTAATTAGATCCCATCTGTTTATTTTTGCTTTTATTTCCAGTATTCTGGGAGGTGGATCATAGAGGATCCTGCTGTGATTTATGTCGGAGAGTGTTTTGCCTATGTTTTCCTCTAGGAGTTTTAGATCTTTAATCCATTTTGAGTTTATTTTTGTGTGTGGTGTTAGAAAGTGATCTAGTTTCATTCCTTTACAAGTGGTTGACCAGTTTTCCCAGCACCACTTGTTAAAGAGATTGTCTTTACTCCATTGTATATTCTTGCCTCCTTTGTCAAAGATAAGGTGTCCATAGGTGTGTGGATTTATCTCTGGGCTTTCTATTTTGTTCCATTGATCTATATTTCTGTCTTTGTGCCAGTACCATACTGTCTTGATGACTGTGGCTTTGTAGTAGAGCCTGAAGTCAGGCAAGTTGATTCCTCCAGTTCCATTCTTCTTTCTCAAGATTGCTTTGGCTATTCAAGGTTTTTTGTATTTCCATACAAATCTTGAAATTATTTGTTCTAGTTCTGTGAAAAATACCGCTGGTAGCTTGCTAGGGATTGCATTGAATCTGTAGATTGCTTTGGGTAGTATACTCATTTTCACTATATTGATTCTTCCCATCCATGAACATGGTATATTTCTCCATCTATTAGTGTCCTCTTTGATTTCTTTCATCAGTGTTTTATAGTTTTCTGGATATGTCTTTAGTTTCTTTAGGTAGATATATTCCTAAGTATTTTATTCTTTTCATTGCAATGGTGAATGGAATTGTTTCCTTAATTTCTTTTTCTACTTTCTCATTATTAGTGTATAGGAATGCAAGGCTGTGTGTTGATTTTATAGCCTGCAACTTTACTATATTCATTAATTAGCTCTAGTAATTTTCTGGTAGAGTCTTTAGGGTTTTCTATGTAGAGGATCATGTCATCTGCAAACAGTGAGAGTTTTACTTCTTCTTTTCCAATTTGGATTCCTTTTATTTCTTTTTCTGCTCTGATTGCTGTGGCCAAAACTTTCAGAACTATGTTGAATAGTAGCGGTGAAAGTGGGCACCCTTGTCTTGTTCCTGACTTTAGGGGAAATGCTTTCAATTTTTCACCATTGAGGATAATGTTTGCTGTGGGTTTGTCATACATAGCTTTTATTATGTTGAGGTATGTTCCTTCTATTCCTGCTTTCTGGATGTTGAATTTTGTCAAAGGCCTTCTCTGCATCTACTGAGATAATCATTATCATTTTAAAAAGTCTAAAAATAATAAATGCTACCAAGTGTGTGGAGAAAAGAGAACCCTCCTACACTGCTAGAGGAAATGTAAAATGTACAGCCACTATGGAGAGTATGGAGGTTCCCTAAAAATTAAAAATAGACCTACCATTTGATCCAGCAATCCCATTCCTGGGCACATATTCCAAGAAAATTCTAATCTGAAAAGATATGTGGACCCCAAGGCTCATAGTAGCACTATTTACAACAGTCAAGACATGGAAGTAGCATAAATGTCCATTAATAGATAAACAGATAAAGAAGATGTGGTATATATGCAGGTGTGTGTGTGTATATATATATTTGTATATATATATATAAAATACTAGTCATAAAAACAATCACTTGGCTGTATACTTGAAATGAACACACCATTGCAAATTAACTATAATAAAAAAAAATACTTGAAATGTAAATGGACTAAATATTCCAATCAAAAGGTCAAGGCTTTTAATATCACCTACTTACTTCTTATTTTGCAGTGACAACACTTACAATACGAAAGCCTAAGTCTACTTATATCCATTGATAATATGTATATTTTTAATGCTTTGTAAAACAGGTGTTAGTACTCATTATTGATGAATAATGTAGGATAAGTTCATTAAGATGAGGCAAAAATACAAATTCCACTGAAGTCTGGATTTATCAAACAGAAAAAAAGCATATTTGAAGGCATATTCTATTAGTAATTTTTATTTTGCTTACTGAGACCACTGTAATTACCTCTGAAGCAACATTGTACATACATAATTATATGTTCTAAATAAACAGGAAACAATAAAGAGCAAGTGGGAGAAGAAAGGGAACACTAAGAGGTTGCAAGATTTAAGGATAAGTTGACATTACTTCAGACAAGGACTGAGATGTTCAAACACAAAAGAAATGTCCTGAAATTCAGTCACATAGCACAGAACCAAGGGCTTTTTGAAAAGTGGTATACTTAGAGGTAAATGATCACAAAATCAGATCAGAAAAACACTGCAAAACTAAATAAGCTGGGTGAATCTATGACTTTTTATTTTATTTATTTTTAAAGATTATTTTTATATGGAACATTTTTAAAGTCTTTATTGAATTTGTTACAATACTGTTTCTGTTTTATGTTTTTGTTTTTGTTTTTTGACCACCAGCCATGAGGGGATCTTAGCTCCCTGGCCAGGAATTAAACCCACACCCCTTGCATTGGAAAGTGATGTCTTAGCCACGGGACTGTCAGGGAAGTACACCATCAGTTCAGTTCAGTCACTCAGCCATGTCCAACTCTTTGCGACCCCATGAACCAACTGCAGCATGCCAGGCCTCCCTGTCCATCACAACTCCTGGAGTCCACCCAAACCCATGTCCATTGTGTTGGTGATGCCATCCAACCATCTCATCCTCCATCATCCCCTTCTCTTCCTGCCCCCAATCTTTCCCAGCATCAGGGTCTTTTCAAAGGAGTCAGCTCTTCACATCAGGTGGCCATGACTTATTTATTTATTTATTATGGCTGTGCTGGATCTTGGTTGCATCACACAGGGTCTTCAATGCTGCCTATGAGCTTTTTCTACTCGTGGGGAATGGGAGCTACTCTCTAGTTTGTGGTATGCAGGCCTCTCATTGCAGTGGCTTCTTGTTCCAGATTGCAGGCTCTAGGGCACATGAGCTTCAGTAGTTGTGGCACATGGGCTTAGGTGCCCCTTGGCATGTGGGATCTTAGTTCTCAGACAAGGGATAGAATCCGTGTCTCCCATGTTGGCAGATGGATTCTAAACCACTGGACCACCAAGGAAGTGTCCCCCTCAATGACTTTTTAAAGCACTGCAGCATGGAGGTACAAGGTCAGGAAACTGACAATGTTAGAAAAAGACTTGAGTAACACTTATTGGATAGAGTAAAACAAACATCTAGAAAATCGTAATTCTGATCTTATTTCAGAAACTCTCAGGCTGTCTTACGGATGCTTTTCCAACCTGCTCTGACTATGTTCTCTCCCCTAAAATTACCTACTCAATGCCAACAATCTTCACCTACACTGCACTCAGCAAACCAGTAGTCCATTCTTGAAATTTTTATTACTTGGAATAGCTCTATCTCTGAAATATGTAATTTCCATAATTTTATCTCAAAACATGACCTCCTATGTCCCTACTCTTTCTCTAGTTTACTTGCCAATTCTTTTACTTATTGCATTGAGACCTCAGTCCCTCAGTTAAGTTCAGTTCAGTCACTCAGTCATGTCCAACTCTCTGCGATGCCATGGGCTGCAGCACACCAGGCCTCCCTGTCCGTCACCAACTCCCGAAGCCTGCTCAAACTCATGTCCATCAAGTCAGTGATGCCATCCAACCTCTGTCATCCCCTTTTCTTCCTGCTTTCAATCTTTCCCAGCATCAGGGTCTTTTCTAATGAGTCAGTCCTTTGCATCAGGAGGCCAAAGTATTGGAACTTCAGCTTCAGCATCAGTCCTTCCAATGAATATTCAGGACTGATTTCCTTTAGGATGGACTGGTTCGATCTCCTTGCAGTCCAAGGGACTCTCAAGAGTCTTCTCCAACACCACAGTTCAAAAGCATCAATTCTTCAGTGTGCAGCTTTGTTTATGGTCCAACTCTCACATCCATACATGACTACTGGAAAAAAACAGAGCTTTGACTAGACAGACCTTTGTTGGCAAAGTCAGTCCCTCAGCCTTCTGATTATTTCCAATCCATCTGCTCCTCTGACTGTAAGGTAGTGGTTCCAACTGGAAGTGATTTTGCCCCTCAGAGGGCAACTGACAATGTTTGGAGACACTGGAGGGGGCTGTTACTGGCATCTAGTAAGTAAATGTCAGGGATGCTGACCATCCCACAATGCACAAGACAGCCCCTACAACAGAAAATTATGTTTCTAAAGTTGATAATCCCTGCTCTATGGTCCTCTTTAGATAACTGGTCCATTTCTCAATCATTCTTAGAACATTTTAACCTCATTTCTCTTGCCTTTTCATCCTTCTGACACACTTGTTTTATAAAAACATAATCCTCAACCAATTAAATCCTCAAAATTTTCTACTTCTAAACTTGGTGCACTGAGCTCAACAAAAGCAAAACAAACAAACATGTTACATAATCATAAAAGTAGCTGACATTATGTATTGAGATTAAACCTCAGCAAAATGCTCAGCATTAGCAGGCAGGCAGTCCTTCTTATCTCTCCCTAGTTACCTCTTAACTCACTTTTCTCCTTCTATGACTATTTTAAACTCTGTCCCATTAATCCCTCATTCTCCTCCAAATCAAACACTCAATATCAGCAACTTCAGTTGTTTCACTGAGAAAAACAAAAAAACAAAGGAAGAAAGGAAAGATACACCCATCTGAATGCAGAGTTCCAAAGAATAGCAAGGAGAGATATGAAAGCCTTCCTCAGTGATCAGTGCAAAGAAATAGAGGAAAACAATAAATGGGGAAGACGAGATCTTTGCAAGAAAATTAGAGATACCAAGGGAACGTTTCATGCAAAGATGGGCACAATAAAGGACAGAAACAGTATGGACCTAACAGAAGCAGAAGATATTAAGAAGAGGTGGCAAGAATACACAGGAGAACTATACAAAAAATATCTTAATGACCCAGATAATCAAAATGGTGTGATCACTCACCTAGAGCCAGACATCCTAGAGTGTGAAGTCAAGTGGGCCTTAGGAAGCATTCCTACAAACAAAGTTAGTGGAAGTGATGGAATTCCAGCTGAGCTATTACAAATCCTAAAAGATGCTGCTGCTAAAGTGCTGCAATCGATATGTCAGCGAATTTGGAAAACTCAGCAGTGGCCACAGGACTGCAAAAAGTCAGTTTTCATTCCAATCCCAAAGAAGGAAGTGCCAAAGAATGGTCAAACTACCACACAATTGCACCCATTTCACATGGTAGCAAGGTAATGCTCAAAAGCTAGGCTTCAACAGTACCTGAACCAAGAACTTCCAGATGTACAAACTGGATTTAGAAAAGGCAGAGGAACCAGAGATCAAATTGCCAACATCCACTGAATCATAGAAAAAGCAAGGGAATTTCAGAAAAAAACCCATCTACTTCTGCTTCATTGACTATGCTAAAGCCTCTGTATGGATCACCAACCTGTAGAATATTCTTAAAGAGACAGGAATACCAGATCACCTTACCTGCTTCCTAAAGAACCTGTATGCTGGTCAAGAAGCACCAGTTAGAACTGAACATAGAACAATGGACTGGTTCCAAATTGGGAAAGGAGTATGTCAAGGCTGTATACTGTCACTCTGCTTATTTAACTTCTATGCAGAGTACATCATGTGAAATGTCAGGCTAGATGGGAAGCTCGAGCTGGAATCAAGATTGCCAGGAGAAATATTAATAACCTCATATATGCAGATGATACCACCCTTACAGCAGAAAGTGAAGAGGAATTAAAGAGCCTCTCACTGAAAGTGAAAGAGGAGAATGAAAAAGCTGGCTTAAAACTCAACATTCAAAAAACTAAGATCATGGCATCTGGTCCCATCAGTTCATGGCAAATAGATGGGGAAAAAGTGGAAATAGTGACAGACTTTATTTTCTTGGGCTCCAAAATCACTGAAGATAGTGACTACGGCCACGAAATCAAAAGATGCTTGCTCCTTGGAAGAAAAGCTATGACAAACCTAGATAGAGTACTAAAAAATGGAGACATCACTTTGTCAACAAAGTTCCATATAGTCAAAGCTATTGTTTTTCCAGTAGGCATGTATGGATGTGAGAGCTGGACACTAAAGAAGGCTGAGTGCTGAAGAACAGAGGCTTTCGAACTGTGGTGCTAGAGAAGACTCTTGAGAAACCCTCAAGACTCTTGAGACTCTCAAACAAATCACTCAATCCTAAAGGAAATCAACCCTGAATATTCACTGGAAGGACTGATGCTGAAGCTCCAATACTTTGGCCACCTGATGTGAACAGTCGACTCACTGGAAAGACCCTCATGCTAGGAAAGATTGAGGGCAGGAAGAGGAGGGGGTGACAGAGGATGGGATGGTTGGATGGCATCATCGACTCAACAGACACTAGTTTAAGGAAGCTCTGGGAGACAGTGAAGGACGGGGAAACCTGGCATGCTGCAGCCCACTGGGTCACAAACAGTTGGACATGACTGAGCAATTGAACAGACAAGAATTTCCACATATTTCTTCCCCATCCTATGGGGGAATTATTTACATCTATCCCGATCCTTCTCCTCATTCTCTTAGGAAAATGGAAGAAGTATCCATCCTGTTCCAACAAACACTGGATACCATATCATGCTGGTCTCCTCCTTGACTCTACTACAACAACTACTTAACTCCTTAAATCACCTACCTCAACTCCATCCTCTTTCCCAGCCCTTTCACTTGAGAAATAAGTGATTGTTTCTATCCTTTCTTAGGGGGGAAAAAGTACAAATAAACAAACACTTTTCCTTCCATATCTCTCTCTTCTCACAGCCGAATTCCTTAAAAGAACTGGCTTCAGTCCTGTCCCTATTATTCTATCTCCCTTTCAGTCCACTACTCCCTGCTCACATTCCTACTATGCCACCAAACTCCACAGTGGAGACAAATGACTTCATGTATCAATTTCAGTGGGTTCTTTCAGCCCTTAATTTTGGAGCATTACCACAAATTACCACACCCTCCTTAAAATGTTCTCCTGTTTTGGTGTTTGCAATACCATTCTCTCCTCTGTGGTCTTTCCTTTCCCCACCTCCTAGATGTTGGTGTGTCCTGTAGTTCTAGCTTCCATCTTTCTCATTTGTGCAATGCATGCTCTAGTAACTTCAAATCATATATCCAGCCCTGATTTCTTCTCAATTTTCTTAGTGAATGACATCACCATCTACTCGGTTACCCACACTAGAATTCTAGAGATCACCCTAGATTTCTTATTCTCACCTACACATAAACACTTGCAAAGTTCTATCAATTTAATCTAAGTATCTCTTGGATCCATCATGTTAGTTCATTCTCTGCAGCTGGTCCAATTCAGGTCATTATCTCTCACCCAGACATTAAAAGAAAAATCATAATTAAGGGTATACGAGTAAAATGCTGGGGAGTGCCTTGGCTCAGCTGGTAAAGAATCCACCTGCAATGCGGGAGACCTGGGTTCAATCTCTGGGTTGGGAAGATCCCCTGGAGAAGGGAATGGCTATCTACTCCAGTATTCTGGCCTGGAGAATTCCATGGACTGTATAGTCAATGGGGTTGCAAACAGTCGCACATGACTGATTAACTTTCACTCTTTCACTTTTCTTTCTTTGACAAGTAAGAATATTACACAAATACAATGGGGTATGACTCAAAAGAACACAGAACATTGATACATTAGAAAAAATAAACAGTTTAAAAAATGGGTTCTAACACTGTACGCATGTGTGTGTGCTAAGTAGCTTCAGTCATGTCTGATTCTTTGCATCCCTATGGACTGTAGCCACCAGATTCCTCTGTCCATGCAAATTCTCTAGGCAAGAATACTAGAGTGGGTTGCCATGCCCTCCTCCAGGGGATCTTCCAAACCCAAGGATTGAAACTGCGTCTCCTGCATTGCAGACAGCTTCTTTATCACCGAGCCACTGGGAAAGCTCTATTACTGTATAAATATAGGCAAATCATTCAATCATCTCAGGCTTCAGATTCCCAACTGCTGAATAAAGAGGTAAAAAAGATATATCTAAGGACCTCTGTGCCCTGAGAATTCATTCTACGATTCTATTTCTACCAGACAGTATTCAGACAGTTCCTGCCTCCAAATATGCACCATACTTGCTACATACACAAGATATTCTTGGTGCCAAAAGAAACAGAATGATTGTCCTCTTTGATGCCAAAATATATTGAGCATATCCTGATTAAATTAAAGGTTAAAAAAACCCCAAAACCTTCAATTCCAAGTGTCAAAGAAATAAAATGTAAGCAAAAGCCAAGAAAAAAAGTATAATGGAACTGACTATATACAGAAAAATGCTATCGCAAAATAATTTCTTCAGGAATCAAGCAACATAGAGTAATGAGTTAGCAATAAAATGAATGCACTATAAACCATTGTGACAGTCAATAACAACATTATGAATAAAAAGCTCTCTTTACCCATAGTACAGCAGTGTGGGAATTGTACAATATCTAAAGTCAAACACCAACACAATATATATGCAATATGAGATCATAAAAAGTTTTAGGATCTGCTTTTCAAAGACAAGGCTCTTAGAAAAAGATAATACAAACCAGCTGTGAAAATCCAGTCTAAATTTCATTAAAATGCTATCACCCCATTCAAATGAGAAGCACCTGTTATCCTTTTGACAGTTGACAGTTTGGGTTCAGTTGCTCTTCCATTTCCTACTAAGCTCAAAAGTAATGTTCCATTTTAAAGATTATATAAAAGATGAGGATAGAGAAAGAGTGTGGGAGGCAAAACAATTTACACTGCAAAGTTGATAATGACTTAATGGTTGGTCAGCTCAAAATTTAGGACAGATCAACTCTAGAGCAAACTTCACCACCTAACAGCCTTGCAATTTTAACAATTCATTTAATTTCTCTGTGCCTCAGTTTCTTCTTTGGCAAAACAGAACAATGATAGTACCTACTTCATAGGTAAAGGGCTTGAAACAATGTCTGGCATACTATAAACACTATAGAAATACTAAGCAAGTTATCATTATTATTTTCCTTACCATTTTTGACTAAATATTAGGTGAGAAGAAAAACAACACTATAATGTATACTCTTATAAAAGGCTCTTGAGAGTCCCTTGGACTGCAAGGAGATCAAACCAGTCAATCCTAAAGGAAATCAACCCTGAATATTCATTGGAAAGACTGATGCTGAAGCTGAAACTGATACTTTGGCCACCTGGTAAAAAGAACCAACTCACTGGAAAAGACCCTGATGCTGGGAAAGGCTGAAGTCAGGAGGAGAAAGGGGAGACAGAGGGTGAGATGACTGGATGGCATCACCAACTCATGAGTTTGAGCAAACTGTGGGAGAAAGAGAAGGATAGGGAAGCCTGGAGTGCTGCAGTTCATGGGGTCACAAAAAGTAGGCCATGACTTGGTGACTGAACTGACTGAACAACAACAACATAATGTACACTCAAGCTCTGGTTTAACACTGTCACCAAGTATTTTGTTCAAAGTTCAATAACAATGTTATTTGAGTTGATATCTCCAATCTTGATCTACGAGGAACTCAAAATCAAATCAAACCATCAAGTATTAAGTTCATACCACAGGAAATGAGAGATATAAAGAGGCATAATTCACACACACACACACACACACACAACAGACACATAATCAACTGAACAGAATAGAGAACCTAAAAATAAACCCATGCATGTATGGTTAATTAATTTATGACAAAGGCTTCTATGGCCATACCAGCCTGAATGCGCCAGATCGCATCTGATCTCAGAAACTAAGAAGGGTCAGGCCTGGTTAGTACTTGGATGGGAGACAGAGGAGCCAAGAATATACAAAGACGCAAAGAAAATTTCTTCAACAAATGGTGTTGGGAAAATTGGACAACCACATACAAAAGAATGAACCTGGACCATTATTTTACATCACATACAAAATCAGCTCATGACAGATTAGAGATTTGAATGTAAGATCTGAAGTCATAAAACTCCTAAAGAATATATAGGTGATAAGCTCTTTGACAGGGGCTTCCTTAGTGGCTCAGAAGGTAAAGAATCTGCATGCAGTGTGGGAGACACGGGTTCAATTCCTGGGTCGGGAAGATGCCCCGAAGAAGGGCATGGCAACCCATTCCAGTATTCTTGCTTGGAGAATCCCATGGACAGAGGAGCCTGGTGGGCTACAGTCTATGGGGTCACAAAGAGTCAGACACAACTGAGCAACTAACATGAATGAATGAATGAGCAAACAAAGCTCCTTGACATCAGTCTTTGTCATGACTTTTTGCATCTGACATCAAAAGCAAAAGCAACAGAAGCAAAAACAATTCAGAGCACATGAAACTAAGAAGTTTCTGCAAAGTGAGGAAAGCATCAACAAAATGAAAAGGCAACCTTCTGAATGGGAGAAGATAATTGTAAATCATATATCTGATAAAGGGATGATATCCAAAATACATAAAGGATTCATACAACTCAGTAACAACAAAATCCAATTGAAAAATGGATAGAGCATCTGAATAGCCATTTGTCTAAAGAAGGATAGCCAACAGGTACTTGATATCACTAATTATCAGGTGCTTGAAAATAGGAAAAGGAGTACGTCGAGGCTGTATACTGTCACTCTGCTTATTTAACTTATATGCAGAGTACATCATGAGAAATGCTGGATTGGAAGAAGCACAAACTGGAATCAAGATTGCCAGGAGAAATATCAATAACCTCAGATATGCAGATGACACCACCCTTATGGCAGAAAGTGAAGAGGAGCTAAAGAGCCTCTTGATGAAAGTGAAAGAGGAGAGTGAAAAAGTTGGCTTAAAGCTCAACATTCAGAAAATGAAGATCATGGCATCTGGTCCCATCACTTCATAGGAAATAGATGGAGTAACAGTGGAAGCAGTGTCAGACTTTATTTTTTTAGGCTCCAAAATCACTGCAGATGGTGACTGTAGCCATGAAATTAAAAGACGCTTACTCCTTGGAAAGAAAGTTATGACCAACCTAGATAGCATATTAAAAAGCAGAGACATTACTTTGCCAACAAAGGTCCGTCTAGTCAAGGCTATGGTTTTTCCAGTGGTCATGTATGGATGTGAGAGTTGGACTGTGAAGAAAGCTGAGCACCGAAGAATTGATGCTTTTGAACTGTGGTGTTGGAGAAGACTCTTGAGAGTCCCTTGGACTGCAAGGAGATCCAACCAGTCCATTCTGAAGGAGATCAGCCCTGGGATTTCTTTGGAAGGAATGATGCTAAAGCTGAAACTCCAGTACTTTGGCCACCTCATGCGAAGAGTTGACTCATTGGAAAAGATTCTGCTGCTGGGAGGGATTGGGGGCAGGAGGAAAAGGGGACGACAGAGGAGGAGATGGCTGGATGGCATCACCGACTTGATGGATGTGAGTCTGAGTGAACTCCAGGAGTTGGTGATGGACAGGGAGGCCTGGCGTGCTGCGATTCATGGGGTCGCAAAGAGTCGGACACAACTGAGTGACTGAACTGAACTGATATCACTAATTATCAGGGAAATGCCAATCAAAACCACATTGAGATATCATCTCATACCTATCAGAATGCCTATTTTCAAAAAGGATGAAAATAGCAAATATGGTCAAAGATGTACAGAAAAGGGAACCCCTGTGCACTATTAGTGAGAACTTGTCCAGCCACTATGGGAAATAGAATAGTGATTACTCAAAAAATTAAAAATAATAAAACTACCATCAGTTCAGTTCAGTTCAGTCACTCAGTGGTGTCTGACTCTTTGCGACCATAAGATCCAGCTATTCCACTTCTGGGTATTTATCCAAACAAACAAAAACACTAACTCAAAAAGATACATGCTAAGTTGCTTCAGTCATGTACAACTCTTTGTGACTCTATGGACTGTAGCTCGTCAGGCTCCTCTGTCCATGGGATTCTCCAGGCAAGAATATTGGAGTGAGTTGCCAAGCCCTCCTGCAGAGGATCTTCCCGACCCAAGGACTGAACCCAAGTCTCTTATGTCTCCTGTATTGGGAGGTGGGTTCTTTACCACTAATGCCACCTGGGAATATGTACCCTCATGTTCACTGCAGCATTATTTACAATAACCAAGATAAGGAAACAACCTAAGTTTCCATCAGTGGGTAAACAGATAAAGAAACTGTGGTATATACACACAATGGAATATTATTCAGTCATAAGAAAGAACAAAATCCTGCCCTTTGTGACAGTGTGGATGACCCATGAGGGCATTATGCTAGGTGAAATAAGTCAGACAGAAAAAAAAATACTGTCTGATCTCTTACATGTGGAATCAATCAGTAACCAAGGTGGGAGATGAGAGAAACTGGTGAACATTTTTGTTCTCAGTTTAAATAAGTTAAAAATAAAATAAATTAAAAGACTGAAAAATTTAAAAACTTTTAAAGAAGCAAAATTCAATATGCATCAAAAGTACTGCATGTGGTAGGTAATACAACGGAATATTACTCAACTATAAAAGGAATGAAATTCTGATATACGCTGTAACTTGGATAAACCTTACAAACATGTCAACTGAACCAATCCAGACACAAAAGGAAAGATGGCGTATGGTTCCACCTGTGCAAGGAATCTAGAATAGGCAAATTCATAGAGATAGAAAGTAGAATAACAGGAGCTGGGCTGGATGGTGTAGGAAGTAAGGGGGATAAGGAGCTGTTGTTTAACGGGTACAGAATTTCTGTTTGGGAAGATAAAATTTTCTGAAAATAGATAGTGATGATTATTAAACAACACTCTGTATGTGCTTAATGCCAATGAACTGTATACTAAAAAATTTCATGTTATGTACATTTAACCATCTTTAAGAAAACTTTAAAAAATATAGCTTGTATTTTCAAGAAGATGTTCTAAGATGATTAGCAGCCTTAATAGTATTAAAATAAAGGATAGATAATTTATGTTCAAGTTCCTAACTATGGACATCAAAGGAGGCAATATCAACTTTTAGCTGGTCTTGGTTTAAAGCACACATCTGAAAATGGGTACATACCTTGCAAATTTTTTAAGGAACAGTATTTCACCTTGTTGATACACTCAGTTTTTTTATAGCTCCTTGAAAGGTGCAAGAAGGAAAGAGATACTTTATACTAAGGAGATACCTTATATGAGACCAATACATAATGGTGGTTTTATAAGGATGTACTTATTCAAAAAGAAGCATGATAACACAAGTGCAATAGTATACCTGTGCAGAGCACCATAAATGGAAGTGTAAACCAACTGATATTCAATTCAAGAGTAGAAACTATTTAAATTAAACAACAATTTAAAACACTAAAAGTGAAAGCAAAGTCGCTCAGTTGTGTCCGACTCTTTGTGACCCCATGGACTAGACTACGAGGTTCCTCCGTCCGTGAAATATTTCCCAAATACTTTAATTTCAAGTATAAATTAAAGCTGTTATTTTAAAGGATACATGCACCCCAATCTTCATTGCAGCACTGTTTACAACAGCCAAGACATGAAAGCAGACTAAATGCCCATTGACAGAACAGATAAAGAAGGCGTGGTACATATGTACAATGGAATATTACTCAGCCATTAACAAGAATGAAATAATGCTATTTGCAGCAACACTGATGGACCTAGGGAGTGTCAGACTGAGTGAAGGAAGTCAGACAGAGAAGGAGAAATATGGTATGGCATCCCTTATATATCGAATTTAAATAGAAATGATACAAATGAACTTACAAAACAGAAAAAGACTCACAGACTTAGAAAAGGAACTTATGGTTGTCAAGGGGAAGAGATAGTTAGGGAGTTTGGGTAAGTCATATACAAACTACTATATTCAAAATGGATAATCAACAAGGACATATTATATAGCACATGGAATGTTATGTACCAGCCTGGCCTGGATGGAAAGGAGGTTTGGGGGAGAATGGATACATGTGTATGTCTGGTTGAGTCCCTTCACTGTTCACCTGAAACTACCACAACATTGTTAACTGGCTATGCTGCTGCTGCTGCTGCTAAGTTGCTGCAGTCATGTCTGACTCTGTGCAACCCCATAGACGGTAGCCCACCAGGCTCCCCTGTCCCTGGGAGTCTCCAGGCAAGAACACTGGAGTGGGTTGCCATTTCCTTCTCCAATGCATGAAAGGGAAAAGAGAAAGTGAAGTCGCTCAGCTGTGTCTGACTCTTCCTGACGGCATGGACTGTAGCCTACCAGACTCCTCTGTCCATGGGATTTTCCAGGCAAGAGAACTGGAGTGTGTTGCCAGCATCTTCTCCATAACTGGCTATACACCAATATAAAAGAAAAAGTTTAAAGTTTGGAAAAATAAAAAATAAATACTATTCAAAGAATAGTATTTCTCAGTGGAAAAGACCCTGATGTTGGGAAAGATGGAGGGCAAAAGGAGAAGGTGGAGACAGGATGAAATGGTTGGATGGCATCATCAATTCAATGGACATGAGTTTGAGCAAACTCAGGCAGATAGTGAAGGACTGCATACTGTGGTCCATGGGGTCATGAAGAGTTGGACACGACTGAGCAACTGAACAACAACAAAAGAATAACAAGTTTCATAGAGAAATGCAAATCAAAACTATAATAAGGTATCACCTCACCCCAGTCAAAATGGCCATCTTTAAAATATCTACAAATAATAAATGCTGGAAAGGGTATAGAGAAAAAGGAACCCTCCTACATTGTTGTGGGAATATAAATTGGTGCAGCCACTATGGAGAACAGTATGGAGGTTCCTTAAAAACTTAAAAATAGAATTACCATATGATCCTGCAATCCCACTCCTGGGCAAAAACTCTAACTTAAAAAGATACACACAGAACCCCGATGTTCACAGCAGCATCACTTACAGTATCCAAGATACGAAAGCAACCTAATGGTTCATCAACAGATGAATGGATAAAGAAGATATGGTATGTGTGTACATGCATATATATACATATATTCACACAATGTAATATTACTCAGTCATCCAAAAGAATGAAATCATGCCATTTGCAGCAATATGGATGGTCCTAGGGATTACCATACTAAAAGAAATAGGTCAGACAGAGAAAGACAAATGCCATATAAAATCCTCTGTGGAAACTAAAAATACAATACAAATAAACTTATTCACAAAACAGAAATAGACTCACAGACACAGAAAACAAATTTATGGTTACCAAAGAGGAAAGTGAGGGGATGGATAAGTTACGAGTTTGAGATTAACAAATACACACTACATATAAAACAAATAAACAAGGACAGGGAACTATAGTCAATGTTTTGTAATAATCTATAATGGAAAATAATCTGAAAAAGTATATATGTATATATATATATATATATGTATGTATAATTGAATCCCTTCGCTATACACTTGAAACTAACAAACACTGTAAATCTACCATACCTAAACTAAAAAAAGAAGTTTTTCAAAGAACTATAATATTCAAAGAATCAAAGGCCAAAATCAGACTAATAATAGAATTAGCAAACATTTATATGGCTCTTACAGTATGCCTGGTGTCCTATAACCTCTTTATATGTACTACTAACTCATATTACCCACAACAATCTCAGACAAGTATTCTTACTATTCCTATTTTACAAATGAAGAGGTCAACTATCTTGTCTGGGCTCACTGTCCTACTAGTAAGTGACACGGCAAGGACTGGAATCCTGGGAGTATGGTTTCTGGGGCCTTATTTTTAATTGCTATGATTTACAATTTCTTGCTGATCCTAAGGAATGGACTACAAAAAGTACAGGAAAACTCAAAATGCAAAGCAGTTTGAGGGGTCAAATATAACAAAAATCACCAAATCACAACATAACAATAAATGAAATTCATAATGACTGCTCTGAGACATAAGGTAAAGTTAAACTATGTTCAGCATACTTACTGTTTAAGAAGGCAAAGAATTATTTAGTGCATTAAACAATTTTCCATCCAAAACAGTCAATACGATTTTCATTTCTAAAGGGGTAAAAATTTCAACTGTCCAAAATTACTTATTCTGCAAGAGTTCCAAACAGAAAGGTCCTCAGCAATCTTATTTGCCAATTACCTCATTCTTAAAGAAAAGTGTGTGTGTATGTGTGTGTAAGGGGATCATAAATAAACTTTTCAGGGGTTTTGATTCTAGGTATATGAGAACTTAATACTAAAGATATTAGAAAATGTCAAATCATTTGGATAGATGAGTGAATAAACTCACAGAATTATGCATTATTATTGTAAAAAGCCTAGAATTTTATCATAGTACAGTTATAATTTTTTTTTAAGTACAGGCTTTCAAGTCATACATAGACCTGAACTTCAAGCTTGTCTCCACCAGTATAGTTACTGTTAATTTTTGGCAAGTTATTTTCACATAACTGGACCAAAGCTTCCATTTCTATAAGTTGAGGATACTAATTCCTAACTCACAAGGTTCTTGTGTGAGCTCAGGAAAAAACACATGCATAGCAGATGGTCAACAATGAGCTATTACTATTATTCTCTAACCTTTTTCTACCTGTTCCCCAAATATAAGAAACTAATCTTACCAATTATCAAGTCATCATAGGCATCTCAGAAAGACAGTAAGTACCATATGCCTTGTTCAAAAAATTTATACATACTACAAGAAAATACAAAAACAAACCATCGATGAGACCAAAAAAAAAAAAAAAAAAGTTGGACTCCTGTTTCTCCTCCCACGTCAACTTTGGTTGGTTTTGTAATAACCTGTATTCCCGTATCAAAAATACGAAATTCTATTATTTTGGGGCAGTCTAAACATTTCCAGTTAGGTACTATTGCTTATTTATTTTGACAGCTACCTTTGTGAGGCTAATTGTCATCTCTGCTTGAAAACAAACAACAACAACAACAAAAAAACAAACAGGGCCAGGAGCATTTTAATGAAATGCTGTTTCATCTATCTCGACAGTTGATTAGATGCCATGTAGATCATTTATTGCTGCAATAAATTTTCACATTACTGCGCCACCCCCTTACCCAACAAATATTATACATGCTTTAATGAACAAAACTCCTTACTGACAGTTAACGAATGCTCTAAAGGGACACAAAAACTCAAAACTTGGTGCTCTCAGTAAGGATCTGAGGGGAGATGGCTGGGTGTCGCTGCAAGAGGAAATGAACAGAATCGGAAGCCGTTCTGTCTCCGTAAACAAGACTGGAGATGAGCCCTATATAGGGGGCAGGAGCGGAGAGAAGCGGGTGAGGTGGGCCTGGAGACAACTGAGGAAGGCGGTGGCAGCTGCAGCCTGACGAAACGTCTGTGCCACCGCAGAGAGGGTCGTCGGAGCCCATCGCCACGCCGAGAGCGGAGGCGGAGAGAAGTGGCAAGCTCAGGCCAGTCCCCAAAACGGGTTCAGCCTCCGGATTCTGGGAGGACAGACGGAATGGGCACCCCACTGATTAAGAAAGGTGAGGGCAGAGGCGGGCTCTCAGCCGCCTTCAAAACGGGGCGCTACCGGCCCCGCCTCCATCCCGGTGCCGTTGGAGATGAAGGCAGGGACCCAACAGGGAGCGAACAGGTTACCTGTCTCAGCCGCCTGCCCGCGGGTCTCCACTTCCTCACACTGGGCGCTACCACGGGCTACCCGGGCACGCGCCGAGTGATGTCATCTTCGCGCGCCCAAGCAGAGGTCCATCTAGCCCCGCCCCCTTGATTAGAGGGGTGGGGCAGTAGAGTCTGCGCAGGCGCGATGCTGCCTCGGGCATTGAAAGGCGAGAAAGAGGCTAGGTTTGGGTTGTGCGCGGTTACCCTCACCCAACTACTCTTGCAAAATCTTTTAGCCACTTCCCCTCAAAAATTAAATGTTATTGAAATACAGGCATGGACTTTTTATTCCTTATTTTGCTCTTCCTCTTCTGTATATAACCCTTGTTTGTATACTCACTCACCGCAATTAATTAAAGTCCACCTATGTTCCAGGCAAGCACTGTTACAGACTCGGGGATACGGCAATGACAAAACAGACAGAATGCCTAGCCTCATGGAGATTACTTTCTAATTAAGAAAGTGAACATTGAATAACTCCGCCAAGATATTTTAGGCATACCTCATTTTATTGCACTTCACTTTAGGTCGCTGGGCAACTCTACCATTGTCAGATAATGGTTAGCATGTTTTAGCATTAATTATTTTGATTAAGATATGTATTTTTGACATAATAGTATTGCACATTTAATAGACTATAGGTGGCTCAGAGGTTAAAGTGTCTGGCTGCAATGTAGGAGACCTGGGTTCGATCCCTGGGTTGGGAAGATCCCCTGGAGAAGGAAATGGCAACCCACTCCAGTGTTCTTGCCTGGAGAATCCCAGGGACGGGGGAGCCTGGTGGGCTGCCGTGTATGGAGTCACACAGAGTCGGACACGACTGAAGCGACTTAGCAGCAGCAACAAAGTGTAAATGTAACTTTTATTTTGACTGAAAAACCAAAGGATTTATGTGAATTACCCAAAAACTATAGAAGGGATGTAAAGAAGGGCTGGATAAAGAGGCTCCTTAAACCGAGAAGGGAAAAAGCCAGTTCAGTGAAGATCTGGAGTAAGAACAAACAATAAAACGTTGGAAAACTATGGGTAGAGGACAGAATGTAGTTCTGTCCTTAAGTGAGAAAATAGGCCAGGGGAAGAATATGCTATGCTGTGCTTAGTTTCTCAGTCGTGTCTGACCCTTTGCAACGCCCATGGACAGAGGAGCCTGGCAGGCTACAGTCCATGGGGATTCTACACGCAAGGATATTGGAATGGATTGCCATCCCTCCTCCAGGGGATCATCCTAACCCAGGGATTGAGCCCAGGTATCCATTGCACTCATCTCACATGCTAGTAAAGTAATGCTCAAAATTCTCCAAGCCAGGCTTCAGCAATACGTGAACTGTGAACTTCCAGATGTTCAAGCTGGTGTTAGAAAAGGCAGGGGAACCAGAGATCAAATTGCCAACATCCACTGGATCATGGAAAAAGCAAGAGAGTTCCAGAAAAACATCTATTTCTGCTTTATTGACTAGGCCAAAGCCTTTCACTGTGTGGATCACAATAAACTGTGGAAAATTCTGAAAGAGATGGGAATACCAGACCACCTGACTGGCCTCTTGAGAAACCTATATGCAGGTCAGGAAGCAACAGTTAGAATAGGACATGAAACAACAGACTGGTTCCAAATAGGAAAAGGAGTACGTCAAGGCTGTATATTGTCACCATGCTTATTTAACTTATATACAGAGTACATCATGAGAAATGCTGGGCTGGAAGAAGCACAAGCTGGAATCAAGATTGCCAGGAAAAATATCAATAACCTGAGATATGCAGATGATACCATCCTTATGGCAGAAAGTGAAGAGGAACTCAAAAGCCTCTTGATGAAAGTGAAAGTGGAGAGTGAAAAAGTTGGCTTAAAGTTCAACATTCAGAAAACTAAGATCATGGCATCTGGTCCCATCACTTCATGGGAAATAGATGGGGAAACAGTGGAAAGAGTGGCAGCCCTGGGCTCCAAAATCACTGCAGATGGTGATTGCAGCCATGAAATTAAAAGATACTTATACTCCTTGGAAGGAAAGTTATGACCAACCTAGACAGCATATTCAAAAGCAGAGACATTACTTTTCCAACAAAGGTCCATCTAGTCAAGGCTATGGTTTTTCCAGTGGTCATGTATGGATGTGAGAGTTGGACTGTGAAGAAAGCTGAGCACTGAAGAATTGATGCTTTTGAACTGTGGTGTTGGAGAAGACTCTTGAGAGTCCCTTGGACTGCAAGGAGATCCATCCAGTCCATTCTAAAAGAGATCAGCCCTGGGTGTTCTTTGGAAGGAATGATGCTAAAGCTGAAACTACAATACTTTGGCTACCTCATGCGAAGAGTTGACTCATTGGAAAAGACTCTGATGCTGGGAGGGATTGGGGGCAGGAGGAAAAGGGGACGACAGAGGAGGAGATGGCTGGATGGCATCACAGACTCGATGGACGTGAGTTTGGGTGAACTCCGGGAGTTGGTGATGGACAGGGAGGCCTGGTGTGCTGCGATTCATGGGGTTGCAGAGAGTCAGACACGACTGAGCGACTGAACTGACCTGAACTGATCCCGCATTGCTGGCGGATTCTTTACCATCTGAGCCACCCGGGAAGCCCAAGGAAAGAATAGAAGATGAGATTATCAAGGCAAGGAGAGTGCTGATCTTGCGGAGCCTTGTTTTTCAGGAGATGTGGATTTTATTTTTAATATAGTGGGAAGTCAGTGAAGAGTTTTAAACATGCAAGTGACAGGGTCTGGTTTTATAAGATCATCCTGCCTGTGTGTAACAATAAACGGTATGGAGGCAAGAAAAGATGCAGAGAGAACAGTTGATTTTGCAATAATCAGATGAGAAATGATGGAAAGAAATGGACAAATTTACGGAATAATTTGGGGGTAGATTTGATGACTTGAAGGCTATATGGAAAAGAAAGGTCAAAAATGACTCCTTTATTTTTGACTTGTTCAGATAGTTGAAAAATACAGCTAAGACAATTTCTAATGTTGTTGTTCAGTACTAAGTCGTGTCTGACTCTTTGTGACCCCGTGGACTGCAGCACACCAGCTTTCCCTGTCCTTTGCTATCTCCCAGAGTTTGCTCAAATTCATGTCCATTGAGTCAGTGATGATTTCTAAACATCTCATCCTCTGCTGCCCCCTTATTCTTTTGCCTTCAATCTTTCTCAGCATCAGGGTCTTTTCCAGTGTGTTGACTGTTCCCAAGGGGTGGCCAAAGTATTTGAACTTCAGCCTCAGCAACAGTCCTTCCATTGAATACTCAGGGTTGATTTTCTTTAGTATTTATATTTAGATAGAAAAGACCCCATCAAATAGTAAATGTAAAATATTCAGCCCAGCAAACTGAAGGGAAAGTCTACCTCAGCCCCACTTTGGCTTACCTTAGTTTCATATTACTTCTTAAAGCTAAAACTCAAAAGTCTATCAAAAATTTTCTCATAAATTTCTCACAAAAGTATTTTGATTAGGTCAAAGAGTGTTCAGGAACTTTTATTTGTAATGCTGCCATGATTCATTTTTTAAAAAGTTTTCCAGAAAATATTTTTGATGAACATCAATGCTTCACAGAATTAAGGTGACAGAATTAACATCTTGTATTTATCCAATGGCTACTAATAATCTTTAGTCTTTCAGTTCTAAAAGTCATATTTATGAGTATTCATTCATGCCACAAACAGTTGTATTTTTGTAAGGTCTGCATAATTGGAGTGCATATAACCTAATTTCAGATATGTTTGTCATTATGGACTTCCCTGGTGGCTCAGATGGTAAAGCATCTGTGTATCAATGCGGGAGACCTGGGTTCAGTCCCGGGGTCAGGAAGATTCCCTGGAGAAGGAAATGGCAACCCACTCCAGTACTCTTGCCTAGAAAATCCCTGGATGGAGGAGCCTGGTGCAGGCTACTGTCCATGGGGTCTCAAGGAGTCGGACACGACTGAGTGATTTTACCATGACTATTTTTCCCTCTTATGCTATCAGCTCATATTCCCACTGAGATTGAGTGAATTGGATTTAATTTTAAAAGAATTTCTGGCTTGCCTCACATGAACTAAATACAATAGAGGAAGGGAAGACAGAGACTGCTGACCATTCCTTAATATCCAGTCTCTATTTCTCACAGAAATAGAATTTCTTACATTTTAGATAAGAGAATATTCTATCTTAGCTGGACACATGACCATTCAGAATAAAGACAGTATTGTCCAGCCTCCCTTACAGCTAGACTGGCCTTGTGAATAAAGGCTAGTTAACTGACAGTAAGAGTAAGTATATAGCACTCCCTTATGAAACAGAGAGAACAGAAGTTTGTCTTCTTCCTATCCTCCTTTCTGTTGACTGGAATACAGAGGTGTTGGCAACTCCTAGAGTAGCCATCTTGGGCTATAAATTTAACCTTCAGAGCCTTGTGGGGAAGCAAGAAGACAGAAAGAGTCTGTATCCCTGAGGGCTTTGTGGCCAGAACTATTGTACCAGCTCTGAACTACTTATCACTGCACTTGTAGCAAGAAAAATAACCCACTATCTCTCTCTTTTAAATTTTATTGAGTATAGTTGATTTACAATGTTGTGTTAATTTCTGCTGTACAAAGTGATCAAAATATATATTGACATATATATGGCTTCCCCAGCGGCTCAGTGGTAAATAATCTGCCTGCAATGTAGAACACACAGGAGACACTGGTTCAGTCCCTGGGTCTGAAAGATTCCCCTGGAAGAGAGCATGGCAACCCACTCGAGTATTCTTGCCTGGAAAATCCAGGACAAAAAGAGCCTAATGGGCTACAGTCCATAGGGTCACAAAGAGTCGGACACGACCAAAGTGACTGAGCATGCACGCATGCATTGACATATATATATATTCTATATGTAAAATATGTATATTCTCTATATATTCTTTTTTCATATTTTTTTCCATTATGGTTTATCACACAGTATTGAATATAGTTCCCTGTGCCATACTGTCAGGCCATATGGTTTATCCATCCTATATATACTAGTTTGCATCTGCTAATCCCAAACTCCTAATCCTTCCCTCCCACAACCTACATTCACCACCCACCCATTCCCCCATGTTCTCTATGTTTGTGAGTCTGTTTCTGTTTCACGGATATGTTCATTTGTGTCATATTTTATATTTCACATATAAGTGATATCATATGGTATTTGTCTTTCTCTTTTTGACTTCACTTAGTATGATAATCTCTGGGTCCATCCATGTTTCCTCAAATGGCATTATTTCATTCTTTTTTATGGCTGAGTAATACTCCATAATATACCACATCTTCTTTATCTATTCATCTGTCAATGCACATTTAGTTTGCTTCTATGTCTTGGCTGTTGCAAATAGCATGGCTATGTATATAGGAGTGCAAGTACGTATCTTTTCATATTGCAGTTTTGTTTGGGTATATGCCCTGGAATGGGATTGTTGGATCATTTGTTTGTTTTTGGCCCCACCACATAATGTGCAAGATCTTAGTTCCCCAACCAAGGCTCAAACCCATGTCCCTTGCAGTGGAAGCACAGATTCTTAACCGCTGGACTGCCAGGAAAGTCCCCACTCTCTTTATAAAGTCACTTTATTTGGGGTCCATTTCTCCCATCATACCTAACTGATGTAAGGACTAGAATTCAAAAGAAAAATACACAGTTAAGGCATTTTCAAACTTCATGCAGACTTGAATAGCAAAAACAGAAAGTCTCTTAGAGCAAGTGCAGTCTTGCTTTAGTAACTCCAAATCATGGAGAGCAGAAAAAAAAATGCCTGTAAGAGACACTGTCTAAAGACAGCACTCCTAAATTCAGTTCCTCCTTAAAGCAAGTACTTCATGTTTATAGCTTTACTTGTATTCTACATAATATCCCACCTTTCCCTTACTATCAGAACCCTAATTTTGTGGAACAAAATCCATTGACCTCAGAGAAGATAAGCCCCTCTACCACCCCAACAGATGAAAAGTATAAATCTAAGACACATTATAAATCTAATGTGGAATCCCATTCCTTTCTGCCCCTCATTCATGGGCCCAACTTTCCTTACAGCTAAAGTAAAGTAGCTCAGTCGTGTCCAACTCTTTGCAACCCCATGAACTGTAGCCTACCAGGCTCCTCTGTCCATGGGATTCTCCAGGCAAGAATACTGAAGTGGGTTGCCATTTCCTTCTCCAGGGGATCTTTCCGACCTTGGGATCGAACCCGGGTCTCCCACACTGCAGGCAGACACTTTAACCTCTGAGCCACCAGGGAAGCCCCCTTACAGCTAAGAGTGGGCATGTTTGCTGAGTCTGGCCTGTGAGATGAACAGGTAGCTGCTAAGAGTTCCTGAGACAGATTTTACCTCCTTATAAAAATACAGGTCTTCCCAGGTGGTGCAGTGGTAAAAAATCTGCCCATCAATGCAGGAGATGCAAGGGACACAGGTTCAGTCCCTGAGTCAGGAAGATCCCTTGGAGTAGGAAATGGCAATCCACTCCAGTATCCCTGCCTGGGAAATTCCATGGACAGAGGAGCCTGGTGGGCTACAGTCCATGGAGTCATAACGAGTCACACCTGATAGAGAACACATACATATGTGTGCATGCATGTGCTTGCATGTGCACACACACACGCAAAGATAGCCATGAAAGGAAAGCTAGCTGCATTTTTAAAAATTGTCTTTGTTACTAGTGATGCCCATGTCAGGAAAGAAATGCTTAGTGTTCCCAGCAGTCATCTTGACCATAGGTGGTAAGCATAAGGATGGAATGTCTACATACTGAGGAAGGAGAGGGAGAAAGTGTGTGAGAGCTTGAGTTATTGCTGACACTGTTAAGCTGCTGACCAGCCCTCGATAACTTCCTCTGGTGTCTTAGGAAACAATTCTGCATCTGGTTTTAGTCTTTAGTATGAGTTTTGTTCTTTTTGTTATTGTTGCTGCTTGCAATTAATTTTTATTGTTTACAATTCTTAAAAGAAAAGAATATCAGCATTTTTTTGTGTGGTACAGGTTTCTCTCATGACTCTTTCCATAAAGCCTTGTGTTTGTGCTAATGTAGCACTCAGTGCTGATGCTTCCGCTGTTACTCCTGTTGTTCTTGCTTCTTTTGCTGCTATCCCTTTTGAATGTGCTAAAGAAACCCTTCTACAATATTTGTTCCACTGTACACTGGATTTAAACTATCTTTTTGCATAGCTCTAATACCAATTGAACACCAGTTTTTGGTGTTCAATTCTCACTGTTTCAGGTTGAACTGTAAAGGGTTCAGAAAGGAAATGGGTCCTTGTGTTCAATAGAAGATAAAAGTTGTGCCTTTTTACAAGAGACTCCAGGATTTCTGGGCATTAGCAGTCCACTAAATCCCCACTCACTAAAGGAGAATCCATAATTATTCCTGATTCTGTCACTGTCTACTCATTCAACTTCTCTGAGCTTGCTTTGTTCTCATCTGTATATTAGAGAATTTCACTAAATAATTTGGCTTTTTTTATTTCAAAGTTCTTCTTTTCCAACTTCACCTAGATACAAATATAGTTATATAGCCTGTAAGTTCTTAATAGAATTTCCTTAAGAATAAGGAAGTTGAATTCAGCATCCATTTATGATTAAAACTCTTAGATTCTGATTGCTAGAATTTTGTTGAGGATTTTTGCATCTATGTTCATCAGTGATATTGGCCTGTAGTTTTCTTTTTTTGTAGTATCTTTGTCAGGTTTTGGTACTAGGGTGATGGTGGCCTCATCAGAATCCAACAACACATTAAAAAGATTGTACACCATGACCAAGTGGGCTTTATCCCAGGGATGCAAGGATTCTTCAACATCCGCAAATCAATCAATGTAATTACCACATTAACAAATTGAAAAATAAAAGCCATATGATTATCTCAATAGATGCAGAGAAGGCCTTTGACAAAATTCAACATCCATTTATGATAAAAAAAACTCTCCAGAAAGCAGGAATAGAAGGTACATACCTCAACATAATAAAAGCTATATATGACAAACCCACCGCAAACATTATCCTCAATGGTGAAAACTTGAAAGCATTTCCCCTAAAGTCAGGAACAAGACAAGGGTGCCCACTTTCACCACTACTATTCAACATAGTTCTGGAAGTTTTAGCCACAGCAATCAGAGCAGAAAAAGAAATGAAAGGAATCCAAATTGGAAAAGAAGAAGTAAAACTCTCACTGTTTGCAGATGACATGATCCTCTACATAGAAAACCCTAAAGACTCTAGCAGAAAATTACTAGAGCTAATAAATGAATATAGTAAAGTTGCAGGATTTAAAATCAACACACAGAAATCCCTTGCATTCCTATACACTAATAATGAGAAAGTAGAAAAAGAAATTAAGGAAACAATTCCATTCACCATTGCAATGAAAAGAATAAAATACTTAGGAATATATCTACCTAAAGAAACTAAAGACCTATATATAGAAAACTATAAAACACTGATGAAAGAAATCAAAGAGGACACTAATAGATGGAGAAATATACCATGCTCATGGATCGGAAGAATCAATATAGTGAAAATGAGTATACTACCCAAAGCAATTTACAAATTCAATGCAATCCCTATCAAGCTTCCAGCGATATTTTTCACAGAACTAGAACAAATAATTTCAAGATTTGTATGGAAATACAAAAAACCTTGAATAGCCAAAGCAATCTTGAGAAAGAAGAATGGAACTGGAGGAATCAACTTGCCTGACTTCAGGCTCTACTACAAAGCCACAGTCATCAAGACAGTATGGTACTGGCACAAAGACAGAAATATAGATCAATGGAACAAAATAGAAAGCCCAGCGATAAATCCACACACCTATGGACACCTTATCTTTGACAAAGGAGGCAAGAATATACAATGGAGTAAAGACAATCTCTTTAACAAGTGGTGCTGGGAAAACTGGTCAACCACTTGTAAAGGAATGAAACTAGATCACTTTCTAACACCGCACACAAAGATAAACTCAAAATGGATTAAAGATCTAAATGTAAGACCAGAAACTATAAAACTCCTAGAGGAGAACATAGGCAAAATACTCTCCGACATAAACCACAGCAGGATCCTCTATGATCCACCTCCCAGAATTCTGGAAATAAAAGCAAAAATAAACCAATGTGACCTAATTAAAATTAAAAGCTTCTGCACAACAAAGGAAAATATAAGCAAAGTGAAAAGACAGCCTTCCGAATGGGAGAAAATAATAGCAAATGAAGCAACTGACAAACAACTAATCTCAAAAATATACAAGCAACTCCTGCAGCTCAATTCCAGAAAAATAAACGACCCAATCAAAAAATGGGCCAAAGAACTAAATAGACATTTCTCCAAAGAAGACATATGGATGGCTAACAAACACATGAAAAGATGCTCAACATCACTCATTATTAGAGAAATGCAAATCAAAACCACAATGAGGTACCACTTCACACCAGTCAGAATGTCTGCGATCCAAAAATCTGCAAGCAATAAATGCTGGAGAGGGTGTGGAGAGAAGGGAACCCTCCTACACTGTTGGTGGGAATGCAAACTAGTACAGCCACTATGGAGAACAGTGTGGAGATTCCTTAAAAAATTGCAAATAGAACTGCCTTATGACCCAGCAATCCCACTGCTGGGCATACACACTGAGGAAACCAGAATTGAAAGAGACACATGTACCCCAATGTTCATCGCAGCATTGTTTATAATAGCCAGGACATGGAAACAACCTAGATGTCCATCAGCAGATGAATGGATAAGAAAGCTGTGGTACATATACACAATGGAGTATTACTCAGCCATTAAAAAGAATACATTTGAATCAGTTCTAATGAGATGGATGAAACTGGAGCCAATTATACAGAGTGAAGTAAGCCAGAAAGAAAAACACCAGTACAGTATACTAACACATATATATGGAATTTAGAAAGATGGCAATGATGACCCTGTATGCAGGACAGCAAAAAAGACACAGATGTGTATAGCGGACTTTTGGACTCAGTGGGAGAGGGAGAGGGTGAGATGACTTGGGAGAATGGCATTGAAACATGTATAATATCATGTAAGAATCGAATTGCCAGTCTATGTCCGATGCAGGATATGGCACGCTTGGGGCTGGTGAGCGGGGATGACCCAGGGAGATGTTGTGGGGAGGGGGGTGGGAGGGGGGTTCAGGTCTGGGACCACATATACACCCGTGGTGGATTCATGTCAATGTATGGCAAAACCAATACAGAATTGTAAAGTAAAATAAAAAATAAATTAATGAAAAAAAAAAAACTCTTAGAAAAATGGGCATAGAAGGAACCTATCTCAACATAGTAAAGGCCATATATGATAAGCCTACAGCAAACATTATTCTCAATGGTGAAAAACTGAAAGCATTCCCCCTAAGATCAGGAACAACACAAGAGTATCCACTTTAACCACTGTTATTCAACATAGTTCTAGAAGTCCTAGCTACAGCAGAGAAGAAAAAGAAATAAAAGGAATCCAGATTGGAAAAGAAGTAAAGCTTTCAGTGTTTGCAGATGACATGATACTGTACATACAAAACCCTGAAGATAGTATCAGAAAATTACTAGAGCTAATTAAAGTTGCAGGATACAAAATCAGTGCACAGAGATCAGTTGCATTTCTATATAGTGATCAGTTGCATTTCTATATAGTAACAATGAAAAATCAGAAAGAGAAATTAAGGAATCAATCCCATTCACGATTGCAATGAAAAGAATTAAATATCTGGGAATAAACTTACCTAAGGAGACAAAAGAACTGTACACAGAAAATCATAAGACACCAATGAAAGAAATCAAAGATGACATAAACAGATGGAGAGATATTCCATGTTCCTGGGCAGGAAGAACCAATATTGTGAAAATGATTATACTATCAAATGCAATCTACAGATTCAATGTGATCCCTATCAAATTAACAATGGCGTTTTTCACAGAACTAGAACCAAAAATTTCACAGTTCATATGGAAACACAAAAGACCCCAAAGAGCCAAAGGAATCTTAAGAAAGAAGAATGGAGCTGGAGGAATCAACCTTCCTGACTTCAGATTATACTGCAAAGCTACAGTCATCAAGACAGTATGGTACTGGCACAGAAACAGAAATATAGCCCAATGGAATAAGATAGAAAGCCCAGAGATAAACCCATGCACCTATGAGTACCTTATTTTTGACGAAGGAGGCAAGACTATATAATGGGGCAAAGACAGCCTCTTCAATAAATGGTGCTGGGAAAACTGAACAGCTACGTGTAAAAGGATGAAATTAGAACACTTCCTAATACCATACACAAAGATAAACTCAAAATGATTAAAGACCTAAACGTAAGACCAGAAACCATAAAACTCTTAGAGGAAAACATAGGCAGAACACTTGATGACATAAATCAAAGCAAGATCCTCTATGACCCACCTCCTAGAGTAATGGAAATAAAAACAAAAGTAAACAAGTGGGACCTGATCAAACTTACAAGTTTTTGCACAGCAAAGGAAACTATAAGCAAGGTGAAAAGACAACCCTCAGAGTAGGAGAAAATAATAGCAAATGAAACAACCAACAGAGGATTAATTTCCAAAATATACAAGAAGTTCACACAACTCAATACCAGAAAAACAAACAACCCAATCTAAAAGTGGGAAAAAGACCTAAACAGACATTTCTCCAAAGAAGATGTACAGGTAGCTAACAAACACATGAAACGATGCTCAACATCGCTCATTATTAGACAAATGCAAATCAAAACTACAATGAGATATCACCTCACACCAGTCTGAATGGTCCTCATCAAAAAGTCCATAAACAGTAAATGCAGGAGGGTGTGGAGAAAAGGGAATGCTCTTGCACTGTTGGTGGGAATGTAAATTGATACAGCCACTATGGAAGATGATATGGAAATTCCTTAAAAAACTAGGAATAAAACCACCATTCAGTTCAGTTCAGTCACTCAGTCGTGTCCAACTCTTTGCAACCCCATGAACTGCAGCACGCCAGGCCTCCCTGCCCATCACCATCTCCCAGAGTTTACCCAATCTCATGTCCATTAGGTGGGTGATGCCATCAAACCATCTTATCCTCTGTTGTTTTCTTCTCCTCCTGCCTTCAATCTTTCCCAACATCAGGGCCTTTTCAAATTAGTCAGCTCTTTGCATCAGGTGGCCAAAGTATTGGAGTTTCAGCTTCAACATCAGTCCTTCCACTGAACACTCAGGACTGATCTCCTTTAGGGTGGACTGGTTGGATCTCCTTGCAGTCCAAGGGTCTCTCAAGAGTTTTCTCCAACACCACAATTCAAAAGCATCAGTTCTTCAGTGCTCAGCTTTCTTTATAGTCCAACTCTCACATCCATACATGACTACTGGAAAAACCATACCTTGACCAGATGGACCTTTGTTGGCAAAGTAATGTCACTGCTTTTTAATATGCTGTCTAGGTTGGTCATAACTTTCCTTCCAGGGAGTAAGCGTCTTAATTTCATGGCTGCAATCACCATCTGCAGTGATTTTGGAGCCCCCAAAAATAAAGTCAGCCACTGTTTTCACTGTTTCCCCATCTATTTGCCATGAAGTGATGGGACCGGATGCCATGATCTTAGTTTTCTGAATGTTGAGCTTTAAGCCAACTTTTCACTCTCCACTTTCACTTTAATCAAGAGGCTTTTTAGTTCTTCTTCACTTTCTGCCATAAGGGTGGTGTCATCTGCATATCTGAGGTTATTGATATTTCTCCTGGCAATCTTGACTCCAGCTTGTGCTTCTTCCAGCTCAGTGTTTCTCATGATGTACTCTCCATATAAGTTAAATAAGCAGGGTGACAATATACACCACCATATGACCCAGCAATCCCACTCCTAGGCATGTACCCTGAGGAAAGCAAAATGGAAAAAGATACATGTATCCCATTGTTCATTGCAGCACTATTTACAATAGCTAGAGCATGGAAGCAACGGGGATGTCCATTGACAGATGAATGGATAAAGAACTTGTGGTACATACACACAATGGAATATTACTCAGCCACAAAAAGAAACACATTTGAGTCAGTTCTCTTGAGGCGGATGAACCTAGAACCTATTATACAGAGTGAAGTGAGTCAGAAAGAGAAAGATAAATGGAGAAGGCAATGGCAACCACTCCGGTACTCTTGCCTGGAAAATCCCATGGATGGAGGAACCTGGTAGGCTGCAGTCCATGGGGTCGCACAGAGTTGGACACGACTGAAGCAACTTAGCAGCAACACATATATACGGAATCTAGAAGAATGGTACTGAAGAACTTATTTACAGGGCACCAGTGGAGAAACAGACATCAAGAACAGACTTATGGACATGGGGAAAGGGGAGGTGAGGGTGACATGTATGGAAAGAATAACATGGAAACTTACATTACCATATGTAAAATAGATAGCCAGTGGGAATTTGCTGTATGGCTCAGGAAACTCAAACATGGGCTCTGTATCAACCCAGAGGGATGGGATGGGGAGGGAGATGGCAGGGAGGTTCAAAAGGGAGGGGATATATGTATACCAATGGCTGATTCATGTTGAGGTTTGACAGAAAACAAAAAAATTCTGTAAAGCAATTATCCTTCAATAAAAGAATAAATTTAAGAAAGCAGTAAAAAAAAAAAAAGAATAAGAAAATTGGCATAAAGCCTGTCTGCCATGGCTCTGGCCCATTTATTGTCACCATAGTCCACCCACACATCACACCAAAGGGAATGTGCGTGATAGACTCAGTTTGGATTTGCATGTCATCATCTCCTAAGGCAGGAACTGTGAGAAAAAATAATTCTAACACTCACTGTGGGTTGATGAGAGACAGGTGGAATGAATGTGTCAAAATATAAGTGCAGGATTTGGAATATTTGTAAGTTTCCAGGAGAAAAATCATATTAGAGTGGGATGGTTGGTAAATGAAAGTTGAATATAATGAGTGGTCTGACAGCCATAAGCTGCAAGTCATCTCAGTAACTTGGTCAATATGAGTCAAAGAGATTACTATAGGTTTTATATATAGAGAAGTTTGGGCCATAAACCTACAGAGAGCTGATGCCAGAAGTAAACAAAGAGAAGAGTCTGTGACTTGAAGGGACAAGGTCACTTCCAAGACACTGAGTCTGAAAATAAAACTCTTTTTACAAAATAATAATAATAATAATAATAATAAGAGGCTCAGGGAGGAATCAAGATAGTGTTGCCAAAAAGGATGAAATATGGTGACTCCTAGAAAGAGAGAGAGTGGCATTCATGATGCAATTTCATTTTTCCTGGAGAAGGAGACAACAGTTTACAAAGAATTCCAGTGAAAGTAAACACTAAAGTGGTTCAGCATGGGTGACACAGAGCCTCTGACTTCTAAGTCCCTCTACCCCATCTCTGGTTTCTTTTCTCCTCTAATTTGGAGCATATTCAAGGGAAAAGCAGTATGTGAGACTTGGCATTGATATATTCCTGCTAATTGATTGTGTCATAGCCACATTCATTTTTTCCTTTCAGTAATATATCCTGAGTGCTGCCATGTACATTTTTCAGCTCTGAGGATACAAAGAGGAAAAAATTATATCCCTGCTGTCAAGCCCATGCTACTCTGGAGAAGGAAAAAAAAAATGGTTTATTACATTAGAGACCAGAGCCCTGGACACATGTCCTAGATGGATTCCAAATAGCAAAGCCAGTTAGGCAAGAAAAGACAGATCAAGAAATGGGTATGGAATTGGGTAGGGGAGTGGGATATTGAAAAATGAAGAAAGCTGAAGACAATGTAGAACAGAAGAGGTCAAAAAGAGCTGGTCTGGGGTATCCCTAGGATGGTCATCTAGTTGACAGAATGAGAGAATGCTAAGTGGATTGTCAACCCCAGGCTAATGTGGGCAGCAGGTCTCAACACCTAGTAATACTGGCCTCAGGAAGGTACTCAGCACTATTTATTTACTGAAAGAATAGCTGAATGAAAGATAATACTCTTCTGTGATTTTTGTGCCCTTGTGTTTGGGAGGCCGGGAAAACAGACGCATGAAAAGATAAACATTCTTTATGAATGGGATTGGAGGTAAGCATATTCTGTCTACAGCCAGACACTGAGCCAACACAGCACAAGTAATACTTCACCTATGCACAAACTCAATGGCATAACTTTGGAAAGACGCCAGCAAAGCTCTCTCTGGCGAGCCCCTAACAGGGACTGGGTCCTGGCAACTCAGGCAGTCACCACGTAGGAGGGCTCCTCCCATTAGTCCTACTTAGGCAGATGGAAGCAAGGTGCTCTGATCACCAATGGCAGTGTTGGAAGTAACCAGAATGGCAGTCCATTTGCCTACCAAAAAAAAAACAAAAACAAAAACACAACGATTTTTTTAAAAGTAGCAAAAACCTGGAGAGATAGACTCCTAAAAATCTGTGGAATTCAACTTAACTGGAGGTTTTTCAAAAGTCACTGTATGTCTCTCATTTCATCCCTGCCAGTAATAACAATGTCTTAAAGATTCTGATTTTAGAACCCACTTAAAACACAAACACTTCCTTAAAAGGATTGATAAACACTAATCTCTTATCTCCTAACAAAATGTTACCACTGGCTGAATGCTTGTATTCTGGTTGGATCAACCCAATGCTTGGGTCTCTGGTTTTAAGTATCATGTAAGGAAAAATATTATAAAAATATGGTAGTGACTCACAGAACTTAAGGACAGCAGTGCAACTGGGTCAGAGGAAGCATGAGAAGCTTGCAGAACTCTCTCTTCTCCTTTCTCTCTTTTGTTCTCAAACACGTCTTCACTTTTTCTCTCTTCCCAGA
Source organism: Oryx dammah (assembly GCF_014754425.2). Classification (NCBI taxonomy): domain Eukaryota; kingdom Metazoa; phylum Chordata; class Mammalia; order Artiodactyla; family Bovidae; genus Oryx; species Oryx dammah. The sequence goes on along the minus strand of NW_024070185.1, from coordinate 79,655,792 downwards.
TCTACTTCCTCTGAATCTCTAGCCAGACCAAGGGCAAAGATGGTTATCCCACAACATCTTAGTTTATATCTCCTCTTCCTAAGAGATACCTGATCTGTTCATTCCAATTTCAAATTACTGAGAAAAAGAATGTGATTAAAACCATTTTAGATAAACTGTCCTCCTCTAATCCAGTCACCTCCAGCCAGGGGGCAAGTTACATGACATAAACATGGCTGTTGAATATCCTTCTGTGGAAGGGGGTAGGGAAAGCATGATTCCCAAGTCTGATATTTTATTGCCAGACCCAGCAAATGAAGCAAATTCCTATGCTAATCATGGAAAAATTTCCAGACACCTGGCTCTGGGTAATTGTTGTCCTATCGTATGGTAATAGGAGAATGCTGGCTTACAGAGAGGATAAAGATAAATCTTGGCAGCTTAATGATATTGCTGCATCCTACCTTCCTCCACATCCTTGGAAAAAATTAAAATCTGCAGATTACTGGATGAGATCCTAAAGTTAAATGCCTGCACACTCCTTGGATGTGATGTTTGTTGTAAGAATGACTACAGAAAAAAATGTTTCAGTAAAGTTTCTTGCACTGAGCACTATTTTACTACTGTTGCCAGAAAACTGATGTGATTAATTACATCATGAAGATCCACGGAGATTATACAGCCAGGGCTATTTTGATGTTCTTTCTCATGAACTTCAATCTCCTTTAAGCTAGTAAGACACAATTTGAGGGAAAGCATTTTTTTTTTCATCCTTAAGAACTGAAAAGATAGGAACAGTTAAAAGAATCATAGCAATTCTTTCTCTTTCTAAATCTACCTTTAGCCTTTTCTGAAGAAAAGCCCTATGAAAAAGTTGCATGTGGGATAGCACAAACATTTCTCAACATTTTTTATCTCCTGTGTTTATATATATCTTTTAAATTACTTAATTTATTTGACTGTGCTGGGTCTTTGTTGCTGCATGGGATTTCTCTAGATGTGGTGAATGGGGGCTACTTCTCATTGTGGCGTGTAGTCTTCTCATTGAGGTGGCTTCTCTCGATGCAAAACATGAGCTCTAGGGCATATGGGCTTCAGCAGTCACGGCTTGTGGGCTCTAGAGCGCTGGCTCAAGTGGTTGTGGTACAGGGGCTCATTTTTTCTGTGGCATGTGGAATCTTTCTAGACCAGGGATCAAACCTGTGTTCCCTGCATTGGCAGGTGGATTCTTTCCAGACCAGGGATCAAACCTGTGTTCCCTGCCTTGGCAGGTGGATTCTTAACCACTGAACCATCAGGGAAGTCCTATGTATATATTTTTTAAAATCACGTAGTTCCTTATTGCCCACTGAGTTTCAGCAGAAAGTTGGCAGTGAAGTCACACTGCAGAGGCTCTTGGAAGATTCTTTTGAACACAGGAAAAAAGTTAACATGTCAGTGTTGGGACCTAACAAACGCCATGATAGGCTTCAGGGACTAAGGTAGGACCCACGGGAAAAGCTGAGTCATTGCCCAGTGAGGTCATCCCTGCGGATGCCAGGACTTGTATAATCAGCATACTCCCTGTAACCTGGTTTGAGTTTATCAGGACGTAAAAGACATCCCCCTGCAGCCAATAGCCAATTAGTAAATACCGGGAAACCCCTGCAGCCAATAAAGATTAGCCAATTAGTAAATACTAGGAAACTCCTGAAGTCAATCAGCCCTTGCCAACGCTCTGTTCTAAAACCTATAAATACTGCTGTAAATCTGGGCTCGGGGCTCCTTGCTCCACTCCACTGCATTGGATGTGGCGGGAGCCCTAGCTCGAGCTAGAAATAAAACCCCTTCATGCTTTTGCATTCTGTGGACGTCTTATTCCCTCAGTTTTGGGGACTCGGACTCTGGGCATAACAGTCAGCCATAATATGTCTCCTGTTTCCCATTAGTATTTGTTTCCATTATGCAGAGAAACAGCTCAATATATTTTCCTGGGTGAATTAAAAAAGGTACAGACATTAGCAAATAGTTTTACTGATTGAAATGTACTCAGAAAAAGCTCATGATCAATGAACTGTGGAATTTTTCATTGAAGGTAAGTATAGGAATATTTTGCAAAGATAAAACATATATAGGAGGAATTCCAAGTACTACACATTTTTTCCCTACATTAATGATGAATGAATAAGAAATGAAACTGGCTTCTTTAAAATTTCAATTAATGTATTTATTTTAATTGGAGGCTAATTACTTTACAATATTGTAGAGGTTTTGGCCATACATTGACATGAATCAGCCATGTGTGTACATATGTCCCCATCCTGAACCCCACTTCCCTGTCCCTCCCCATCCTATCCCTCAGGGTTGTCCCAGTACACCGGCTTTGAATGCCCTGTCAAAACTGGCTTTTGATGAGATAATTATGCAAAATATTAATTTGTGGTTTTTTCCTGGTGCTATAGGAGTGAATAAGGAAGAGTTGTCTTTTCCCATCTCAAGAAGTCTTTGTGTTCTGCCTTTTACCTCCCTGGCCTAAGAATGGCTTTTGTGTTGGAAAACAAGTTTAAGGCAACTGGAAATCAGCTCTCTGACAGCTAGGGAGGATAATGGGTGATGGGAGAATAGGTGTAGTAGCAACGTGGAAGCAGAGCTGGCCCAAGCAATAAGAAGCATGGGAGTCTTACCCTAAAAGGGGGGATCTCAGGGACAGAAGGTCAGGTTAGCCTGTGGATGTGAGGGCTGAGGAATATTCCAGAAGGAACAGCATATGCAAAGATCCTGTGGCAGACAGACACATAGTACATCCAAGGAACCTAGAGAAGAGAGAAGGAACAAAGTAGGAAGGCAGCTCTGAGTGACAGGGAAGTGCTGGGGTCTTGTACCTTGTATTAAGAGATTTTGGTCTTTTTCCTGAGAGCAATGGAAAACCATTGAAGAATTTTAAGCAGAGGAGTAATGCAATCACCTTGGTAGTATGACCAAACTAGATAGCACATTAAAAAGCAGAGACATTACCAACAAATGTCCATCTAGCCAAAGCTATGGTTTTTCTAGTAGTCATGTATTGATGTGAGAATTGGAGTATAAAGAAAGCTGAGCGCCAAAGAATCGATGCTTTTGAACGGTGGTATTGGAGAAGACTCTTGAGAGTCCCTTGGACTGCAACGAAATCCAACCTGTCAATCCTAAAGGAAATCAGTCCTGAATATTCATTGGAAGGACTGATGCTGAATCTGAAATTCCAATACTTTGGTTACCTGATGTGAAAAACCAACTCACTGGAAAAGACCCTGATGCTGGGAAAGATTGAAAGCGGGAGGAGAAGGGGACGACAGAGGATGAGATGGTTAGATGGCATCACCGATGCGAAGGACATGAATTTGAATAGGCTCCAGGAGTTGGTGATGGACAGGGAAGCCTGGCGTGCTGCAGTCCATGGGGTCGCAAAGAGTCCCCACCGAGTGACTGCACTGAACTGAATGTGATCACATTTCCCTTACAGGCATTTTATGCTTACACCTGTGCTATAAGGTAAGCACAACACTAGCCTCATGGAGCTAGCTTGAGGGAAGTTTAGCAACCCTGTATTCTCCATCAACCACCCCTCATAAACATGCATTCTTATTAGACAAAAACAAAACAAAACAGCATGCTTACTGTGGAAATGCAACTTCTTGACCGTCCTTAAGCACTCCTTCCTAGCACCCCTAGACCTGGAACTGCCACTACATGTGTGCTATTATTATCATTCTCCAAGACGAAGAGATCAAAGATTAGAGAGATTAGCTACCTTGTCCAAGACCAAACAGCTAGCCAATTTCAGAGTGAGGATGGCAATCAAGTCTGACCAGAGTCTTGCGGCAATTGTGGTTCACGCTCCCTGCGTGTCCCCTCGGCCCACCTGGGAGAACACCTGCAGATAGCCCCCCACAGGCCCATTTGGGTGTCCCCGGCAGACAGTTTCCTCAGATGCTCACAGACCCCTTGCATATCTCTGCATGAGGGCCTTCTCTGGCCGGGAAATTCAGTTGACCTGTGCACAGAAATTTAACCTCCTAGAAGTGGCTGTCAGTGAGGACAACAGCTGGGGAAAAAAATGCCGAGCTTCCTTGTCCTCCCTCAAATCCTTCTGAGGTCTGCTTCACAAGTATCACAGAGGGTCCCCAGCAGCTCACAGAGGTAACTGAATCTTTAATTTACCCTTTGTTGGTGTCCCTCCTTTCCCTAACTCTCCCTCAGTGCCCCCTGGAATCAACTTCTATATAAGTTACTTGCACCTGACTCCTTGTCTCAGGGTCTGCTTTGCAGGGAACCCAAACTAAGACAGCTTTTAACCAGTGCAGTCTACTGCATCTCTCAATCTTGTTTGGAGAATTTTCCCCCAATTCCCTTGTTATGAGATCAATTTAATGAGAATTTAATGGGTACATGGCCCTGTACCAAAGGGTACAAAGGAACCATTATGACATCTGTTTTGTTCATTACTTTGGGCAGAAGGTGACAACTCTAAAGAAGGAATGAATAAATGATGCAAAGAGAAAGATGACAGTTTTGTGTGTAGGTGGCTCTATACGGGGGTGTGATCGAGCAATAGCACTCACTTTCTAATATATTGCTCTACACTCTGGTTCCAGGATATTAAATGTCTCCGTCAGGGAAAGTAATGTCATGCCATTAAGAATTAATAATATACACTCTTGGGTGACATTACCCTATTAATTCTGATTCTATCTCAGTTGAACACAAATGCTGTTCAGTGTTTGGATGATTTATCAAGATATGAAGTAAAGCTTGCCAAATCTCTAGCTATAGTCATAAATAATTGCACCATCTTTTGGTTCACATTTTCTGTTTAAAAGGCTATATATTGGCAAACTAGTCGTGGATGGAGTTTAGGCCTCAAATTCTATTTAGGGCACAAACTCTAATCTTTAAAAGCGGCATACATTTCATGACTTTTCTAAAAGTATAAGTCCAATGACATAATATAGAATCCTACATGAATCTTTCATAAGATTTGCAAATCTGTTTATCTTTTCTAACCATCCTAAGAGGAAATGCCAGATGGCTTGGCATTAGCCATGCCAGTTTTCAGAAAGGAGTAGAGTTTACTTCACAGTTGATTGAAGACACTGCCTATCCCAGTCCTGGATTTCCACTGGTTTCTGAGCTTTGATGAAACAAGGCCCATGACTTTAATTAGAATAGAATTTGTGTGATTCTGTGATGAACACACAGAACTCTAGAATGTCCTAGCATATTGCCACCATTCCTCGTGTGCTGAGGTCCTAGGGTTCTGAGGGGTTCTCATGCAAGCCAAGGAGTTCAACTCACTAGAATTCTCTGGACATGGGGACAGGTTTTTGGAGGCAACTGGAAGTGGAGGAAAATGGTTGTCAACTCAAACTGTTCCCAAATAGCAATGGTAAAAGAGTCTCTGAAATATGTAGTGTTCTGTGCATACTTGGATTACTTGCAATCATGATGGGGAGACTTCTGTGATCATATTATACTCTAGCTGGCTTGAAGTCATGACAAAGTCATTGCATAAAAGGAGGGGTAAGATAAAGACACAAAGTCATAGGTTCGGTGGTTGGGAACCAAGTCTGTGTGCTGTGCGTGCATGTTCAGTTGGATCCAACTTTTTGTGACCCCAGGGACTGTAGCTCACCAGACTCTTCTGTCCATGGGTATTCTCCAGGCAAGAATACTGAAGTGGGTTGCTGTTTCCCTCTCCAGGGGATCTTCCTGACCCAGGGATCATATCTGTGTCTCCTGCACTGGCAGGCAGATTCTTGCCACTCAGCCACCTGGGAAAGCAGTCTATCTAACCTCTCCTAAATATGCCTAAACATTTGAGGCAAGAAGTAGGGACAGAGACAATTCATGAGGATGTTTGAGCTATAGACGGATTGAAAGGAAAGACTATCTGTTGATATCATATTCGACTGATTGACATTTCCAAGAAAGAAACTACAGCTGATCGTGGCTCAAATTTCAAAACAACTGAAGAAGAATATAAAGCTGTCCTGGGTGATGAAAAACCAAGTAGGTGACAATATGCCCCAGCAAATCAATATGAAAGGATTGGGGCCTCCCCTGAGTCCAGTAGTTCAGATTTTGCCCTCCCAAGGCAGAGGGTATGGGTTCAATCCCTGGTTGGGGAACTAAGATCCCACATGCCGCAGGGTGGGGCCGAAAAAAGAGAGAGAGAGAGAGGAAAAGGAGGGGTGGAACAGGGCTTGGATAGGCAGTAGGACTGTCACCTCTAACTGAACACACAAATAGCTCTATCTTGATAAAAACATAATATTTACATTGTTGCAGACCCCCAAGATTAGCAAGTAACCTCAACTTACCTCAACTTACCCTTACCATGAACTTCTTTTGGTGTTTTCTTGACAATATCCTCAAACTTCCAATAGTCACAAAAATAATCTCCCCTCCTTTGTGAAGCTGCCTGAGAAGCAACACTCCCCCACCTTTCCTCTCAACCTACATGACATCACAATTATCATTTGCTATTTTTTAACAGCTTTATCAAGGGATAATTGGCATATAATAAATTGCACATATTTAAAGTGGAAAATTTGACATTTTGACCTTGTGTCCACCTGTGACATGGTAATATTTCCCTGAAAATTTTTTCTCGTCCTTTGTAATCCTTTTGTCACATGCCTCACTCTCCCTAGGCAACCATGGATCTGTTTCTGTCACTATAAGTTTTAGTGTACATTTTCTAGAATGTCATCTAAGTGGAATCTTGCAATATGCACTTGGCCTGGCTTCTTTGACCACATAATTATTTTGAGATTCATCCATGTTATAGTGTGTATCAGTAGTTCATTCCATTTTAACTGCTCAGTAAAATCCCACTGCATGGATATACCACAATCTGTTTATCTATTCACCTGTTGATAGACATTTGGATTGTTTCTAGTTTTGGTTACTAAAGATAAGTGAAGTGAAGTCGCTCGGTTGTGTCCAACTCTTTGTGACCCCGTGGACTGTAGCCCACCAGGCTCCTCCATCTATGGGATTCTCCAGGCAAGAATACTGGAGTGGGTTGCCATTACTAAAGATAAAGTTGTTACAAATATTTATGTGGAAGTCTTTGTGTGAACATAAGCTTTTTATTTCTCTTGGGTAAATCCCTAGGAATGGAATGCCAGGATCATATGTTTAACTTTTTAAGGAATTGCTCAACTGTTTCCTAAAATGGTTTATACCATATTAAATGCCACCAAAAGTGCATATGTATAAGAGTTCTAGTTCCTCCACACCCTTGTCAACACTTGGTATGGTCAGTCTTTCTAATTTGAGCCATTTCAGTAAATTGGTAGTGGTATCATGTTGTGATTTTAATTGACATTTCCCTAATGACATTGGCACTCCAGTACTCTTGCCTGGAAAATCCCATGGGCAGAGGAGCCTGTTAGGCTGCAGTCCATGGGGTTGCTAAGAGTTGGACACGACTAAGCGACTTCCCTTTCACTTTTCACTTTCATGTATTGGAGAAGGAAATGGCAACCCACTCTAGTGTTCTTGCCTGGAGAATCCCAGGGATGGCGGAGCCTGGTGGGCTGCCATCTATGAGGTCGCACAGAGTCGGACACGACTGAAGCGACTTAGCAGCAGCAGCAGCAATGATATTGAACACCTTTTTGTGTGCTTATTTTCTCTCTATGTATGTTCACTGGTGAAGTATCTGTTCAAATCTTTTGCCCATTTTCTATTTGGTTGTTTTCTTATTACTGAGTTTTCAGAATCCTTTATAAATTCTGTGTGTAAGTCTTTATCATATATATGAATTAAAATATTTCTCTAGTATTTGACTTGTCTTTTATTTTAAAGTATTTTAAAGTATTTTTCTTACAGCATAAGTTCTTAATTGTCTAATTTGTCAAAGTTTTCTTTTATGGATCATTCTTTTGAGGTTGTATCTAAGAAACCTTTGGCCCATGGTTACAAAGATTTTTTCCAATATGTCTTCTTCTGGGAGCTTTATATTTTCAGGTTTTACATTTAGATCTATGATACCTGGGAAGTTAATTTTTGTAAAGTGTATGAGATATGAATTGAAATTCTTTTTTTTTCTCATGTGGATATTCAATTGTTCCAGCATTTTAAATAAATTCCTGAGTGATCTTGATTCTGTTGATCTGTGGGACCATACTTTGAATTGCACTTTGAATATGCAAGTGAAAAAAAGAGGAAATTCTTTTTAAAATATTTATTTATTTATCTGGCTCCTCCAGGTCTTAGTAGCTGCACGTGGGATTTTTCGTTGCAGCATGTGAAGAAGTAGTTGCAGCATGTGGTATCTAGTTCCCCAACTGGAGTTTGAACCTAGATGGCTTGCACCAGGAGCTCAGAGTCTTGGTCACTACACCACCAAGGGAAGTCCTAAAATTCTTGATTCTTAAAAAAAAAAAGTTAAAAGAAGAAATTCCAATCATAATATATTACTTGGCTCTGCAGTGAGTATACACATAATTGTATTAATATTAATCCACTCAGATATTACTGGGTGGTTTTAAACAACAGTTCTGAAGGCTGGCAAATCCAAGAACCAGGGAAAATAGAAGAACTGTGGATTCTCTTTCTCCTCTTATACGGGCATTAACCTCATTATGGGAACCTCACCCTCATGGCTTCAGCTAAAACTAATTAATTCCCTCAAAGTCCCATTTCCCTCAGTGATAAGATTTTAACATGTCAATTTGTCAAGTAGGAGGGAGATGCCATTCAGTCCTTGGCAATGGGTCATAGTGATGGAAGCATTTGATTATTGATTTCTCTAAAAACACTAATAAAATTAGAAAGGGTGAATGAGAATAGTGGGGAAAAAATAAGTATGTATCAATAGAAGCTCAATACATAGTGCCAAAAATTGATAACTCAAAATAACAGTATAAGGCTATTTTAATGATATGAAGCTTAGCTACAGGGCTGGTGGCCTCTAACTACTGTTGGTTTTAAAGAGTGAATAGATCTATGGTTCAGGAGAGGGTGTGGCAGAAGCCAGCCATTTTTCATCATCAGCCTTTTAGTACTGTTTTATTTTAAAATAAAATAAAATATGTGTTACTTTGCTTAAAGTGAAAATTAATTAGATTTGAAAATACAAGCATTCTTTACAGAGTTTGATGTTTTTGAATAAACTTAGACCTTTTTTAGTTTAATGTTCTAGTGAAGGGCAGAGCTGAATAAGGCTTTTCAGGATACTTAAACCAACTAAACATGGAAAATAGGCCTTTAATTAATTATTAACTAATTTAACTATTGGAATTATAAGCACCACATAGACCCAAGAATAAGGCTGCCAGGTTTAGCAAATAAAATGATAATTGATGGTTTTGAATTGTTGTGTTGGAGAAAACTAGTGAGAGGCCCTTGGACTGCAAGGAGATCAAACCAGTCAATTATAAAGGAAATCAATCCTGAATATTCATTGGAAGGACTGATGCTGAAGCTGAAGCTCCAATACTTAGGTCACCTGATGCAAAGAGTCGACTCATTAGAAAAGACTCTGATGCTGGGAAATATTAAAGGCAGGAGAAGGGGACGAAGAGGATGAGATGGTTGGATGGCATCACCGACTCAATGGACATGAGTTTGAGCAAGCTCCAGAAAATGGTGGAGGACAAGGGAAGCCTGGCATGCTTCAGTCTATGGGGTTGCAAAGAGTCGGACACAACTGAGCAACTGAACATCAATAAATGTCCCATGCAGTGTTTGAGACATACTTATCCTAAAGTATTACTTGTTTATATGAAATTCAAATTTCACTTGGCTTCTTACATTTTATCTAACAACTCTATCCAAGAGACACATGATTCATAAAAATTGCTAGAATGGAGCACACTAGGGGTGGGAGGTGGGAGATTTTTCATTTACTCACCCTGCATTGTGGCAGCCCAGTGTTGATTCCAGCGTATTTCTGGGGGTGCTGCTGCTGCTGCTAAGTCACTTCAGTTGTGTCTGACTCTGTGTGACCCCATAGATGGCCACTCGCAGGTGACCCCGTCCCTGGGGTTCTCCAGGGAGAACACTGGAGTGGGTTGCCATTTCCTTCTCCAATGCATGGAAGTGAAAAGTGAAAGTGAAGCTGTTCAGTCGTGTCTGACCCTTAGCGACCTCATGGACTGCAGCCCACCAGGCTCCTCGGTCCATGGGATTTTCCAGGCAAGAGAGAGCCTGTTATTGCAGTACTTTTTTTTTTTTCTTTCAATCCACTCAAGTCCTCTGAGTCTGCATAACCAGTTATAGCACTTGCATGTGCTCAGTCATATCTGACTCTTTGCAACCCCATGGACCCTAGCCTGCCAGGCTCTTCTGTCCATGGGATTCTCCAGGCAAGAATACCGGAGTGAGTTGCCATTTCCTCTTCCAGGGGATCTTCCCAACTCAGGGATCAAACCTGTGTCTCCTGCATTGGCAGGTAGATTCTTTCCTACTGAGCCACCTGGGAAGCTCTATGCAAATACGAACCTTACGCAGCACATGCACTGGTCACAGGAAATGGTTGAGTCGCAGTCCTTAAAAGTGAAGTTTGGCTCCTGGAAGGATAACGGTTTCTGAGGGCTAAGAAAGTGGTTAGAAATGAAGTAAATGTACATTTCTCTTACTTTTAACTTCAGCTGAAATGTGCAGTGTTACGGGCACTCAAAGCAGGAGAAACTTCGGTCTATGGTTTTACATTTAATATCTAGTCATGACACTGTGCTGGATTCTCCTCTTCTGTAAATGTAAAAAAAAATTAGAAGTTATTATGAGAAATTTTAAATATATACTGAACTAAAGAAAATGAACCTCCACGCATCCATCACCCCAGCAATGATAATCATGGCTAATCTTCGTTTGTTTCAATTCCTGTTCTTGATCCCTCTCTAGTTATTGTGACAGAGAAGGCAATGGCAGCCCACTCCAGTACTCTTGCCTGGAAAATCCCATGGATGGAGCAGCCTGGTGGGCTGCAGTCCATGGGGTCGCGAAGAGTCAGACACGACTGAGCAACTTTGCTTTCACTTTTCACTTTCATGCATTGGAGAAGGAAATGGCAACTCACTCCAGTGTTCTTGCCTGGAGAATCCCAGGGATGGGGGAGCCTGGTGGGCTGCCAGCTATGGGGTTGCACAGAGGTGGACATGACTGAAGCAACTTAGCAGCAGCAGCAGCAGCAGCAGCAGTTATTGTGAAGCAAATTCCAGACACCATCTAATTCCATCTCTAAATGTTTCAGTACGTATTTCTGACATACAAGGACTCTCCCCTATAAACATAACCACAATAGCCTCATCGCAAACACACTCTTAAATCAATGAAAATTCTGAAAAAGACATTTTAAATAATATTTGCTAGATGAAACAGAAATGATCTCATAGGATTTTAGCCAACACACTCCTTTCTGGTATTAATTAAACAATGTGGACAAGTTTAAATGCCATTCAGTTACCACTTCAGAGGAGGTAAATTCAAACACTCCAATCAGGTATTAAAGTAGCTTGTCTTTTTAATATTCAAAGAAATATACTATTGTTCAATCACTCCTTGATCCAACAGATATCCATTGAATACCTATTGCGCTAAGCACAAGACACAAAGATCAACACATTTGCCTTGAGGCATTGTGGAACATGCAAGTTTATATACAAGCACGTGTGATATAAAGCAGAAGGAATTAGCGATAAATAAAGGTACAAGGCAGAACCAGCTGTTGAAAGTGTTCTAAAGGATGTGTGTGCTTATTCCAAAGTGGCAGAGGCTGGCTTTTCACTGGAGGAATCAGCAGGAAGAAAGGCATAAAGAAGACAAAATCTCCTAAATTATTCATTCTTTAAGAACAAAGACTGGGTCTTTACACATCTTTGCAAATCTCCTGCCCTGGCCTGTGACACCTAGCACAGTGCCTGACACGCATGGACATTTCTTGAAGAGATGAACATAAAATTCACTTTTTACCCCAGTGATTAATAATATTAATTCTCAGTCATTCCGAAAATGCCTGTGTTATACTGTATTATACATGAAGACCATGCCGCAGAATCCCTTCCACCCCCACGAGGAAGAGGTAAGCTTTACATTATTTTATGAGGGCAAATGTTTAATTGCCCTGAATGTTTTCAGAAAGATGCTGCCTCCCTTTATGTGCTAGTTTCTTTCATGTGCCCAAGCATATCATGGGTGAATTCTTGCTGATCTCCTTTATTAGTTTAAAAGATGATTGAACCATCTGTGGGTCTCCCCTCCCCCCACCCTGTTATTGTGACCTGCCCATTAGCCTTCTAATGAGCAGATATGAAATTTGCTTTACTGACCATTTTCTCTGAAAATAAAAGCCAGAGTGAAGCTTTGCTAACCACATGATTGAAATTTATTGCCACTGAAAGGATTGTGTGTAGGCGGGGAGGAGGGGGTTTGGATTGGGCTCTAAATTAAAACTTAAAAAGCTCTCTGTAATCATTACAAGGACTGTAGTGTCCTGAGTAAAATTTAATCCTATCTGTTCCATAGGAGAGAAGGTCTGCATATTTACCAGCTGGCCAGCAGTGCAGTAAATTTATACAGAGTTATTTTCCATATCGTTCTGTTTATTTATATAGACTCGATTAGACCCTTTCAAAGGCTTAACTTAGTGTGGCTGCTGCAGACAGCTAGCTTACACCAAGCCTTTCTTGGCAAGACTTGAAAGCAAACTGTAAATGGTGTAAACAATTGTATGTGATTATACACTGCCAAATAATGTGCGTCTGGGAAGACAAACAAAACTTATTAAACAGACAACAAATAGTCGAGGTAAATATCAAATATGTTAACTCTACAAAACACAGGGCTGGATCTCGTCAAAGTCTTATTAACTCAGCACAGCTGGATTAAAATAAAAAGCACCATTTAGACTTAAAAGCAGGGGATCCCCAAGTTAGAAAGTCTGGATTCTGTTCCTGTCTCCATCACTAATTCACTAAGTGACATTGATTATTACTTTGATTTTTGTTTGAGTTTTCCCAACAATGGCAAAGGGATTTCAGGGCTGCTCCTGAGAGCATAGGAGAATCTTCACCATATGACTTCCCTGGAAGGCACTCATGAGAATTGCTGTCCGGTCACCTCCTAATATCCTGCGATCTCCAGGAGTTCTATGTCCCCCTGGAAAGTAAGTCAGCCTAAGTAAAAATTGGTGAAAGAGGTGACATTCTCAAGTTAGGTCACTTCCGTGGCCATGGCAGGCTTTGGAGATAGGCAGCAGTGCGTGCATGCTAAGTCACTTCAGTCGTGTCCAACTCTTTGTGACCCTACGGACTATAACCCACCAGGATCCTCTGACCTGGGGATTCTCCAGACAAGAATACTGGAGTGGATTGCCATGCCCTCCTCTAGGGCATATTCCCAACCCAGGGATTGAACCTGTGTCTCTTGCATCTTCTGCGTTGGTGGGCAGATTTTTTACCACTGCACCACCTGGGAAGCTCTATCTTTTTATAAGGAGGCAAAATCTGTCCCAGGAGCAATAAGCGGCTACCCACTTCCCTGGTGGCTCAGCTGGTAAAGAATCTGCTTGCAATGCAGGAGACCTGGACTATATAGTCCATGGGGTTGCAAAGAGTCGGCAATGACTGAGCAACTTTCACTTCCATCTGACTGGCCAGACTTGGCAATATGTCTACCCTTCCAGTCCTTTCTGTCTCCCATGAATGAGGGGTAGAAAGGAATGGGATTCCACAACAGGCTTAGATTTATAACCTTTCATCTATTGGGGTAGTGGAGGGGCCTACCTTCTCTAAGGGCGATGGAGAGGGAGGCGTAAAGAGAGGAAGACCATGCCAACCCCAGAGTAGGTAGTCACGTAGGACACTTGTTCCAACCGCTCTAATATCAGAGGTGTTTGGAACCATACATGTTTATGGTTGATGTTTGGTAATCTTTGGGTGTTTTTAATAGAACTTGCTTTAAAAGCAAAGCATTGTCAGTGACTTTTTCTACCTCATTTTATCTACCCTTGTTCCTTTCCTGTCTCTGTCCTGAAACGTTGTTTATCTCACAACCCAGGGTTCCCACTATTCTCTAGATCAGAAATGTTCAACTCAGCTGCACATGAAAGTGAAAAGAAAGTGTTAGTTGCTCAATTGTGTCTGGCTCTTTGTGACTGCATGGACTGTAGCCCATCAGCCTCTTCTGTTCATGGAATTCTCCAGGCAAGAATGCTGGAGTGGGTAGACATTTCCTTTTCCAGGGGATCTTCCCAATCCAGGGATAGAACCTGGGTCCCCTGCACTGCAGGAGAATTCTTTATCATCTAAGCCACCCAGGAAGCCCATAAGAATCATCTAAAGAGATTATTTAGAATCCTGCTCTCCAGGCTTGCACTCCTAGGATCTCTTAGAGTGGAACAGACACATCAGTATTTTTTAAGTCCCCTGGGTGCACCAACACAGAGAGGCACTGAACTAATATTCCAAGTGGCTAATCATAATTCAAAGCGGTGGTGCTCCTTTATCGTGGAGATGCACTTGAGTCACCTGTGGTGATTTTAAGTCTCACATTTGCCTAGGTTACATAATCTAAATATATCCTAAATGTGACTCTCTTCTTCTCTACTGCTTCTATCTTAATTCATGCCACTAGCATTTCTATCTTCTACTTTTGCAACAATATCTCTGTTTCCATGGCACCTAGAGTGAGCTTCTGGAGCTTAAATTTGATCACTTATCATCCTGCTGGAAATCCTTAATGCTTCGAATAAAATCCAAGGCCCTGACTATGGCCAGTCAGCCCTAAGTGACTAGCCTGCCTCTTCCTCCGCAGCCTCCCTGTCTCCCACTGTAGACTTCACTTCCCAGCCTTGTACTCTGTCTCTGACATGCCCAGCTGGGTCTCACCCCTGGGCCTGTGCCCTTGCTGCTCCCTCTGTCTAGCATCCTTCCTCCCAGATATACACATGGCTTTGCTCCCTTCATTCAGGATTTTATTCCTTGTGAAATACCTTTCCTTTTCTATATGTATCTCAAATAACACCCTTCTTCATTTTGTCTCCTTACCCTGCTATATTCTCTTTTATAGCTTTTGCCACTACCAGAAACCAAATTACTTGCTAGTTTACTTTCCAGTGCCCATTTTCTCCTAGAAAACAAAATATGAGGGGTGGGATTTTGTTTGGTTTGAGTATAATCCAATCTCTGGAATAGTGCCGGGAACATAATATGCACTCAATAGACAGTGAATGAATAAATGAATGAGTAAATATCCCTTACTTCATTTTACTCTGATTGTCAAATGTATCACAATTATGAAGCTATCACAGAAAAAGCCTATTGAGATCACACAGTTTTCTCAAACAAAGCAACACATATATGCATTTTTGGTCTCTTTTATTTGACTTCCTTTAATTTGAAACCTAAGTTTCTCACCAGCTCAGAAAATATTGGATCACATAAAACATCAATAAGATTTATTTTTATTGGAAAAGGTGATTGCTCCAAGTTAGGGCTGTCTGATTTAGCAACTAAAAATATAAGCTGTCAAGTTAAATTTGAATTTCAGATAAACAACAAATAATTTTTTTAGTATCAGTATGTCCCAAACAGTTGGGACATACACTACAAAATTACTTGTTTGCTTATCAGAAATTTTAATCTGACTGGGTGCCCCATCGCTTATGAAAGTGAAAGTGCTAATTACTCAGTCCTGTCCGACTCTGCAACCTGTAGCAGATTCTTTACCCTCTGAGCTACCTGGGAAGCCCATCTTGTATTTTATCTGACAACCTAAATCCAAACTGCAGTGGAATTTGTTTTAATACAGGAGCAAGTATGAAGTCAGATGACCTGGTTTTGAATCGGAACTCAGCCACTTATTGAGTATGTGAACTTGTTGCTCAGTCGCTTCAGTAGCGTCAGACTCTTTGCAACCCTGTGGACTGTAGCCTGCCAGGCTCCTCTGTCCATGGGATTTTCCCTGGCAAGAATACTGGAGCAGGTTGCCATTTCCTCCTCCAGGGGATCTTCCCAACCCAGAGATCGAACTCACATCTCCTGTGGCTACTGTGTTGGCAGGTGAATTCTTTACTACCGAGCCACCTGGGAAGCACTATGTGAATTTGGAGAGGTTATTTAAATTTGTCAAGCTGTAGTTTTTCCATATCTAAAATGGTGATAATAATATTTATTTTATGTGATTATTTGAAGATTAAAATTTAAAGCTATCTAAATCACTTAGTTTAGCACCTGGCCTACTATGATCACAAATGATATTACTCTCATCATTGTTATCATATGTAAAGTCATCAACTATCTGAGATTTATCCAGGGCTGAGGGCTTTCCTCAGTTATAGGACTCTCAGTGATAAAACTGGAAAATTTCCAAGCAAAGCGGAAAAGTTGGTCATCTTGGTAGCTACTTAGAAAAAAATTAGTACAGTTATATTAGTGCACTTACTTTAAGCTTTAAGTAAGACACGAGGATTATTTTCTATCCATTAACAAAAAAGGTCTGGTTGCAATGGAGAAATTTTAAGGTTCTATTTCAAAAAGCAAATTTGTTCTTTTATTCTAGACACATTTAGATCTCCATTACTGGAAAGAGGTGTGTTTGAGTTGTATATATTTAGAAACCCACTTAAGTGGCACTGTTAAAGATTGATTAATACACTTTTAAAACATTAACAATCAAAATGGGACGTTTGACTGCCAAACAGTTCTGTGCATTTATAGTTCAGTCTTTTGTACTCTGCATCAAAAAAGGCTGTTAAGAAACAACTTGTGTCACAGATGAGATGGTGCTAATTTATGTAAATGTTCAATACAATGATTGGAACAGCAAAATTCAAAGAGGTTATATCTTAAACCTCTAAGGCAAGGGAAGTGACTAGAATGTTATCTAAAACTCTCTGTGTGCTTCCCAGGTGGCTCAGAGGTAAAGAACCCACCTGCCAATGCAAGAGATGTGGCTTTGGTCCCTGGGTCAGGGAGACACCCTGGAGAAGGAAATGGCAACCCACTCCAGTATTCTTGCCTGGGAAATCCCATGGACAAGCTATAATCCTTGGGGTAACAAAAGAGTTGGATATGACTTAGTGACTGAACAGCACCACCACCAAAACCCCTCTGCAATGGTTAAGTCTCTCAAATAGGTGCTTTCTGTGAGCTGTTACTTGATAATACAGTTGAATTAGGAGAGGAATGCCTCCCCTTGACAGTGACCAAGAGTAACAGTATATATTGAATTTCCTCTTTTAAAGTTAGTTTTATTAGACAAAGCACAAAAGACTTGGTTAAGGATTAGACATCTCCAAGAAAAATGCAAAAAAGGCAAAATAATTGTCTCAGGAGGCCTTACAAATAGCTGTGAAAAGAAAAGAGGCTAAAGGCAAAGGAGAAAAGGAAAGATATACCCATCTGAATTCAGATTTCCAAAAAATAGCAAAGAGAGATAAGAAAGCCTTCCTCAGTGATCAATGCAAAGAAATAAAGGAGAACAATAGAATGGGAGAGACTAGAGATCTCTTCAAGAAAATTAGAGATACCAAGGGAACATTTCATGCAAAGATGGACACAATAAAGGACAGAAACAGCACAGACCTAACAGAAGCAGAAGATATTAAGAAGAGGTGGCAAGAATACACAGAACTATACAAAAAATATCTCAATGACCCAGATAACCATGATTGTGTGATCACTCACCTAGAGCCAGACATCCTGGAATGCGAAGTCAAGTGGGCCTTAGGAAGCATCACTATGAACAAAGCTAGTGGAGGTGATGGAATTCTGGTTGAGCTATTTCAAATCCTGAAAGATGCTGCGGCTAAAGTGCTGCATTCAATACGCCAGAAAATTTGGAAAACTCAGCAGTGGCCACAGGACTGGAAAAGGTCAGTATTCATTCCAATCTCAAAGAAAGGCAATGCCAAAGAATGTACAAACTCTTACACAATTGCACTCATCTCACACACTAGCAAAGTTGTGCTTGAAATCCTCCAAGAAAGGCTGCAACAGTACGTGAACCGAGAAATTCCAGGTTCTCGGAAGTTGGATTTAGAAAATGCAGAGAAAACAGAGATCAAATTGCCAGCATCTGTTAGATCATAGAAAAGGCAAGAGAGTTCCAGAAAAACATCTACTTCTGCTTTATTGACTATGCCAAAGCCTTTGACTGTGTGGATCACAACAAACTGTGGAAAATTCTGAAGTGAAAGTGAAAGTGAAGTCGCTCATTCGTGTCCGACTGTTTGCAACCCGTGGACTGTAGTCCACCAAGCCTCTCCGTCCATGGGATTCTCTAGGCAAGAATACTGGAGTAGGTTGCCATTTCAGAGATGGGAATACCAGACCACCTGACCTGCCTCCTGAGAAATGTGTATGCAGGTCAAGAAGCAACAGTTAGAACTGGTTCAAAACTGGGAAAGGAGTGCATCAAAGCTGTATATTGTCACCCTGCTTACTTAACTTATATGCAAAGTACGTATTGCGAAATGCCAGAATGGATGAAGGACAAGCTGGAATCAAGATTGCTGGGAGAAATATCAATAACCTCAGATATGCAGATGACACCACCCTTACGGCATAAAGAGAAGAGAAACTAAAGAGCCTCTTGATGAAAGTGAAAGAGGAGAGTGAAAAAAGCTGGCTTAAAACTCAACATTCAAAAAACTAAGATGATGGCATCTGGTCCCATCACTTCATGGCAAATAGATGGAGAAACAATGGAAACAGTGATAGACATTTTTTGGGGGCGGGGCCTCCAAAATCACTGCAAATGATGTCTGTGTCCATGAAGTTAAAAGACGCTCCTTGGAAGAAAACTAGACAGCTTTTCTTGACCAACCTAGGCAGCATATTAAAAAGCAGGGACATCAATTTGCCAACAAAGGTTTGTCTAGTCAAAGGTATGATTTTTCCCTTAGGATTTTTCATGTATGGATGTGAGAGTTGGACCATAAAGAAAGTTGAGCACCTAAGAATTGATGCTTTTGAACTGTGGTGTTGGAGAAGACTCTTGACAGTCCTTTGGACTGCAAGGAGATCAAACCAGTCAATCCTAAAGCAAATGGACTGATGCTGAAGCTGAAGCTTCAATACCTTGGCCATCAGATGCGAAAAAATTGACTCATTGGAAAAGACCCTGATGCTGGGAAGGATTGAAGGCAGGAGGAGAAGGGTATGACAGAGGATGAGATGGTTGGATGGCATCACACTGACTCAATGGACATGAGTTTGAGCAGGCTCTGGGAGTTGGTGATGAACAGGGAAGGCTGGCATGCTGCAGTCAATGGGGTTGTAAAGAGTTGGACAAGACTGAGAAACTGAACTGAAGTATTAGACATTACCTCAATGATGTAGTGGTAAGGGTTTTATCAACAGAAGGTGGGGAGCAGGAAGAAGGGGAGAAAGGAAGAGACAAGCCCCAAATAAGCAACATCCTCATCTTATGATGGAGGGAGTTGCTGGAAGAGAAACTAGAGATTCAAGTATATGATGCATTTTATAATAATATTTGAGTATATTATTTATAACAACAAAGATTACCCATAGAAGAGCTAATAATTTTCATCTAACTCTCGAGCACTAGAAGAAGTGGAAGAGATGGGATAAACAAAAGCAAGCTAAGACATCATCTTTCCTACTAGATTTAGTAAATAGACCAGAGTTAAGTCAAGAAATTGAGAAACAGGCATAAAAGATAGCAATGAGATAAAAACCACAGAGAAATTTTATTGTTTTAAATGATAGAACGAGTCAGGAGGGCTGAAGACAGCTGAAGACAACTGATTTCATTGGGAGCTGCCCTGCTTGACTTACTATCATGTGCACGGAGCACCCTGATTAAAAAAAAATTCAATATAAGATGGTACTGTTGTGGTGCAAAGGTATGTTCATACTGTTCTCTTTTGGCAAAAGTATGCAGGATTCTCAGTATTGTTTGTTTGATGAGCTTTCAAACAATTGAGTTAGAGTTGTTTACACTTAGTGCTTCAGGGGCCTTAGAAACTGTTGCAGGAAGGGGGACCCCTTCCAGGGCCCGAAACTGGGCTCTTGTCTAACACTTGGAAATGAATTGTCTGAGGAGACACATGTGCTGACAAAGCAAGATATTTTATTGGGAAAGCGCACCCGGGTGGAGAGCAGTAGGGTAAGGGAACCCAGGAGAACAACTCTGTCACATGGCTTGCAGTCTCAGGTTTTATGGTGATGGGATTAGTTTCTGGGTTGTCTTTAGCCAATCATTCTGACTCAGAGTCCTTCCTGGTGGTGGAAGCCTTGTTCAGCCTAGATGGATGCCAGAGAGAAGGATTCTGGGAGGTAGTTGGACAAGTGGTGTCTCCTTTTGACCTTTCCTGAACTCTTCCTGTTGGTGGAGGCTTATTAGTTCCGTGTTCCTTACCAGAACTTCCTGTCGTAAAACAACTCATGCAAATGGTTACTATGGTGTATGACCAGGGTGGGCAGTTTCAGTGTGCTTCCCCTAACAAAACTACTTGCCAAAGAAACATTTTAGAAGAGGGAATGAGAGGAAGAGTGAGAAGAAAAGAAAAGTCCAAGATCACTTCCTTTATGCCATCAGTAACAGACATAGCAGTCACCAGCTTTGAATGTGAAGAACCGTAATACTGTTGAAACTTGGAAAACACAGGTTTGAATTGCATAAGTTCACTTACATGCAGATTATTATTATTATTTTTTACAGTATTATTCAATTCAAAGTTGGTTCAGTCTGGGGGTGTTGAATGTGAATACTACTGAGGTACAGTATAAGGAGGATTGACTATAAGTGATATGCAAATTTCAACTGCACAGAGGGTCAGTGCTCTGTTCTGCCCTAAGTACTAGTTACATATGGAGAAAAATATCCCATCACTTCTCACACCCATCCCTGTCCCCATGGCTTCCTCTGGTTCTCTGCCTCTCTCTACCTTTGACGCTATTGCTACTGCCAAGTCGCTTCAGTCGTGTCCAACTCTGTGCGACCCCATAGACGGCAGCCCACCAGGCTCCCCTGTCCTTGGGATTCTCCAGGCAAGAACACTGGAGTGGGTTGCCATTTCTTTCTACAATGCATGAAAGTGAAAAGTGAAAGCGAAGCCAGTCCGTCGCGTCCGACTCCCAGCGACCCCAGGGACTGCAGCCTACCAGGCTCCTCTGTCCATGGGATTTTCCAGGCAAGAGTAGTGGAGTGGGTTGCCGTTTCTCTTCACTCTCCACTTGTTTAAAATTTTTTCAGACCTGTAGTGTTATCTTTATTTGTTGGCTGCTGTATTTACAAAGGGTGTGCCATTTGCATGAGGCAGGTGATTTTTTTTTCAAACCCAGACCTTCAGTCTTAGCAGCAAATCAACATTACTCATTTCAAGCTGGTTCGCCGCCAGAGAGGATAAGAGTTAATCCCTGTCAATCCAGCTCTTCGTGGACTACAGATAAACACAAACTGGGAGTGGAAGTCTTTTGCTTTGCTCTTTGTTTTCATTTCTGACTTGAACTTGCATTTTCTTTCCCAATCAAGGGTTCTTATGGCCCAACCCACTTTTGTGAATTAAAAGCCTTCCAAGCACAAAGGAATCCTTCTTAGGGTTAGAGAATCATGTCAAGCTCAGATGCACTTTACAAGGGTCACATTTCCAATCACTGTCAAATGTCTCCTTTTGAATTCTCTGTCCTTCTTCCACCCAGCCGTTCTTATTCAAGGGTTTCCTCCCATCTTTGCCTGGCTTCACACCATCCCAGGCTACATTCATTTGTAAAGGCTCTGGCCCAGGGACAGAGAAGTAAGGGTGGGAGCGGGGGCAGAATATGCGCCTTCAATGAAGGAAGCTAGGTGGGGCACGCCTGTGTCTCTCTGCAGGCTCCAGAAACTTTGAGCAGTACAGACACCACCAAGCCCTCACAATTGTTGCTGTGGCATTGAACTGTGGTGGCAATGACAGTTGTGACTTCATTGAAGAAAGCAAAACAGCTGGTGAGGCCTGGTGGGTGTGCTTCTCATTTGTGCACAGATAGCTTTGTTGTAGTTCACAGTGGGTTCTGGCCCTCAGTGACTGGAGCCAGACAAAAAAGGGCCCTTCTATTGAAAATGTGGCTTCCTCCTCCCCATTGAAGTCAATGTCAGAATTTGCTTTTGTGAAGGCCAAAGGGTTGAGCCCAACAGTTTTAAAAAAGCAACACACACACACGCACACACACACACACACACACACACACAAAGGCAGTTTTCAAGGCTGATCACACTTTCCTCATGAATTCTGAATGCCTACTGCCCTTCTCTTGGCTGGTCATTGTGCTTACAGATGAGATTTCTGAAAAATGCTGGCATCTCTAAAAACATAATCCCTTTATTTCCAAACAAAAATTTAAGAAATTATTTGCATTTGAGAAATCACCCTTGGGTCTCTGTGGAGCAAGACTGGCATCTTCCTAAGCCTTAGTGAAGTAAAAGGAGCAAGGTATGTGCACATAGGGCCAGGTGGAGGTGAGGCAGATACCTGGATAGTTAGCTCATGCCTCTTCAATTTCATTGGTCTTGACTATCATATAACCCTTCTTTTATCGAGTTTTTCCTTCTGGTGGACATTTGTCACTTTTTGGCCACCCAGTGGCCATTCTCCCTTCTTAGCATTACTTGGTGATTCCTTCAGGAAATCTCTTTTCCTTCTCAGCGCTGTGTCTTGGGAGGCATTGACCCCCATTTTGCACTCTAGGCCTGAACTCTGCTTGGCTTAAACCAGTCAACATTTCCCATTTACTTACTCAACTTCTCCACTGGTTCCCAGATAAGCTAATAATCAGATCTATCGAGACATAAAGAGACGTTTGAGACCTCTGAGAAAAGCAAGTGCCCTCTTTCTTCCACAGATGCTACCAGAAAAGATGTTCATTCTTCCTCTGGAAGATCTGAGGTCCGGAGTGGCCACAGCATTTCTGCTGCCACAAGTGGAGAGCCTAGAGCTGCCTTTGAGGAGGGGGTGGGAAAGACCGTCAATATGGTGTCTGAGGATGAAACTGACATGGAAGAGAATCAGCCCCTGGTGTCCTTATTGGAACTGCTAGACCAAGCAAGCCTTGCCTGAGGCCAGTGTCACCTGTGGACATGATATTGAAGAAGGAATTCATAGGGCCTGGACTCCACCTTGGCCTGTTCATGCTGATCATGCTCGGCCACCTTTCCAATGGACTCTGAACTCTGTGTTTAGTGCCTATGAAAACAACAACAGAAGGATAAGACCCCCTCCAGACAGGGGAACCTTGAAGATCGTATCTAGGTTACTCATCACCTAAGAGAAAACATACCCTTCCTCTAGACAGGCCATAAATTTTTCTGTATCAATCGGAGTGTAACCTCGGGTTTATTGATTATTGGTTAATGGTTTGACTGTTTGAGCACATGAGCACATAGTAGGTGAATGATGGGGTTATTGGGATTGTATTTTCCTTGGTTTATGTAAGTCTCAAGGAATTTGGTGTGGTGGGTTCAGACACGTACACATGGGGTATAAAAGGTTTTCACAAACGCTGGTCGGGGTCCTTGGCTAAGAGGAGACTCTGCCTTGGGCCCGCCGGTGTAATAAACTGCACTCCACTATCTGCATTGTCCTTCTGAGTGAGTTTGTTTCCTGGAACACATGGCTGCAACAGTATAAACCGTGGTATAAGCCAAGAAACTCATTTTATTATTTAAACTAGGTCAAGTTGGCGTCTCTGTTGCTCATAATAAGTGAAAGTGTTAGTCTGTCTATGGAATTCTCCAGGCAAGAATACTGGAGTATGTTGCCATTTCCTTCTCCAGGGGATCTTCCCGACTCAGTGATCGAACCCATGTCTCCTGCATTGCAGGCTGAGTCTTTACCATCTGAGCCACCAGGGAAGCTCGTTGCTCACAATAAAATAGTTGCAAATGATGTAAGTCCCTTGTTAAGGGACTTATCTACCTGTAGCATCTGTGGAGTAAAGAGGACGCTTGTTTTTCTCAGAGGTCTCAAAGATCTCTGTATCTCCTTATCGTGTATAAAAATGAGCTTAAACTTCTTAGTTCAGCATTTGAGATAGTCCATAAGTGGGACAGAGCCAACTTTTTTGTTCCAGTCAAATTTGTTTTATGACAGTTCCGACTGTATTCCTTTTCTCTGCTTGTGCTTAGATCCTCAGTCATGTCTGACTCTTTGTGACCCCATGGACTGTTGCCCACCAGGCTCCTCTGTCCATGAGGATTCTCTAGGCAAGAATATACTGGAGTGGGTTGCCATGTTCTCTTCCAGGGGATCTTCCCAATTCAGGGATCAAATGCAGGTCTCCCACATTGTAGGCAGATTCTTTAGCATCTGAGCCACAGGGAACCCGCTGGAGGCTTATCCCTCCTTAAAAGTCACTGCCCTTGCATTTTTATATCTTCCCTGATCTTCCCAAACCATACTTGTCTCTCTCGATCTGTGTTTCCCATCACATTCTTCCAATCGCTTCTTAAACTGCCTTGTTTTCTTCGCCCTTTGTGTAGGCTCTCTTTTGTTAATCATTTTAATGTGTGTTTAGCTTATCTTCTTGAGAGCAGATATTATAGCTTTTCTGATAAATGTCTATTTCCTAGTACCTAGAACCATGTCCTACACATATTATGTACTAGTTACTAGTTACATGCTAGATAGTTCGTAATAGTCATATTTTTTGATCACCATCAACCCAGATGATTATGTCTGGGTAAGATTAAGGACTCAAATACTACTTAGAGGTCCGTCTAGTCAAGATTATGGTTTTTCCAGTGGTCATGTATGGGTGTGAGAGTTGGACTGTGAAGAAGGCTGAGCGCCAAAGAATTGATGCTTTTGAACTATGGTTTTGGAGAAGACTCTTGAGAGTCCCTTGGACTGCAAGGAGATCCAACCAGTCCATCCTAAAGGAGATCAGTCCTGGGTGTTCATTGGAAGGACTGATGTTGAAGCTGAAACTCCAATACTTTGGCCACCTCACGCGAAGAGCTGACTTATTTGAAAAGACCCTGATGCTGGGAAAGATTGGGGGCAGGAGGAGAAGGGGACGACAGAGAATGAGATGGTTGGATGGTATCACTGACTCGATGGACACGGGTTTGGGTGAACTCCGGGAGTTGGTGATGGACAGGGAGGCCTGACGTGCTGTGGTTCATGGGGTCTCAAAGAGTCAGACACGACTGAGTGACTGAACTGAACTGAACTTCATTTTAAGAAAACCATTTAGATGAAACAAACATGATTGGTGGACTATAACCTAACTCTCAACTCTTCAAATCACAGGGCTCATGGAAACAAATGAGGTAAACTGATTTGACTAATATATCTTTGTTATGAAAACCTACTGGAGTTTGCTCAATTATAAGCAGGTATCAAATGGCCATATAATATAGTCCTATAACTCAAGAGCTGCCTGTGGTTAAATATATCTGCCAAGAAGGTGTGCAATTTGGTGGTCCCAATTCCCAGTTCTATGTAAAACCTCTGTGTGGTGACCAGCCGTTCAAGAGGCCCCAGACCCAGAAGTCTGCAGAATGGCTGTGTGATGCTGTTCATTTCATCATTTCCTGCATTGCTCCCCACTGACGCTCCCTTTGGCTTCCTGGAGTCTGTTTATAAAGAGAAGTAAAGGCCCATATTCTGTTTGGCCTCCATGCAGGTTTTATTGTATGTCTTTAAAGCTTTATGACATTCTGGGGTATATTTCCCTGGCATTCCAGCATGACCCATAGTACAGTGGAAACAGGCTGTCCTTAGCATTTCATGGCCTGACCGTTTAATGACATCATTCTCAGAGGTGAAGGAAAAGCTATAAGGAAAATCCAATTTGGCCTGCTCTAGCCACAGTTGCCTTAATTAGCCTCCATTTTTAATGCAATAAAAGGAATAAGCCTAAAGATGGCCGGCTAGGAAAATTATGAGGTTTCAGGTGTGCTTGGTTACTGTAATTTTTCTGCTGGTAGAAAACATTGTTAGGCCAGAGATTTGCTCTCTATCTTGAGAATACAGACTAAAAGGAGAAAGAAAGGTATGTATATAAATTTTTAAAAGGACATTAGCTATGCTATCTGCTACCATCACCATCTTGGCATTTTATTCTTCCGAGAAAGCTTAAGCGCTTTCTCTCTGTATTGGTTCCTCCTTACTTCTGTGAGCTTTATAATTCTGTGCAATATAAATATGTAATATTGAGCTGGATTGGATCCCCCTTTCACTATAAAGCTGCATGTTCTCTGTTGGCATCCCTTTGGAGTAATCTTTAAGCAAAAAAGCATTTGGAACATGAGACAGAATAAGGCACATTTTCTTCTAAGTGTGGGCTTTCTCTTCTCTTGAGTAAACAGATACGTCAAAACAGCCAAGTCTCCATTTGGTGTATCTGAATAGGCATTTGATATTTGCACTGAGAAATATTGAATTCTTAGAACACGAAGAGGTGATTCAAGAATTTTCTCACAAGCCAGACTTTAATCAATTATTTGCACATTCGTGAGCCAATATATTTCTTTAGTACACTCTAGGTCTGAGGAAAAAGAGCATCATCAATCAACTTTACCTTTTCTATGGACATGTCATATGATACACAAAAATCTTAGATGATATGGTATTTAAAAAAAAGCAAATTAAAAGGTCCTCAGGGTGACTAACTATCTGAACCTGTGATATCTGTGAAATTAGCACAATCACCCTTGCTATAGTCTCTAATACGTTGTGATTGAGAATTTGAATCATACCCCATAAGTCAGAATGTTACCTGCTGGTTAGTGAGTCCATCCAGTCACCAGCATCTACTCCCAAAGCAAATTTATTGCCCTCTTCCTCAGATAGGATATGTGGTAACTCTGATGACTTTTTAAAAGTGTTTTATTGAGAAAAATGGCAACTTCTGTCCTCTCTCACCTCTTGGCTCCCATAAAGACAGTGAATGCTGCTATGGAAATGAAGACAAAGTGACAGGTTTAACAAAGGGATATACGGTTGGCAAGCGCATGGCACATTTTCTGTAATTGTCATTTTTGCCATGTTAGGTTGAAAATGGACCCCCTTAGAAGCTATAGAGAAACCTGGAGAGAAATGGCCTCCTGCTTCTCTTTGTTTTCTGTCACAGTGACATCACTGCACCTTACTCAGGATCCCAGGATTAGCTTCCGTATTTCCTAGTGCTATGTCCCAGCTGCTGCTGCTGCTGGGATCAATCACTCTTGAATGTCAAGGTCACTGTGATTGTGTGGCCTTGGGCAAGGCACTTTGATCTCTGAGTCTTATTCTTCCCTTCTTTTTCTTATTCCTCCATCCCATTTATTCAACATTTATTTATTTACTGTGTGTCAGGCACTGTAGGCAGCAGGGACATAACAGTGAAATAAACAAAGTCACTGCCCTCACAGAGCTTATAGTTTGATGGGAGTTGTGGGAGGGAACAGAAGGCAGTCAAAAAGCCGTAACACCTGACCGTTTATGGTCAGTTCACTGGGACAAATGAAACAATTTTATTCTGATTCTGTGGATAAGGCTTTATATTTATTATTTTAAAATAGATACTCTACCTTTTAATTAATCTTTATAACATCTTCTGAAGGGCTTCTTCTGCAGCTTTGCTTGGGACGGTGTTCAGCACAAACTGGAGGGAACAGAAGCAGAGAGGCAGGGCCTCCTGCACTTACTAACTGCATTACTTGCAAGATCTGCTTGCTCTCTTCAATAGTTCAATGTGGTAATAATGCCCTCCCCAGCCACCTGCTGTGTTAATCTAAGAACCAAATTGGGGTGAGCTCTGGCGATGGCACCGACTCCAGGACTCTTGCCTGGGAAATCCCATGGACGGAGGAGCCTGGTAGGCTGCAGCCCATGGGGTCACGAAGAGTTGGACACGACTGAGTGACTTCACTTTCACTTTTCACTTTCATGCATTGGAGAAGGAAATGGCAACCCACTCCAGTGTTCTTGCCTGGAGAATCCTAGGGACGGGGCAGCCTGGTGGGCTGCTGTCTATGGGGTCACACAGAATCGGACATGACTGAAGTGACTTAGCAGCAGCAGCAGCAGCAGCAGCTGGGACATAGCACTAGGAAATACGGAAGCTAATCCTGGGATCCTGAGTAAGGTGCAGTGATGTCACTGTGACAGAAAACAAAGAGAAGCAGGAGGCCATTTCTCTCCAGGTTTCTCTATAGCTTCTAAGGGGGTCCATTTTCAACCTAACATGGCAAAAATGACAATTACAGAAAATGTGCCATGCGCTTGCCTAACCGTATATCCAAACACACAGGTTGGTGACAGACACCATTCCCCTTGGGTTTGTTCATTTCCTTGTAGGGCATGTCACCTCCAACAAGGAGCATTATCAAACCAAACTGACCAGTCTGAAGAAATCCCACCTTGCTTGCTCCTCCACAGGAATTCTGACTCAATTTGATCTCTGAATGCTGTATTGTCTTCTGTTCTTTAGTGTCAACATTAATATTTAAAGATATAGAAATGATTGCTCTTAGTGGAAATTGAATGGACTATTGGTGATACAAAACTGTGTATAGAATATATCTTTCTTAATTTTCAATCTCTTTTGGACTGAAGTCAAGAAAAGACCATATTAGCAAAAGAAAAACTGGCCTAAATGTGAGAATAGTTGGCTTTAAAAAATATATATTGTTAAGTATTCACAGAATGGCAAGAAGCCAGGAAAGCACTCAGTGGAGTTTTCCATTCCACTCCTCACATCTTGTTTGCAGAGTGTATATTTTTTTGTCTTAAAGCGCCCTGCTCCCAAGTTGAGCGAGGTAGTCTTTCTTGTTTCTATGTAAATAAGACAGTTAAATATGGAACAAGCAGAATCTTGATTTGAAGAACAGATAAGTAGATTAATACATATTAAGCTAACAGAACCCTTTTCCCCTCGAAGACCTTGTCCTTGTTAGGGATGACAGTCTGGTTCTAACCCAAGGCAGCTGGAAGCTAATTGACTGTAATTCCCCAAGCATGAGAGTGAGGCTGGGAAAGCCCAGAACAGAACTGAGGCTGGAGGTGAAATAGTTCTATGTTGCTTCTGCTAAAGTGTGAGATGAACTGCAGATACAAGCAACAACATGGCTACATATCAAAAGAAGACACAAAAAGAGCACATACTGTATGATTCTACTCACATGAAGTTCAAGAGGCAAAACTAATTTATGAAGAGTTCAGAACAGTGACGGCCTCTGAGAGGTGGTTATTGACTGGAAAGGGGGTGTAAGAGAACTTTCTGGAGGTGATGGGAACATCTTATATCTTCATTTGGGTGGTAGATAGAGAGATGTGTACCTTTAAGATATCAGGCACTTCACTGCAGGTAAGCTATATCTCATTAAAAAAAAAATCACACTTAGGAAGACCATGATACATTTATAACATTTGCCAGTCGACAAAGGACTTTCATATCCATCAATTCTCTTGATTCTTTAAAAAAAATTTATTGTAATTGGAGGATAACTACTTTACAATATTGTGATTGTTTTCTGCCATACATCAGCATGAATCAGTCATAGGTATACATGTGTCCCCCAATCCTGAACTCCCCTTGCCACCTCCCTCCCCAGCTTATCCCTCTGGGTTGTCCCAGAGCACCGGCTTTGAGTGCCCTGCTTCGTGCATCGAACTTGCCCTGGTCATCTACTTTATATATGGTAATATACATGTTTCAATGCTATTCTCTCAAATCATCCCACCCTCACTTTTTCCCAGAGTTCAAAAGTCTGTTTTTTACATCTATATTTCTTCTGCTGCCCTGCAGGTAGGATTGTCATTACTGTCTTTCTAAATCTCTTGATTCTTGCCAGCATCTTTGAGATTAGATGAGGAAGGTGAGGTGCGTCAGAGTTAAAAGTAACAAGGATGTCCCAGGGACACCAGCGTGCCTTAGTCACAGTGTATCTCAATGGGGCGCTGATGATTTTTGGGTTAGGAGTTGTCTTGACTGTGTGTGTCTGTTCCACAGATTGCATAACATGTACCATCTCTGGCAAAAACCCTTCCCTAAAGGCCAATGGGGTGACCAAAACACCTCTGTGTATTTTCAGATGCTCCCAGAAGCACACTATGAATCCTGTTTGAGAACCACTGTGCTCACTGTTCAGTTCAGTTGCTTAGTCGTGTCCAACTCTTTGTGACCCCATGAATTGCGGTACCTGTGGATAATGGGGATTGAGTACCAGTTAGTTAACCTAGTCATAGAGGACCTGGAACCCTGATGGTGAGAGGGCTTTTGCTTGTCAGTGATGGAAAATGGGATGCTGGCCATGCATGAGCTGCTATTTCTACACCAACCTTAGGCCCATTATACGGCTCCCTTCATTTTATCATGGGCCCAACAGCACACATCCATAAATGTGCTGCTGGGATGGGGCTCAAGCTTACAGGCTGTACCCTAGAAGGCCTGTCCTGTGACCATGTTCCTTTCCTCTGCTGCTCTATTAAAATCAAGTATCTGCAACTCCCTTCAGCCTGGACCATAGGAGGTTAGCTAGGATCCCTAACCCTGCCCCACCCTCTCAGAAGTGAAGCCTCTGTTGTTGGTAGAATCTCCAGCAGGGCCTTGTGCAAGGAGATTGGTCAAGGTCACATGAAAATAAGTGACCTCAAGCCCTTGAGGGCTTGAGCCCAGCTCTCCTTACCTCAAACTTTGCTTTCAATTAGCTATACCCTTGGTTGGCAAACTATGTCCCATGGTCCAAATCTGGATCCCCTGCCTGCCAGTTCAAAGACGTTCTATTTTAAATGCTTCAATGGGGCTACATTTAAAAATGGTTATATAGGGACTTCCCCGGTAGTCCAGTGGTTAAGACTCTGTGCTTCCACTGCAGGAAGCATGGCTTCAATCCTTAGTCCAGGAACTAAGATCCTGCAAGTTGCATGGTGTAACCAAAAAAAGAAAATTATATTATATAAGTGTTTACACAGACTGTCCTCAATTTTGCCTCTTGGCTCACAAAGTCAAAAATATTTACTATCCGTCTCTTTATAGAAAAATTTTCCTGACCCTTGCACTGTCGTGATGCTTTATTCCAGTGTATATCCAGCAGGACTCTGACAGGGTTTATGAACAAAAGTACCTGTTTAAAGGGTAATCATGACTTCTCTTATACTGCCAGAGCAGGACAAGGGGCAAGAAAGAGATCAATTTTATTAGTCATCAACCAAGCCTATTAGGGGACTTCTCTGGTGGCTCATATGGTAAAAAGTCTGCCTGCAATGTGGAAGGTCTGGGTTCAAGAAGATCCTCTGGAGAAGTGCATGGCAACCTACTCCAGTAATCTTGCCTGGAGAATTCGATGGACAGAGGAGACTGGGGGGCTATGGTCCATGGGGTCACAGAGAGTCAGACACAGCTGAAGCAATTTAGCACAGCACACACACATTCCCCATTAGGGAACAAGAGCTAGATGTTATATTATTTAGGGACAATCAGTCACGTACACTGTCCCATCACTTTAAATCAAATAGTTTCATTTGATCTTCTCAGCTGTCCTGCCCCTCTTCCCAAAACAGCTTGATGACCAGCTCCCACAGTGAGCTGGTTGACATTAAAAAAAAAAAATCACTCAAGAAATGGCAGAAGAACCCCGATGTGAAATGTTAGTAATCTGCTTAATTTCTTGGATTTTTGCCTTGGAGATCTTAGGACCACAGAACATTCATCCATCAACAGACATGAGAATAGAGAAGAGGAGAGAAAGGTCTCCTCTCCAAGGAACTTCCTGACAAGCACACAGATGTCTACCATGCAGTGGAAGCAAGAATTAGAGGAGAGGCCTGTGCCCTTGCTGGAATGGAGAATGTGAAGCCCAGTAAGTTCACCTGTCAGGTGAGCAAAAATAACAGACAATGGCATTCTAGGCAGAGAAGAGGATGGATATCTATTGTGTACAGTTTTATAGCATATATATGAATAATAAAGGAAATAAAGGCATAGAAGCAAGATGGAGCATGGGGTGTTAGAAAACAGTACGGAATCTGACATAGCAGGCACCCAAAGTGAATGTAAGGGCACAGCGGCCCCTGGAGGTGGGCAGGGTCAGGCCCTGAAGGTTCCAGTAGGCCATTGTCTCAGGTGGGCTCCCCTACAGTCAGCCCCCGGAGACAAGGTTGAGTGGACTAGGGACAGACACAACTCCTTGCTATGGCTCCCACTGAGAAGTGGAGTCTTGTTCCTAACCCCTTGAATCTGAGCTGAACTGAATGACCTGCTGAAGTGACATTCTGGGACTTCTGAGACTAAATCACAAGAAGCCTTGTAGCTTCTGCCTGGGTCTCTTGGAGCCCCCTCTCTGGGAGCCTGGACCTGCCACGTAAGAGCTCCGATGACCCTAACACTGCTGTGTTGGCAAGACCATGGTAGTCTGCCCTGGCTGAGTCTATCTTTTCAGCAGTCCCTGAAATCCCTGCCAGAACCTAGCACGTGAACAAAGCTGTCCCGGACACTCTGGATTTTCCCAATTGTTCACTGAATACCAATGAGTAACCTCAACTGACAGAGGATGTGGCCCCTTGAGCCCTGCCCAAATTCCTGACCCAGAAAGTTGTTAGAGAAAAGAAAACGGTTGTCATGTTTATCACTGTTTTGAGGCAGTTCTCATGCATAGCAATAGAGAACTGCATTCATTTCTCAGGGTCCCCATAACAAAGCCCCAAACACTGGGAGACTTAAAACAGTAGACCTTTATTGCTTCACAGTTCTAGGGTCAGAAGTTCAAAGCCAAGGTATTGGCAGGGTCAGGCCCTTTCTGAAGGTCCTAGGGAAGAATCTGTTCCATGCTTTTCTCTTAGCTTGCGGTGTTGCTGGCGATCCTTGGAATTCCTTGGCTTGTACACACATCACTCCAGTCTCTGCCTCTGCTGTCCTATGATGTTCTCCCACGTGTGTCTGCACATGGCATTCTCCTCCCTGCGTGTCTCTCTCCTCCTCTTACTAGAGAAAAGTCTTTTTTAAATTTTGGCTTCATGGCAAGGCTTGCGGGATATTAGTTCCCAACCAGGGCTCAAACCCGTGCACCCTGCAATGAAAGCGCCAGGTTGTAACTACTGGCTTACCAGGGAATTCCCTATAAGACACAAATCTTATTGATTAGGGCTCACTCCCATAGAGTCTGACCTCATCTCAACTTAATTACATCTGCAAAATCTTTCTAAATAAGGTCATGTGAACAGGTAACCGAAGGTTAGGAATTCAACATACCTTTGGCTGGGACACAGTTCAACCACAGTGATAACCAAAACACAAAGATGTGAGTACAAGTCATTTATCTGGCGGACAATTCTAGGAAGCATTGGTGGAGGACTGGGAAAGTAAGACAGAGAAGGAAAGGAAGCCAAAATAGTGTGCATTATGGAGTGGTTGCTGCTGTGGGCAATTGGAGTCAATTCCACTGGGAACATCTGGGAGACAGCATGGAAAATCCTTCAAAGTTATTCTCTTTCTTCCTCTCCACCCCCCTGCCCCAGGGGCCAGGAAGATGGAGAATTTATCCTTCAATTCCCATCCATCACTGGCTGAGGGCTGCTCCTTGGGAGCATTAATTTCCTGACACTTATTACTCACAACTAAGAGAAATCCCTGAAGTGAAGAGAAGCAGGCGCTTACCATAGAATGCTATGGGCACTTCCTGGAATAGCAAGTGCTAGGGGATATGAGTGGGGCATGGACAACCTTTCCTACAGCCATGCCAAGGAGGTTGAATTCCATTCTTCAGGTTATGGAAGCTGGAGAAAGTAGGAAGTTGAACTATTTAGTGAAGCAGAGTGAAGTGTTCAGATTTGAATTATAAATCACTCTAATGGGAGCTGAAGGGGGCTGGACTCTCCAGTTAGGAAGCTGTGTCCATAATCAAGGGGGAAAATCACAAATACACAAACAAATGTGATGGTAGGTCAGATGAAGAAGAAGGGACCAATTCAAGATAAATTAGGGAGGTAGAACCAACAGGCAATACAAAAGGAAGGTAAGGATACATTTGAGGAATTTCTAGACCTTAGAGGGAGACCCTAGAGAAGAATCTGCCTGCCAAGCAGGAGACGCAGTTTCGATCCCTGGGCGGAGAAAATTCCCAGGAGAGGGAAATAGTAATTCACTCCAGCATTCTTGTCTGGGGAATCCCAGGGACAGAGGAACCTGGTGGGCTTCGGTCCATGGGATCTCAAGAGAGCTGGACGTGGCCTACTGCCTAAACAACAACAAAGGAAGTCTTAACATTGAGCTAAGCTAAAAGTGGAATCTCATCTTTCATTCAGATAGGATACAGACGTGACAGCACACTGCTTCAGGGCCTTTGCACAAGCTATTTTCTCTGCCTGCAACATCTTCCCCCACAGTCACAGGATCCACTCCTAGCCATATTACAAATCGTTGCTGCCATGGCCCCTTTTCAAAGAGGCCTTCCCTGACTCCTTAGTTAACAATGCAAGCTGCCTCCCCCTGTCGTTTCTCCCTATCGCCCTGTCCTGCTTTATCTTCCTCCACTGTCACATTCTGACATACTTTCCTTTTAATTATGCATTTGCTTATTGTCTGTTTCTTCCCACTACAATATGAGCTCCAGAGAGGTGGGGTTGTCTCTTGTGGCTGCATAGCAGCATCTAGTCGAGGACCATGTCAACACTTGCTGAATGACAACATTAAAAATCGTTGTCGAACACAAACAGACTATAGCTCCTTCTGTCTCCTAAGGAGGAGGGAGTGATGGTAATAAAATTTGCAGTACAGGAGAAATAGGATTTCTGTATCACTCCCTTTCCCCTGCAAAGACAAGAGGATGAAGAAGGGGAGGTGCCTGGAAGTGGCACCTTGTCTGGGCAAAGTGCAGGGAGCAATTTTAAATATACAAGGGGAGGCCTGTTGTTGGCTGGGGGTGTAGCAAGAGAAGAGAAAGAGTGCAAGCATTGTTGGTGCAGAGGAGGAGACAGACTAAAGAAAGCAGCCAGGGGCCTCAGTTGGTAGAATGGCTGGAGGTTTTCAGAGCAGGTGAGACTTGGACTCAGTTTTATGGTATTTCAAGCTTCTGCCCTGTAAACCCACTCTGTCTCCTCAAAAAAACCAGTAAAGTCCACTACAAACACAGGCCTTGTGTGAAAATTAGGGGGCAAACAAGGAAAGGGCCCAAATTTCATCTCTGGGTTGATACATTACAGAGCATGACAGCAAGTAGAGAACCTGAGATGATACAGAAATGGGATTCAGAGGGGGCAGAAGTTTGGAGCCAGGCATGACCTTGAGAGCTGGGGCTCTGAGAATTTGTAGAAAATTTGGGAAATGCTTTGAAGTGAAGACAATCACTAATCAGAGCAATCACTTGGACTGCCATGATAGCGTATATTCATATGGTACTTTATAATTCACAAAATGTTTTTGCAGACATTATGTCATTTTTATTTTCACCCTGTGCAACAGAGTTTGGGTAATTTGCCCAAGTCCGCCTGAGTGTTAGAGCTGAAGCTGAACTTCACATCTTTGTACTGGAAGTCAAATGCATGGCTATATCACTCCTAGCTTTTGCAGACTCAATATTTGAGCTTTCAGCTAGTTGAGTTCAGATGATGCAGTAACTTGATACTTTTTCTGTGGCACAGCTCGAATCCTCTGTTCTGGGAAGCTCGCGTCTGCAGGAGGGAGGCCTGAGCTAGTGAGTGAGCCTGCTCACTTGTCCAGTAACTATGGACCCCCTCAGCTCTGTGGCTCCAGCCTGTGGTACCTGGTGGAGGGTTTGTAGGGATGGAAGGTCTTGAGAGCTATCTGTTGCAAGGGGCAAAGGGCTGAAACTTTTCTCGTCCAACATGTTTTCAGGAGAGGAACTTAGAAGGTGCTTTAAAAAAATTACATTTTCTTATTTTCAATTTTTTAAGTATTTGGATCTTCCATGGTTAAAAGCATGAATGGAGCATAAGTCTGGGTTTGAAAAATTTGAAAAGATATATTTTCACAATCCTTTCTTAGTTTAAGCTGTTGCTATGCTATCTTACCCAAAGTATCCTGACTCTTTTCCCAAGAGACTGCTCTTCTGGGAAAAGATGCAATGATAAGTTAAAAATGGAGCCTGCCACAAATTACTCTTAATGCTGCTTCTTTTGGTGGAGGAAGGGAGGCATGTGTAGTTCTGATTAAAACTGGAGCAAAAATATTTTATATGGACACTGGCTAAAATGAGGGAGAAACTCCACTTAAAAATTTTCTTTAACATAAATGCTTATGAAGCAGGTTTGTGGGACAGGAAATAATCACACCTATCTTTTAATTAAAAAAAAAAATCCCCAAATAGAACCCAGGATGGCAGTGGAATAAAATTATTTACTCAGATCAATTACAACTGTTTTCTCCTCCTTTCTGTGAATGGCATTAATGTGCCCTGAACCCCAAAGGTACATTTGTAGAAAATTAGCACTAAATCTATTTCTGGTTAGTGAGGCTGAATAAGCAATTCCTCGCTTTCTTCCTTGTGCTTTATTGCTTGATTTTTTAAAATTTTAAGTGTGTAGTATTAAATTTCAGAACAACAAAGCTATTACAAATTAAATTGTTACTGTTTCATCAGGTGCAACCGGGAAGGCAGAATCACTATGAGTTACGGGACTCAGGATCGATTACAAAAAGCAGACATTATACCATGACGGGAGGTGCTGGGCAAGGAAAGAGTTGAAAGGAGGATCGGGGCTTGGAAGACCTAGCATCCACTCAACCCTAGAAACCAAGCACATCCCATCCCTGAGGTGGGATCACCAAGAAGAGGCTGGGGGGAAGAAGAGATTGTCTTTGTGGTTCCACAGCCAGGCAGCTGGTGATGGGTCAGAAGTCAGAAGGCAGACACGATACGGAGCACAGGAGACAGAACAAGCTGGAAGCCTCCAGGAACACCTGTCTACGACGACCATTCAAGTCAAGGCGATTTGTTACTCCACTTCCTCATATAAATTCCTCTCTGGAGAACTCTAACCTGGGAGAATCACCCAGGGAGGAGATTCTGGGAAACAAGTTTCCATCTCAACCAAGTTGACACTAAAAATAAGAGATACCATGAAGCATCATATGTATTTGATTCTGAGCAAGGTCCTTAATTAAATGAAGTTGAGCATACGAAATCCAATATATAATCAGTTTACCCCATTCTTTATAAATTTAGACTCTGGCACAGCCTCTTGTGCACATCCATCACGTCACTACTTGCCTTGTCACAACTAGAAGAAGCTAGTTACTGGAGAGTGGCTATTTGGATGGTGGAAATAGCAGTATTTTCCATGCATTGTGTAGATGAGGAAAATCTAAACTGACATACTCATGTTTTTACCATCTTAATGTTACAGAGTCAAGATCTTATGAACTATAAAGTTGTTTCTGCACTGTTCATACATCATCTACTAATCAATGTCAGATCACAGAAATTTCCTTGTAAGATGTACAGCATGAGCAGCCAGAAAAACCTCTAAATATTGCTTTACTTTCATCCTAGTGTTTAGCACAGTGGTTACCCAACCGTCTGATAAAATGATACAAAGACTTTCAATATCACTTATTTTTTCTTATGCTTATTAAGCTTCCACTAGAAAAGACCCTGATGCTGGGAAAGATTGAGGGCAGGAGGAGAAGGGGACGACACAGGATGAGATGGTTGGATGGCATCACTGACTGAATGGACATGGGTGGGTGAACTCTGGGAGTTGGTGATGGACAGGGAGGCCTGGTGTGCTGCAGTTCATGGGGTTGCAGAGTCGGACACAGCTGAGTGACTGAACTGAACTGAACTGAGGTTCCATGCAAGTCTGTGCATTTAAGATTCAGAAACTCATGATAAGGAAAATCTTTTAACAATGACACCAGAGTATAAAAGAGAAAACCCCAAATATTCAACTTGATTGTGTATAAAAGTCATTCCCATCGCTGTCACTTGAGAATAACCAATCTTTAAGACTATATCACTCTATGATATGATTGGAGTCTAATTAATATGTACCAGATTAATCTGGATCATGTTTGTTTAGTTTCTCATTTATCCTTACTTTGTGCTTTATCTACTCATGTATAAAAAGTATTGCTGCATGCTTAGGATTTTTTAAAAATTTAGGGGATCTATGTGCTTCCACAAGGAGGGATTGACTTTTGTTCATTGCTCTATAAAGAGTCTTATTTTATAATTACATAATGAGTTCTTGGAACATTCTCTTTAAAAGGTCAGAGGCAGGATTGCAAGAAAATAATGTTATTAAAATTTGATTACCTGAAAACAGCCATTTGTGGTTCTTTTAGTACTTAGGGTTCCTTCAAGATAGTACTTGCTGTTCTCTTAAAGTGCATTATTTATGACTCTAAAGGAAGAGTAAAGAATTATAAGTTATTCAGAGAAATGTTGACCAGTATAATAAAAATA
The DNA here is from genome assembly GCF_014754425.2 of Oryx dammah. Lineage (NCBI taxonomy): Eukaryota > Metazoa > Chordata > Mammalia > Artiodactyla > Bovidae > Oryx > Oryx dammah. The sequence goes on along the minus strand of NW_024070185.1, from coordinate 79,617,491 downwards.
ATGTGATTGCTTATGGCTTCCCCTAAGCCTCTTGAGAAACCTATATGCAGGTCAGGAAGCAACAGTTAGAACTGGACATGGAACAACAGACTGGTTCCAAATAGGAAAAGGAGTACGTCAAGGCTATATATTGTCACCCTGCTTATTTAACTTCTATGCAGAGTACATCATGAGAAATGCTGGACTGGAAGAAGCAGAAGCTGGAATCAAGATTGCTGGGAGAAATATCAATAACCTCAGACATGCAGATGACACCACCCTTATGACAGAAAGTGAAGAGGAACTCAAAAGCCTCTTGATGAAAGTGAAAGAAGAGAGTGAAAAAGTTGGCTTAAAGCTCAACATTCAGAAAAGGAAGCTCATGGCATCTGGTCCCATCACTCCATGGGAAATAGATGGGGAAACAGTGGAAACAGTGTCAGACTTTATTTTTCTGGGCTCCAAAATCACTGCAGATGGTGACTGCAGCCATGAAATTAAAAGATGCTTACTCCTTGGAAGGAAAGTTATGACCAACCTAGATAACATATTGAAAAGCAAAGACATTACTTTGCCAATAAAGGTCCATCTAGTCAAGGCTATGGTTTTTCCAGTAGTCATGTATGGATGTGAGAGTTGGACTGTGAAGAAGGCTGAGCACCAAAGAATTGATGCTTTTGAACTGTGGTATTGGAGAAGACTCTTGAGAGTCCCTTGGACTGCAAGGAGATCCAACCAGTCCATTCTGAAGGAGATCAACCCTGGATTTTCTTTGGAAGGAATGATGCTAAAGCTGAAACTCCAGTACTTCGGCCACCTCATGCGAAGAGTTGACTCATTGGAAAAGACTCTAATGCTGGGAGGGATTGGGAGCTGGAGGAAAAGGGGACAACAGAAGATGAGATGGCTGGATGGCATCACCGACTCAATGGATGTGAGTCTGAGTGAACTCCGGGAGTTGGTGATGGACAGGGAGGCCTGGCGTGCTGCGATTCATGGGGTTGCAAAGAGTCGGACACGACTGAGCGACTGAACTGAACTGAACTGAACTGAAGCTTAACTCTCTTTTTAGCCCCATAATATGGTGGAAAGAGAAAGAGAGTTGGAGTCCACAAGACCTGAGTCCAAAATATTCTACTCTATGATATTTTTTAGCCAATGACTGATGGCAGGTTATTTCTCCACTCTGAGACTCAGATTCTCTAACTATAACACAGTGATAATAATTTTTAGCTTGAGCCAAATGATATTGCTGGTACTCAACCATTTCTGACTTATAAAAATGACAATTCAATGTGGTTCAGCCTAGAATATTTATTACATGTTGGTGGGGAATTAAATATTCTTAAAGATGAAGCACTTAGCTCACCATCAACAACAACACTATCAGCATTCAATGGATGCTAATTCTATTAGTGCTGATTTTTAACTGGGTGGATTTCAGTTCAGTTCAGTCACTCAGTCATGTCCAACTTTTTCCGACCCCATGAACTGCAGCATGCCAGGCCTCCCTGTCCATCACCAACTCCCGGAGTCCTTCCAAACCCATGTCCATTGAGTCAGTGATGCCATCCAACCATCTTATCCTCTGTCGTCCCCTTCTCCTCCTGCCCTCAATCTTTCCCAACGTCAGAGTCTTTTCAAATGAGTCAGCTCTTCGCATCAGGTGGCCAAGGTATTGGAGTTTCAGCTTTAACATCAGTCCTTCCAATGAACACCCAAGACTGATTTCCTTTAGAATAGTCCGGTTGGATCTCCTTGCAGTCCAAGAGACTCTCAAGAGTCTTCTCCAACACTACAGCTCAAAAGAACATCAATTCTTTGGCACTCAGCTTTCTTTATAGTCCAACTCTCACATCCATACATGACCACTGGAAAAAACAGCCTTGACTAGACGGACCTTTGTTGACAAAGTAATGTCTCTGCTTTTTAATATGCTGTCGAGGTTGGTCATAATTTTCCTTCCAAGGAGTAAGCGTCTTTTAATTTCATGGCTGCAGTCACCATCTGCAGTGATTTTGGAGCCCAGAAAAATAAAGTCAGCCACTGTTTCCCCGTCTATTTCCCATGAAGTGATGGGACCAGATGTCATGATCTTAGTTTTCTGAATTAAGCCAACTTTTTCACTTTCCTCTTTTACTTTGATCAAGAGAGTCTTTAGTTCCTCTTCACTTTCTGCCATAAGGTTGGTGTCATCTGCATATCTGAGGTTATTGATATTTCTCCCCACAATCTTGATTCCAGCTTGTGCTTCCTCCAGCCCAGCGTTTCTCATGATGTACTCTGCATATAAGTTAAATAAGCAGGGTGACAGTATACAGCCTTGACGTACTCCTTTTCCTATTTGAAATCAGTCTGCTGTTCCATGTCCAGTTCTAACTATTGCCTCTTCACCTGCATATAGATTTCTCATGAGGCAGGTCAGGTGGTCTGACATCTCTTTCAGAATTTTCCACAGTTTATTGTGATCCACACAGTCAAAGGCTTTGGCATAGTCAATAAAGCAGAAATAGATGTTTTTCTGGAACTCTCTTGCTTTTTCCATGATCCAGTGGATGTTGTCAATTTGATCTATGGTTCCTCTGTCTTTTCTAAAACCAGCTTGAGTATCTGGAAGTTCACGGTTCACGTATTGCTGAAGCCTGGCTTGGAGAATTTTGAGCACTACTTTACTAGCATGTGAGATGAGTGCAATTGTGCAGTAGTTTGAGCATTTTTGGCATTGCCTTTCTTTGGGATTGGGGAGCATTTATTTGGGTGTCCATATCTGTTTTCTTCACTTTTCCTTCGCTGAGCTTCTGGCTTCTCTGAGTCTTGCTTTGCCATCTTCCTTGTCTATCAGGCTCTCGATGCAGAACTTTAATCCTCTTTAACCTTAGTCATCATCATGAACCACCTTTTCTAAACTTATGATCGTTTCATCCCCAAACCCAAATTACAAGTTATAGCATCAGATAAAAACAGAATGTCAAACTGCAGAGAGTAGCTACACAATCTTGACCTCAGAGTGTGTAAAGTATCCTGAAGCTGTAGAAACACTGGCAAAATCTAAACAGAGCAAATCCCACCACCAGCTTTGTGTGGGAATTGAAACATTTAATTGTGTAGATTGCAGGCCATCAACAAAGTGAGAGTCTTCTGTGCAAGATGGAGGCCGCTCACCAGTCCTCACTCATCCTCCCGTGCATTCTATCTGGGTGCAGTATCAGCATCAGGCTCACTCCCCAGTGTCCTGGAGAAACCCCAGGCAGGGATTCTGGCCCAGGAGTGGAGACCTGGGCCCCCAGTGGTCATCTGTTACTCACCCAGCCGAGGGAGGGGACCTTTGGATTCCACATCTGTAAAGTACTGGGAGTTGGAGCATCTCTTAGCCCTTCTTGTTGTTAATTTCTTTGGTTCTATAATTTTAAGCTCACCAGCATTGGTTAACTCCTGATTGAATTCTTCTAGTTTCGATTAAGATATGAGCAAGTATTGGGGGCCTCTTCTTAAATGCCTAAGTTGTGTAGTTCATGATGGTTAGTGCGTGTTTTGCTTGAACAGTGCAGCAATCCTCACAGTACTTTGTGGACTCATAAGTGATTGGAAAAGGCAGGGCGCTGTCAGCATTTACCCATTCATTCAACGAAACGTCTATGTACCTATTGTTTGCCAGTCATTGTTTTGTGGACACATGAAAGTAAAGAAAACTCCCTGATCTTTCTATTTTGGGGGGATAGAGAGAAAGATAGACAGTAAGAAATAAACCTAATAACAGTCTGGAAATATATTAGAAGGTATTGGTAGAGTGGTGAAAATAAATCAGGGTACGATGCTAGAAAGCCCATAGTAATCCAGACTCTTCTGACCACTTCTTGTAGTTCCCAAGATACACGTTGCTCCTCTCTGGGCTTCCCTTCTGGCCTATGACGAAACCCTGCAGGCCATATTGATTCCACTGTGTGTTCACCAGTCACCAGGTCCTGATGGCAGCCATGGCGAGTGTACTATCGCAGGCCCCGTAAGGCAGAAAACAGTTACTCCTGCAAACTTACACCCACTGGAAATGACAGGATCCATAATTTACATATTTGGCTACATCTAGGCATCGAGCACACACACACACAGGATAAACACTAGGAAAGCATTTCCTAACTTTTTTGAAACAATTTCCTTATTTTATGCTAAAAAGTAGCCTCAGAAATTCCAACAAATGTAGGAGGCCTCAGAAGTACCAAATTCTCTTACCCTTGCTGTAGCCAGTGGCTCTCCAAGTGTCCTCCTAGCAAGCAGCATCAGTATGACCTGGGAATTTGTTTGGGCTGCAAATTCTCTGGATCATGCCAGGCTTACTGAACCAGAAACTCTGGGATAGGGCCCAGCAATCTGTGGTTTAATAAACCCTTCATATGATTCTGATCCAAGATTGTGTCTGAGAATCACTGCTAGACCATACTTATAAAAATAATTGATAATAAAAATAATGTTTTATAGTTTTAATAGTCATTTTCTCACTTGAACTATGCTACAACAGAGCAGAATCAGCATAGCAGACATGCACATGAAAAAAATCAAAACAAAATGAATGAGGCTATCTAGGCACAGAGAGGTTAAGTGAGTACCCCAGGATCACACAGCTAGTAAGCACTGAGGAAGTAGTGTTCTGGTGTTCTGTTTTCTTGCTCCTTCTGAGCTCTCTCATTTCATTCTTTCTCGGCTCTCCCTTCTTTACCTGCAGTTTATGTATACTGGAACTGAGATGCCTACCTTATACCCTCAGATCAGCAGGGGACAGAAAATAGAGATTATAGTTAATTGGCAAAATACTGTGGACAAAAATCTCCAGTGTCTGAACTGTAAGTTACTTCAGGGGAGGGGCTTAGTGTTGTAGTTCAGTGTTTCTCTAACAAGAAGAAAAGGTCTTGCAAAGTTGGAAAATATTCGCTCCAAGTAGCCTCTCAGGCTAGTTAGTGGTCTGACCGCTGTTCCCAGAATCTTTCACAAAAGTGTCTGAGCCCAACACTTGCCATTGTACCAGCAGGATCTACAGGCTGGTAGGAACCTGTCCTTGTGGATGGTGTGGTTTTGTGATCCACACTGCCACCTTCTGGGGATCTCACCCTTAGCCAGCTGTTCTTCTGAGAGCCAACGTCCCAAATCAAAGATGAGTCCACTTATCTCCACTGGACTTATTTCAAAGAGCTGAAAAGATAGCGATGATGATGACAGTAAAACACAGAAGATGTTGCAGTTTTCTGAGGTTCTCACTGTTTTAAAAGCATGCCCCGTAAAGAACAAAAGCAGCAGCTAATCAAACGATAAGAGAGAAGAAAATACAATACACAGGAGGGTAGTACTACTATTTTTAAGAGGCAGAAGTGGGTGGAACGGCCATGGGGAAAAAGAGAAGAAAACCTGAAAACATATGATCTGCAATGATAGGCTCTGGAACGTGGGATTATGAACACATTTTCTCTGTTTTCCAAAGTGTTTGCAGTATATGGTTTGTAGGGTGTATGGTGGGCTCTATTAATTTGCTAGGGCTGCCGTAACAAAACACACACAGTGGATGCCTGGAGGCAACAGGAACGTATTCTTTCACATTCTGGAGACCAGAAGATGGCGGGGGCCGGGGCGGGGGCGGGGAGATGTCAGTAGAGCCGGGCTTTCTCAGGAACTCTAAGGGAGAATCTGTTCCATGACCTTCTCTCAGTTTCTGGTGTCACTGGCAGTCCTTATCACCCCAAACTCTGCCTCTTCTGTCCCCACGTGGCGTTTGTTCTCCCTGTGTCTTTTCTCCTCCCATAAGGACACCAGTCATATTGGATTAGGGCCCACCTTACTCCTCTATGAGCCCATTTTAACTAATTACCTTTGCCATGACCCTAGTTCCAAAGTCACATTCTGAGGTTCTGGAAAGTGCAGGAATTGTGGGGTCACGATCCAATCCAGCACATGGTCACTGGGTTCAGACAACGGCTCAGCTACCAATGAGCTGTTTCACCTTGATAAGTTGCTGACTTTCTGAGCATCTGTTTTCTCACCTATAAAGTGAAGCCAAGAATACCAACCCCACAGGCCCTTTGAAAGAATGACTGTAAAGGATTTAGCATATGCCTGGAGCAGAGTAAGTTCTCAGCAGGAGACAGCTATTTCACTCAAAAAAAAAAAAAAAAAAAAGCATAACAAATTTAAAGAGATGGGGGAAGAGGGACAATCTCTGAACCAAAACACGCCATTTAGATCAAGAGAACTCTGGAGAAAACAGCTTATACCTTTCTCACACATTATATTTGATACTTACTGAAAAAAGCAAAATATTAAATTTAGCTCAGGAGATACTAGGTTGTAGGATAACATTTAGGTCTATTTCAGTCTCATACGAGAGAACCCCATGGACTGCAGCCTGCCAGGCTCCTCTGTCCATGGGATTCTCCAGGCAAGAATACTGGATTGGGTTGCCATTTCCTCCTCTAGGGATTCTTCTCATACCCAGGGATCAAACCCTGGTTTCCTGCATTGCAAGCAGATTCTTTACTACCTGAGCCACCAGGGAAGCCCCCATAAGGGAGACACTGTATAAAATCTGTGTACCTGCTTCTCCCTTTCCTGTCCCCCATCCCCACCCCAGCCCTCTAACTCTGCATGCCTGACTCTCCAGACCTAGGCTCATTCTAGCTTAACTCCAGGAATGTCCAAGACCTCTGATATCAATAGAAGGGAGCTGTAAGGTCCACTTGGCAGAAAGTAGCTCCTCATCAATCCGATTAAAATTCTCTTCATTAAAGTCAGGGATTGGGGATTTAGAAATAGGTTATCTGGGAAGACCATGATATTGACTTACTAGAAATTATTACTACTTTAGGACGCATTTGTTTTCCAATAAATTAGAAGCTTAAGAGACTAGGACATTCTCAGAGAATAAGAAATTTGAACAAATTCCAGAGGCTGACTTGTGGCAAGGGTCCTTGTTTACCTGAGGAAAGGTAGTAACTGAGAAAAAAGATCTGAGGCATTAACTGCGGTATTTACATGTGCAAAATGTTTCATGGCTCCTCTAAAAATGCCCATGTGGCTCTGTGTCTACATATGTTTACAGAATGTGTAAATAAATATGAGTAGAATATGAAACACATGTGCCTGTGTTTATAAAATACGCATCCACTTATGCTAATGAAATTACTTCCATCTGAAGATAAATGGTCATTGTCTGCATAAGAACTAGGAATTAGGGAGATTCCTGGAATGTTTATTCTCACATTTGGAGAAACTGAGTCACTATTGTAATGTTTTTGTCATGAAAGGCAGGAAGTGTGGCTTATGTCAACATTGAAAACTTTAATGTTTAAAGAGCAAGTAAAGCTGGAAAGAGCTATTCTCAGAAATCCTATTTTCACAACAGAGGAAATTTACACTCAGATTCATTGCAGTAAGCATCCCATGCAGTCACATATCCACTATTAGCAGACTTCTCCAGGCATTCCAGCAATGCGATGTGCATAAAAATCTCTGAGGATTTGGTTTAAAACGCATAATTTTATTAATTATATTAATCATGTAGTAGATTACATTTGTAGTATGTATTTATCTTATAACTGTAAGTATGTACCTTGCCTGGAAGTACTCTTGCCTGGAAAACCCCATGGGCAGAGGAGCCTGGTAGGCTGCAGTCCATGGGGTCGCTAAGAGTCGGACACGACTGAGGGACTTCACTTTCACTTTTCACTTTCCTGCATTGGAGGAGGAAATGGCAACCCACTCCACTGTTCTTGCCTGGAGAATCCCAGGGACAGAGGAGCCTGGTGGGCTGCCGTCTGTGGGGTCACACAGAGTTGGACATGACTGAAGTAACTTAGCAGCAGTAGCAGCATGTACCTTTTGCCTGTCTTAATCCACTTTATATACTGGACATATCCAATATATAATCAACATTGCTGTATATTATATACGGGACTTCCCTGGTGGCTCAGGCAGTAAAGAATCCATCTACAACACGGGGGACTACCTGAAATGCAGAAGACTCAGATTCAATCCTTGGATTGGGAAGATCCCCTGGAGAAGGAAATGGAAACCCACTCTAGTATTCTTGCCTGGGAAATCCCATGGACAGACGAGCCTGACAGGATACAGTCCATGGAGTCGCAAGAGTCGAACATGATTTAGCAATAAACCACCACCACCCGTATTATATATGAAAGTTGTTAACAGAGTAAATCCTAACAGTTTTCATCACAAGCAAAAAAAATTTTTTTTGTTTGTTTTATTTTGTAGCTGTATGAGATGTTGGATGTTCACTAAAAGTATTGGGATAATCATTTCATGATGTATGTAAGTCAAATAATTATGATGTGCACCTTAAAATCATACTGTGCTGAAGGTCAATTATATCTCAATAAAACTAGAAGGAAAATGACATTCATTTATTAAGAAAAATAAAATGCATATTTCTGAACCATATTTCCAAAAAATCTAATTAAGCCTCAGTATTACCAGGGGGTTTCCCCAATGATTCAGCGGTAAAGAATCTGTCTTCAGCACAGGAGACACAGGACTTGGGTTCAATCCCTGATGCAGGAAGATCCCCTGGAGAAGGAAATGGCAGCCCACTCCAGTATTTTTGCCTGGAAAATCTCATGGACAGAGGAGCCTGGTGGGCTAGAGTCTAAAGGGTCACAAAGAGTCAGACACACACACACACACACACACACACACACACACAGTACCAGGACTCTGCATTCTTACATATGAGGCAGTAGACTGGTGCCATGCTTTGAGGAACCTGGCTCTAATTTCTGAGTGGTGGAAAGATGAACAATTCTTTTTTCGTAATAGGAAGTAGGTAGGTAGGAGCATTTATTTAGAAGATGATGCTCAAAAAAAAAAAAAAAAGGAACAAAAGTCTGTCGACTCAATGAAATACTGAAACCACCTCCACTGGGTGGCTAATATGAGTTAAAGTTGTAGGTTTCCAGCTGCTCAAACACAAGTCTGCACAGGCTGATTCCCCTCTTCAGATAAATCAGCTAGTGTAGGTATAACTGCTTGCTGATCCAATGTCCACCCTTGGAGAAACAGGGCTTACATGGGTTGTGATCTCATGACATCAATGTTGTGGGTCTTGAGCAATATTTTAGAAACTTTTACTTTGAAATAATTAGAGGAACACAAGAAGTTGAAAAAATAGTTCAGAGAGGTCCCATGTACCCATCATTCAGCCTCTGTAAAGGCAATGTCTTATCATTTATAGCACCTCATCAAAAACAGGAAATCAACATTGGCATAATACATTCACTATTATAGATTACCGACCTCACTCACATTTCACCATTTTTTACATGTACACCTTTGTGTCTCACGTATTGGTTTGTATAACCACCACCACTGTAATCAAGATACAGAACTCTTTCTCATATGAAAGTTGATGTCACCCCTTTATAGTCACCCTATCTCCTAGCCATAATCCCTGGAAACCACTGATCTGTTCTCTATTTGAGCAATATTAAAACAAAAAAAACAAACAAAATAGAATACAACAATGGAAAATAAGAGAAGAGAAAATAGCTGAGGGCATTTCAAAGGGGAGGGGCAAGCATTGATTTGGGAACCTGTTGCTTCTGTTACATGTATATATGTATGTATTGGGCTGTGTTAGAAAATACAGATCTTATGGAGAGTTGTGAACAAGAAAAAAAAGATTGAGAAATGCTGTGATATTAGACAGCTTGCATCATCAGCAAATGCTTCCTGCCTGCTGAGATCACAGTGACCTTTTCTGTTGGCTGATAGCTGCTGCTTCACATTTGGATGGAAATCCACCATCTGGACCTTAAGTGTTTCGGTATTTTTGCTCAGGCCTGTAGACCAGGAGACAAGTGAATCAGAGACAGGTAATTGACCATGAGGGACTCAAGGACCATGCAAGTTCCAGGCTTCCCCCCTCATCCTAACACCCCCGGCCCCAGCCCAGCCTCCCTTAGGACCTAGAAGATAACAGAAGCCAGAAGATAAGTTCCTCAACTCTATAGACTTCAGAAGACAGTTCAAAAGAACAGCTAAGGGAGTTCCTGAAACGTTTTTTTTCTTTTTTCCACTTATAAGCCAATTTATGATGTGTGGTTCATACTTAGGCAATTTTAGGAAAACTTAAAAGGTTCATCACAATTTTAAATAAAAATATGTGTTAATCTTTTAAATAATATATTTCATATTATTGATAGGGATAATATTCCACACAAAAAATATATATATAACTGGCTAGAAAGTAAATGGATTGATGTGGCATGACAACCCACTCCAGAATTCTTGCCTGGACAATCCCATGGACAGAAGAGCCTGGAAGGCTGCAGTCCATGGGGTCACAAAGATTTAGACATGACTGAAGTGACTTAGCACGCAGGTATAGGTGAAGTTCCCCACTTAATCCCCACAAAGAATTAGAGCTTGCTGCTTCAAAAGCATAGGTCATTGCAAATGGCACGTGTTTGATGTCTCTGTCAAACACATTCAGAAACTAGGGAGTGGTTTTTCTGTAGGATGCCTCTTTGCCAGCTGCAGTTGTGATGTAGATAGGTTGTCCTGCCTAAAAGCTGAAACAATGTTTCTGCTTGGGAGACAGTGATGAATAGTTGGTGCCTTATCTATTCTTGGGTTGCGTAGATCCCGGGAAGTAATTCCTTCATATTCTGTTGCAACATTTGAGTTTTTAAGCACATCCAAACTTATGCCATCAATCTATTTTCACCAATGAGTGAAGGAAATCACCTCCAGTGAGGAAGAGTCCAGCTCTCAGGGACTGAGCCACTTGCAATACAGCTTATGGAGTCTGGCTAGCCTGTTCTCAAATCTAAGCACTTCTATAATTTCGGCTTGAAGTGACTGACTCCGGTATTTCAAGATACTGAAAATTTCACTGCCAGCTGTCACTTGAACAAACTTTCTGAAATCACAGAAACAATCTTTAACTGAAATGATCACGCTTCACTTCAAAACCTCACGTGAGCATTCTTTACTTTGACGGCTGTTATTTCACTTCAGAAAAGCAGTGTCTCATGTTTTACTGTCATTTCTTGCCACAGCTTTTTTTTTTTTCCCCCAATACCCGCATTTGGATTACAGGTGCAATTTTCTCCATTTTCTGAGATACTAACTCAGGATCCGAAGCATGATATTGACCATTGACTATTCTCTGGGGATAACCCTGAGTGTGGATCCGCATTCAGATGTAACCTCTGTACCTGGCAACACCCCTTCTCCTGAACAAAGGCTGATATCCCCCTCAGCAGCGACCTCACGGCAGCTTTTCCAGGTCACATCACAGCTCCCAGGTTATTTAACCAAACGGCCCTCTGCGCCATTTCCCCGTAGCTTGGGTTCTCATCGGCTATCAGCAATGACAAAGTCTTCATTTATTCTTCTCCCTCATATAAACACTATGGCAGGGACCGTGGGTTTTCTGTTCCTGCACTGTTTCCTCCCTGCTTTTCCCAGTGCAGCATTTCCAGGCTAGGGTATCTAGAAGCTGATGCGCTTCCTCCATCTCTTTCCTGCCACAGCGATCTTGGAAGACCCTTGTTCTACATGGCCCACCTACAATACACAAGGGGGCTCCCAGCTGCATCAGACTTTAGAGAAGCACAGTTTCAGGGTTTATTTGTTGTTCCACGTCATCCAGCCTAACTTAGCTTTACATAGGCCAACAGTTGATTTATTCTTTGGACATGAACATATTTATGTAGCTGTAAAGTAAACTATCTGCTCTACACTTATGATAGCAATGACTTTTCCACATTTTTATGCCATTGAATTTTATGTGACATCTACAGAGATATTTTATACAGGAATTTTGTGAATAAATTACTCTGCTTCTTCTCTGGGCACAACATTTACAAATTTGGGACTGATTTTATAAGATTCTTAGCAGCAAAGAAAACTACTTGTTCTTACTAAAAGAAGTAGAAGTTGAATGATGTCTTTATGTTTTGGGTCTTTTCTTTGGCCTTAGCAACAAAATTGAATACCTTAAAATATTATTCTTTGTTTGTCTTAGAAAAACTTAACTCTTCTAATAGACAATTCAGGACATTTTATGTGAAAATAAAGCAAGAGTTTGACAAAGTTTCAAAGAAAATGTATCTTCAATTTGAGTTTTCTTTTTGTGTTTCTCATGTGAAATAATCGCCTGTTTGATCTACATGGACTCATATTCCTTACATATAAGAAAAGCAAAATAAAGTAAAAAAAAAAGAAAAAGAAAGAAATTCCTATCCACTGTTACATTTGGGATGCTTTTCTGAATTGTAGTTTACGTTACTATGCTCATTACTCTTTTCATGCCTCAGTGAACCATTTTAAAACCAGTAACCCAATTTTGTAAATTGGGAATTTAAAATAATTGCTTCACCAAGGTCCTCAGGAAAGCAGAGCCTAAGACACAGATTAGAGTGCTGATAATTTATTTGGAATATGCAAACTTAGGGCAGGCAGAGTGAGGGAAAAGGGAGTCTGGGAAGCAAAGAAAGACGTGGATGAATGTGATGTAACACGTGACCGTATTGGCCACTGCAGCACAATGAGCCGCAAAACACCAGACTGTACGGCAGGCTCCCCACCTCCCTAGCGCTTCTCGGGAAGCGTCCACCAACGGAGAAGGGGGAATCTACTTGCCCAACTCCTTTCCATCCCAGTGGTCAGTGTATACCTCCAGATGGCTCAGTGCCTGTCACTTCTGGCTTGTGCCATCCAGCCTGTTGGCAGCTTCTAAGTCTCATTTCTGTCCTCTGTCAAATGAAGACAATTATATCACCTCCTTATGAGATGTTTTGAAGATTAAACAGGGTAAAGAATTTAAAACCTTAACAACTGTAGGCATTCAAACAAATGACTGCTAAGGAAAAGATAACAGGAACTCCTAGATGCTCAGCCATTGATCAGAGTTCCTATTCACCTGTTAAATGATAAGGAACTTGCAATCAGCCAGATAGCTGTGAAAAGAAGAGAGGTGAAAAACAAAGGAGAAAAGGAAAGATATAAGCATCTGAATGCAGAGTTCCAAAGAATAGCAAGAAGAGATAAGAAAGCCTTCCTCAGTGATCAATGCAAAGAAATAGAGGAAAACAACAGAATGGGAAACACTAGAGATCTCTTCAAGAAAATTAGAGATACCAAGGGAATATTTCATGCAAAGATGGGTTCGTTAAAGGACAGAAATGGTATGGACCTAACAGAAGCAGAAGATATTAAGAAGAGGTGGCAAGAATACACAGAAGAACTGTACAAAAAAGATCTTCACGACCAAGATAATCATGATGATGTGATCACTCATCTAGAGCCAGACATCCTGGAATGTGAAATCAAGTGGGCCTTAGAAAGCATCACTATGAACAAAGCTAGTGGAGGTGATGAAATTCCAGTTGAGCTATTTCAAATCCTGAAAGCTGATGCTGTGAAAGTGCTGCACTCAATATGCCAGCAAATTGGGAAAACTCAGCAGTGGCCACAGGACTGGAAAAGGTCCGTTTTCATTCCAATCCCAAAGAAAGGCAATGCCAAAAATGCTCAGACTACCGCACAATTGCACTCATCTCACATGCTAGTAAAGTAGTGCTCAAAATTCTCCAAGCCAGGCTTCAGCAATACGTGAACCGTGAACTTCTTGATGTTCCAGCTGGTTTTAGAAAAGGCAGAGGAACCAGAGATCAAATTGCCAACATCCGCTGGATCATGGAAAAAGCAAGAGAATTCCAGAAAAACATCTATTTCTGCTTTATTGACTATGCCAAAGCCTTTGATAGTGTAGGTCACAATAAACTGTGGAAAATTCTGAAAGAAATGGGATTACCAGACTACTTGACCTGCCTCTTGAGAAATCTGTATGCAGGTCAGGAAGCAACAGTTAGAACTGGACATGGAACAACAGACTACTTCCAAATAGGAAAAGGAGTACATCAAGGCTGTATATTGTCACCCTGCTTATTTAACTTATATGCAGAGTACATCATGAAAAACGCTGGACTGGAAGAAACACAAGCTGGAATCAAGATTGCTGGGAGAAATATCAATAACCTCAGATATATAGATGACACCATCCTTATGGCAGAAAGTGAAGAGGAACTCAAAAGCCTCTTGATGAAAGTGAAAGAGGATAGTGAAAAGGTTGGCTTAAAGCTCAACATTCAGAAAACGAAGATCATGGCATCTGGTCCCATCACGTCATGGGAAATAGATGGGGAAACAGTGGCAAACTTTATTTTTCTGGGCTCCAAAATCACTGCAGATGGTGACTGCAGCCATAAAATTAAAAGACGCTTACTCCTTGGAAGAAAAATTATGACCAACCTAGATAACATATTCAAAAGCAGAGACATTACTTTGCCGACTAAGGTCTGTCTAGTCAAGGCCATGGTTTTTCCTCTGGTTATGTATGGATGTGAGAGTTGGACTGTGAAGAATGCTGAGCGCAGAAGAATTGATGTTCTTTTGAACTGTGGTGTTGAAGAAGACTCTTGAGAGTCCCTTGGACTGCAAAGAGATCCAACCAGTCCATTCTGAAGGAGATCAACCCTGGGATTTCTTTGGAAGGACTGATGCTGAAGCTGAAACTCCAGTACTTTGGCCACCTCATGCGAAGAGTTGACTCATTGGAAAAGACTCTGATGCTGGGAGGGATTGGGGGCAGGAGGAGAAGGGGATGACAGAGGATGAGATGGCTGGATGGCATCATGGACTCGATGGACGTGAGTCTGAGTGAACTCCAGGAGTTGGTGATGGACAGGGAGGCCTGGCATGCTGCGATTCATGGGGTCGCAGAGAGTCAGACACGACTGAGCGACTGAACTGAACTGAACTGAAAGGAACAGTGGAGACAGCTGGGTGTGGTAACAGACTTGAAACTTGGTCCAACAGGGATGTGCAGCTGTTTTGACCATATTCATGAGAGTAGAGGGAAAGGATGGGTTCCAGAAATGTTTCAGCAAGAATAATAATAAGCAAAAATTATATAACTTTGGAAGGAAAAGACCTGCTCTGTAGTGGCCAAACACAATACCTTATAATGGCTTCCTAAGAAAAATGTCTATTTCAACACTGTTCCAGGAATTCAGAGAATGCTGGAAATCATTTATTTTGCCCTGTTTCTACCTTCTGCCTTTTTTTTTTCTTATCTTTTTTTGTAAATATTATGTAGACCAAGAGCAAAAGTTTTTATCTCCATCTGTTATCTCACTGGGTCAGAGTTGTTCCTTTAAATCTGGGAGGTAACAAATCAAAGTTCCCAGAGTTGGCTCTATTCCCCACACAGAATTCGTTTATTTTGAATGGCATAGTTACAGGTTTCACTACAGAGTGGCAACCCCACTGCATTTCAGCCAAGAAACTCATGCTTAGAAAAAATATTCCAAGCTCTGCTGAAAACAAATCCAGTGCTAACACAGCCAAATTAAACACTGAAGTCAAGACATTTAAAATCAGTATTCTCATGTTGCTTGTTACTTCTTTACATGGCATACAACTGAATACCTTAATTTTCTGTTGAGTTTTGTTAAGGATGTGACTTTTCGTTCAGCAAATACTCCTTGAGATTTGGTATAGGGCTATGGACATTACCATGTATGCATGCATGGTTAGTCACTTTGATTGTGTCTGTGTCTTTGTGACCCCTTGGGCTGTAGCCCACCAAGCTCTTCTGCCCATGGGAATTCTCCAGTCAAGAATACTGGAGTGGGTTGCCATGCCCCACTCCGGGGGATCTTCCCGACCCAGGGACTGAACCCAAGTCTCTTACGTGTCTTGCAGTGGCAGGCGGGTTCTTTACCACTAGCACCACGTGGGAAACCCCCATTAACAGGCAAACATTGCATTTTATATGAGCTCTCTACAATTTAGTTGAAAATATGTGACAATTAATTAAAACAGTAGTGAAAAAATGTCATTAGGCAGTATGAGTGATAAAGATAGCTAACTCTGGTGCTGAAAACTGGGTCTCTCTGTACCAGTGCTGAACTGAATCTCGGAGACCCAGTTTTGTGTGAAGCAGAAAAGAATAGCTTAATTGCTTTGCCAGGCAAAGGGGAACACAGTAGGTTTGTGCCCCTCAAAACTGTGTTTTCCAACTTGGGAGGATTTAGTGGGGAGTTTTATAGCAATGGTTCAAGGGCAGGATTGCTGATAAGGATTAGGGTGTGAGTAGGGCTTGTACTTTAATCTTGTCTCAGGTAGTTTCTTAGCTGCTCCTCCCTTGACTCTTCTTGGAGTCTGCTCCCTATGAACAGTAAATGGGGGACAGAAAGGTTTCTGTGTCCAGGAGGCCCACAGGGCTTTTATCCACACCATCTTACATACTCATCAGAAGTGTATGAGGACTCCAAATTCTCAGCATCCTTGTCAACACTTACTATTGTCAGTCCTTTAAAAATTGTATTTATTCTAATACAAATGATATGGTATCTCACTGTGATTACAATTTACCATTTCCCTAGTAAGGAATGATATTGAGAATCTTTTCTTGTGCATATTGGTCATTTGTATATCTTCTTTGGTGAAGTGTCTTTCAAATCCTTTGTCTATTTTTAATTGGGGTTATTTGCTTTTTCTACTGCATTTTAAGGGTTTTTTTTAATATACTCTGAGACAAGTCCCTTATTCAATATATGACTTGCAAATATTTTCTCCCATTTTGTGCATTGTCTTTTCACTTTTAAATAATGTCATTACAGCAAAAAAAGCTTAAAATTTTTGATGAAGTCTAATTTATCTTATCTGCTGCAGTCCATGGGATTGCAAAGAGCTGGATATGACTTAGAGACTAAACAACAAAAACAACAATTTATCTTTTCTTGAAAAATTTCTTGTGCCTTGGTGTAATAGCTAAGAAATCATTGCCCAATTTAAAATCATGAAAATTTACACCTATATTTTCTAGGGGCTTTATAGCTTTAGCTCTTGCATTCAGATCTTTGATCCATTTTGAATTAGCTGTCATATGTGCTGTGAAGTAAGAGTCCAACTTCATTCTTTTCCATGCAGATCTCTGGTTGCTCCAACATTGCTTGTTGGAAAGACTATTCTTTATTAACCTATTTGATTGACTCTTGTTAAAAATCAATTGGCCATAAATACAGTGGTTTATTTCTGGACTCTCAATTTTATTCCATTGATCTATAAGTCTGTCTTGACTACTGTAGCTTCATAGTGGAAGTGTGAGTTCCTCCACTTTTTTTTCAGGCTTGTTTTGGCTATTCTAGATCTCTCGCATTTTTATATGACTTTTAGGATCAACTTCTCAATTTCTGCAAAAGGGTAACTGAGGTTTTGAAAGGAATTGTATTGCAACCGTAGAATAATTTGAGGAGAATTGCCATCTTAACAATATTAAGTCTTTTAATTCATGAATGCAGAATGTCCTGTTTATTTAGGTCTTCCTTAGTTTTTTTCAATAGTATTTTATAGTTTCCAGTACATAAATTTTGCACTTGTTTTGTTAAATTTATTCCCAAATACTTTATTCTTTGTGCTGCTGCTGCTAAGTCACTTCAGTCATGTCCGACTCTGTGTGACCCCATAGACAGCAGCCCACCAGGCTCCCCCATCCCTGGGATTTTCCAGGCAAGAACACTGGAGTGGGTTGCCCTTTCGTTCTTGAGGTTGGTGTAAATTGAATCATTTTCTTAATTTCATTTTTGGATTGTTCATTACTAATGTTTACAAATACACTAAAAATAGTGTTTGATTTTTGTCCATTGATCCTATTCCTGCAAACTTCCTGTACTTGTTTATTAGTTCTAATAAGTTTTGTTTTTCCTTCTTTTTTTTTTTTACTTGTGTGTGTTCCTTAGCATTTTTTACATACAAAATCATATCATCTGCAAATATAGATAGTTTAACTTCTTCCTTTCCAATCTGGATGCCTTTTATTTCTTTTACTTGTCTAATTGTCCTGAATTCACTTTGTTTTGAAATAATTTCCTCTGAAGTTCTTGCTCCGCCAAGCCTTGGAATCATAATTATCAGTCAATTCAGATCTGCCCTTCATTTTCTGGGCTCCTATGTAATTTCCTAAAGGGTTCATACAGAACCAAGTCATCAGTGGGAGGGGGCACTGTCTGGTCCTTGGTGCCATCATCATTCTTGTTTTCATCTATTTCAGCCATTTATGCATGCAGACTACTGCTATGTTCTTTTTGCCCCAAGCTGATGGACCCCTCAGATCTCTAGTTCTCTATGCTGTGTTGTCACAGCTCTTGGGTGCTCACAAAACACTTACTAGCTCCCAGATTTCTCCTGGTTGCAGGAAACTCTGTTGGGGCTGTCTTGGATCTCTCTGCCTGAATATAGCATCATTTTCCTGGCTTGATGGGCAGAAATTCATGTACTCTGGGCTCTCCCCACGCACAGGGAACATGAGTTTCTTCTACTTGGAATACTCAACCAACACGGAGCTTTGCTCATTTGACTCTGAACACCCCAGGGTTTGATCATGGACTAGGTGTCTTCTATGGAGCCTGTGATAGTTTCAAAAACATTATGAATTGTTACAACAAGAAACGGAGTGGGTGCTACTGGCATCCAGCAGATAGAGGCCAGTGAGGCTGTGAAACGTCTTACAATGCACAGGACTGTTCTCACATCAAAGAATTATCTGGACCAAAAGGTCAACAGGGTCAGGCAGAGACATCTTGTGATGAATCTATCATTCATCCTCATCCTTGAGGATCTGCGCTTTCAAATAATAATAGTAAAGCATTTTAATCTGATTTTCTGCTGCTGCATTGCCATCCCTGGGGCATTGGAGACAGCAGGTCTATTTGATCAGGAAAGATAGGAAGCAGGAGGAAGTAACAACAATAACGAAATGTTAGTTGGATACCATAGAGCAATGAAAATGAATGAGCCATAGATACACAGGGCACACAACAACAAAATAATGTTGAATAAAAGAATATATACAGGGACTTCCCTGGCAGTCCAGTGGTTCAGACTCCATACTTCCACGACAGGGGTACTTGTTCAAACTCTGGTTGGGGAATTAAGATCTCACAAGCCTCGGCATGGTCAAATATATATATATACCCTATGATTCCATGTATACAAAGTCCAAAAACATGCAAAGCTACTTTACTGAGATATCCACAGCTGGACTGGATGGTAACACTATAAAGAAAAGCAAGAATGTAATTGCCATAAAAGTCATTATCTTTTACTCCATTATCTCTGAAATAGGCAGGTGGAGGGAAATTATGATGAAAAAAGGACACAAGATTACATTCCAAGGTACTGGTAGTGTTCTACTTCTTGCTTCCTTTAACCAGTACATTTATGTTTTATAAACTTCTTTATGTGCTTCATAATAAAAAAGTTAAAAAAAAAACACATTAGTCAAAATTCAAAAATCGTAGCCTCTTGAAACAAATAAAGTACATAAATAGAGAAAATAGGTGAATTTCAAATAAGATCTGAGGTGTGGTTAATAATGTACCAGTGTTAATATCATAGTTTTGATGCATGTTCTAAGATATGGAAGCTGTTAATAATCAGGGAAACTGGGTGAAGGATACATGGGGTCTCTCTGAACTTTGCAATTTTTCTCTAAGTGTGAAATTAGTTCAAAATAAAATATTTACTTAAGACAAACATCATCCTAACATTTATACATGTTTTTTCCAATCTTTCATCTTTTTCTAAATTTTTACTTTTTTTTCTTTTTTGCTAATATGAGCAACATCTATGGAAATAACCACAGATAGTACTTGCAAAGCACTTATTTTGTGCAAGGCACTGCTCTAAGTGCTTAATAAATATGCACTCATTTCATCCTAACAGAATTCCAAGGGCTAGAGGTGATTACTATCCCCATTTTACTGCTGGTGAAATTGAGACACAGAGAGCTGTGTCTGATGACTAGCCTACCTGGTAGGTGGCAGGGAGTGGCAACAGTCTGGCTCCACATAATATATTGCCATTACTGAGAGTTTGGGAAGTACAGAAAAGTATGAAGGAACAGAAACAAAAAGCCAGTCAGATGCAACTACTATTTTTTATTGTAACATGTTCCCTTCCAGCCTTTTTTCCTCTGTGTGTTCTAATTTGTTAGACATGAATTTGTAGCCAGATTTTCTTTTGACTCTAAACATCATGTCATACACATTTTTCATGCCACTAAAAATCTAAACAAAGCATTAAAGGCTACACGATATTTTGTGTATAGAGTTGCTACGCTTTGCATACCTTTATCTAGAATGCTGTGTGTTTAGATGTTTCCAATTTCTTTGCTCTTATATATAAAGCTGACATGAATATCCTCATTCTTAATTCATGTTTCCTTTCTGAGTATTTGTTTAATTTCTACTTTTTTATCACTTAACTTTTTTCTCTGCTTTTCTTACCATAACTTACTATACAAGCAATTCTATAGATGCACAGGCTACTATTTTAGTATTCATATAAATCTTTACAAGTTTTAAAAATTCTCTGTCTTATACCATTCAGTATTCCCCCTTGCCATTCAAGAGTGAATGGCAGACTTTCCATGCTTCAGAAATGAGGTGAGTAATGTCTTTCTTCACAGCTGATAGAAAGAAGGTTCCAAAGTAAAATGAGATGGAGGCCAGGACAGCAGTAACTAAGGATGAGGATACATGTAACAGCTCAGAGCTCATGGTGATGTAGCAGGAGCTCTTTTGGTATGCCGTGCCTCTTACTCCCCTAACCAGGACCATACTGAGACATTGCTATCCCCACTTTACAGATGAGGAAACTCAGGCCCAAACCCAGAGAGCTAGTTTCAGAAGGAGTGGGCATGGAAATAGGGATGATATGGGAGGAGGAGAAACTGCAGACCGGACCCCCTTGGGATACGTGTCTCTGAGCATTTATGTCAGATTTGTATTGAATATTTATAGGAAAACACAGACACACACACACAAATCCCATCAGGTTTGGAATCTTCAATTTAGGACATTCTAACACAAAATTTGCCTTAATTCAATCTACTTGGGGTGAATCTGGGGTAGGACTGTGGTACATGGAAACCTAGTACTTGAGTTTGTCAGACACATGGAATCTCAGAACCCACCGCAGACCCACTAACTCAGGATCTGCATTTTCACAGGATCGGTGTGTACATCTAAGTCTGAGAAGCACTGCTGTAAGAGTTTATTAGGAAGGATTTCCTTCAGATGTCTTTGAGCACGAAGTAGCACCTACAAGCCATGAAACACGTTTTCTCGGTATGTTCACCAAGAGGCTCAAGGAATGCTGACTGACATCAGAGGCTTTCTAGGGACTCTTGGAAATGCAGATGTGGGATCACAGAACTGCAGCTCTGACAGCTGTCTTCTGCCCTCTTCCTACTTTTCAGTTCAGTTCAGTCGCTCAGTAGTGTCCAACTCTTTGCAACCCCATGAATTGGAGCACGCCAGGCCTCCCTGTCCATCACCAGCTCCCGGAGTTCACTCAAACTCATGTCCATCGAGTCGGTGATGCCATCCAGCCATCTCATGCTCTGTCATCCCCTTCTCCGCCTGCCCCCAATCCCTCCCAGCATCAGAGTCTTTTCCAATGAGTCAACTCTTCGCATGAGGTAGCCAAAGCATTGGAGTTTCAGCTTCAACATCAGTCCTTCCAATGAACACCCAGGGCTGATCTCCTTTAGAATGGACTGGTTGGATCTCCTTACAGTCCAAGAGACTCTCAAGAGTCTTCTCCAACACCACAGTTATAAAAGCATCAAATCTTCGGCATTCAGCTTTCTTTATAGTCCAACTCTTGCATCCATACATGACCACTGGAAAAACCGTAGCCTTGACTAGACGGACCTTTGGTGGCAAAGTAATGTCTCTGCTTTTTAATATGCTATCTAGGTTGGTCATAATTTTCCTTCCAAGTAGTAAGTGTCTTTTGATTTCATGGCTGCAATCACCATCTGCAGTGATTTTGGAGCCCCCCAAAATAAAGTCAGCCACTGTTTCCACTGTTTCCCCATCTGTTTGCCATGAAGTGATGGGACTAGATGCCATGATCTTCGTTTTCTGAATGTTGAGCTTTAAGCCAACTTTTTCACTCTCCTCTTTCACTTTCATCAAGAGGTTTTGAGTTCCTCTTCACTTTCTGCCATAAGGGTGGTGTCATCTGCATATCTGAGGTTATTGATATTTCTCCTGGCAATTTTGATTCCAGCTTATGCTTCTTCCAGCCCAGTGTTTCTCATGATGGACTCTGCATAGAAGTTAAATAAGCAGGGTGACAGTATACAGCCTTGACATACTCCTTTTCCTATTTGGAAGCAGTCTGTTGTTCCATGTCCAGTTCTAACTGTTGCTTCCTGACCTGCATACAGATTTCTCAAGAGGCAGGTCAGGTGGTCTGGTATTCCCATCTCTTTCAGAATTTTCCACAGTTTATTGTGATCCACACTATCAAAGGCTTTGGCATAGTCAATAAAGCAGAAATAGATGTTTTTCTGGAACTCTCTTGCTTTTTCCATGATCCAGCAGATGTTGGCAATTTGATCTCTGGTTCCTCTGCCTTTTCTAAAACCAGCTTGAACACCTGGAAGTTCATGGTTCACGTATTGCTGAAGCCTGGCTTGGAGAATTTTGAGCACTACTTTACTAGCGTGTGAGATGAGTGCAATTGTGTGGTAGTCTGAGCATTTTTGGCATTGCCTTTCTTTGGGATTGGAATGAAAACTGACCTTTTCCAGTCCTGTGGCCACTGCTGAGTTTTCCCAATTTGCTGGCATATTGAGTGCAGCACTTTCACAGCATCAGCTTTCAGGATTTGAAATAGCTCAACTGGAATTCTATCACCTCCACTAGCTTTGTTCATAGTGATGCTTTCTAAGGCCCACTTGATTTCACATTCCAGGATGTCTGGTTCTAGGTGAGTGATCACACCATCGTGATTATCTTGGTCGTGAAGATCTTTTTTGAACAGTTCTTCTGTGTATTCTTGCCACCTCTTCTTAATATCTTCTGCTTCTGTTAGGTCCATACCATTTCTGTCCTTTATTGAGCCCATCTTTGCATGAAATATTCCCTTGGTATCTCTAATTTTCTTGAAGAGATCTCTAGTGTTTCCCATTCTGTTGTTTTCCTCTATTTCTTTGCATTAATCGCTGAGGAAGGCTTTCTTACCTCTCCTTGCTATTCTTTGGAACTCTAACTGCAATTAATTGCACTGTGCACTAAAGCTCCAAGGTGGAATGGGCTGGAGGGCATCTGGCAGAGTCCTACCAACAGAAAACAGCTGAGACCCAGCTGCTACTAGGATAAGCTTCCCAGGAAGGACAATCACCACAAAGACAAAACAATGCTACTTCTGGGAGGTAAGGGGCAGTGGAATGATCTCTCCTTATGCTTTTTACAGAAGTGAAAAGAACTGACAAGGTGCTTAGAGATGACATCTTCCAACCTCCTTGTTTTACACGTGAAAGAAACAAGCGCTTTTACTGTGATCACATAGCTACTAGCAAGGGGCAGAGTTGGTGTTCCCCTTTGGTTCCTTGGCATCCAAGCCCAGTCCTGCCCCACAGCATGGGTGGTGCTAGAATGGGTTGGCACTTAGCCTCCATTTCCAGCACCTTCTAGCATACCTCCTTTCAGAAGTAAGAAACCTCCTTTCTAGACTCTCCTATGGTTGGATTGTGGATATGATTTGGGTTCCTTGGATTACAAGCACTCCCAAGCCATCTGAAGGCGAATTAGCACAACACATCTCTGTTCTTTCTGCCAGCACACTCAGCAATGGACGTGGATTATTTGCAGCACAGCTGCCTGGGGGTCAGGAGACATGGAAGGATACTTGCTTTAGCCAGCGCAGATCTAGGACAAGAGATGTGACTCTGAGGGAATGACTGAGACCACAAGGCTTTCTGATCCCTGACTTGCATCAAAAGTACTCCCAAGGCAATAGTCCCAGGTAGCTTCTTGATTGCCCATCTTTCTGACAATGGTGAGGCATCGGCTTCTGGAGGGGTGTTCCTCCAACCCCTCCTATGGTTTTGTAAGCACAGTATTAAATCCCTTTTTGCTTAAAGTGCCTAGGGCTTTTCTATTTTCTGTTGCTGAATCCTGACTGAAGTGTGAGGCATAAATTCACAGTAAATTATATTAAGAAGGAGCTCTGCAAAGACCCATTTTTTCCTTCTCTCTCTGATTACTAATGCACAGTATTTGAAACACAAATGTCTTCCACAGTGTACTCTTTTTGGAATTTGTATTATATCATCACCCAAGCTTCCTAGAATGGTAGGATATTGAAATATAAACTTTGTCATACATCAAAACTCTAGGTATCAGGAAAAATGTCAGAGGTATCATTTAATTTGCAATGCTAGTGCTTGCTGACAGAACAAACAAACTTAACAAGAGTTACTAGAGAATGTCCCTGGCGGTACAGTGGATAAGAATCTGCCTGCCAGTGCAGAGGACACAGGTTCGATCCCTGATCTGGGAAGATTCTGCATGCCGCAGAGCAAATAAGCCTGTGAGCCACAACTACTGAGTCCACGTGCTGCGACTACAGAAGCCCGTGCACCTAGAGCCTGTGCTCGGCAACAAGAGAAGCCCCCACAGGGAGAACCTGTGCACCACAGTGATAGAGTAGCCCCTGCTGGCAGCAATTAGAGAAACTCCCGGCACAACAGTGAAGACACAGCACAAACAAAAATAGAATTAAAAAAAGAGTTACTGGAGGATAGGAAAATTTTAATTTTTCTTTTGAACATTTGTATGCAACATTTCTAATGCTGAGGCTTCCTTATTTTGTCACTGTACAGCTTGCATTCATTCATAGAGCACACATTTGGCCCAGAAGGTAGCCCATAGCAAAGACCATACAAAGTTTGAAATGAATCATTTAGAGAAAACATTCATTGCAAAATTCTAGCTTATTTTAATACTAATAATAATAACTTGGTTTCTGAGCTCTTCCTGTGCTCTGAGCGCTGTGCTACATGCATCCCATCTTGTGGGCATTATTGCGTTGACTGGTCCCATAATGTTGTTGTTTGTCATTGAGTCACTAAGTCATGTCTGACTCTTTTGCCATCCTGTGGACTCTAACCCTCCAGGATCCTCTGTCCATGAGATTTCCCAGGCAAGAATACTAGAGTGGGTTGCCATTTCCTTCTCCAGGGAATCTTCCCAACCTAGGGATCAAGCTTTGGTCTCCTGCATTGGCAGGTGGCTTCTTTACCACTGAGCCACCAGAGAAGACCTCCCATAAAGTAGATGTTATTATTTCCATTTTACAGATGATGAAACTGAGATTCAGTGAGATTAAGCATCTTGCTCAAAGATATACAACTTGTATGACACAGCTGACATTAGAACCTGGTCCTTTTTTGACTCAAAAGCTCATAATCATTCTACCATCATCTCCCCAAATAGTATCTGCCGGAGAGAACAGGACATGTAATGTTTCATATAACTTTAAGAAGTTCAGGATGTCTGCTGTAAGTTCTAATGTAACTAAAGGATGTTAAGGGAATGACTTTAAAAAAAAACAACTTATTCTCTTTCCTGGTGAAAATTTTGGTCATGTAAAAATTTATATACGTCTTAATTCATGGAGTTCTAGGGAAAGGGAGTAGTGGTGTGTAGCCACAGGAGGTAAACTAGATTGGGTGGGAGGGCAGGAAATTTTCCTTTTTGTTTCTCCTCCTTTACTACTCAAGGGTTCTGTGCCATTTACATTTTGGCAAAGGTTTGTAAGGATCTGATGCTGGCTGGATCTCAATCCTGGTGTGAAAAGGACACACACACAGAAGTGTATGGTGCAAATTCATTAGTCATCAGGAAAAGCCCTTCTCCTCACCACTTCTCCACAAAGTAGCTCTGAGCATATCCCTGCAACATCCCTTGTTCTTGGTGCTGTGCTAAGAAGCAAGCCCTTATCTGTAGAGAAATAACCTCTCCTGTTTGCTCAACATTTATGACAACGGGAGCATGGGGAAACAAGACTGCCCCCCACAACACAGCACTTTATTCACCTGGACGTTGGAGTGCAGATTTTGACGACTGGGTGCTGGAAGATCCAGCACTTACGTGGCTGCAAACAAATGCTGGCTGCCCTTCCCTGAGCACAGACGTCAAGCGGGGTCAGGTCCCAGTGGTTCAATGGTTGCATCACTGGCTTTTCTCAAGAATAGCTGACATTAACAGCTATCTCCCCGAGCACAGGCTCAAGGCCCCCACAGCCCACAGCGCCTCCACAAGCTCCCCTTAGATCTGGACCTTGTGCTCCAAATCAAATACCACCCACGCCACAGCATAGAAAGAGCTGATTCAGCTTTTGGTGACTCTTCAGTCTCGACCTTTCTCCTATAATCGCTAAGCTTGTTTTTAATCAATGTTTAACTTCTTGATTAATTTCCTTGATTTCTAAGGGCAGTTTTTCACAACTGAGATAATGTGTTCTAAATGCTCGCTGAGCTGTTGGTGCACTGGAAACTGTAAACACTTCAGACTGCTTTTTGTCTCCCTAATGCTCTCCCTTATTATGTGGGCTTGCGGCGCCTATAAATTTAGTCTTTATTCTCTCTGCCATCTGCATAATTGCCAGTGTTTAAAGAACCTCGCTTCTCCCTTTCTTTGCCACTGGGAAAAGAATTGTTTGTTCAGCCTTCACTAAATTGGTATTTTTCTGGCTTCTTATCTCTCATGTCTTGAAGAGTGGTATGTAATTAATTCTGAAACTTTGATGGTTTTCACATTACTCACTGCCTTCTCCTTGGCAATTCACCTGCTTTCTACTTTCTTTCTCTCAGATCTATTTACATCGGGGTTGGTGGGAGTGGGGAGGAGGACTTCTCACTCACATCTTTATTCCATTTGCTTTTTAAAAGGTTTTGTGGTTCTTTGGAAGAAGAGAATGTTATCTGCTGCCATTGAGCCTAACTGCCGGCTCCTTTGTCATTTTGCCTGTGCTCCCTGGGCTACATCCCCCGTCCTTGGGATGCAGGTATTGGACTTGGAGGCGCCGGGTAATCCCATAATGGAACCACACTTAAAAGCTGGACAGCTTCCTCAGAGTACTATTGCTCTAATACATTTCCATTACTGGCATTTGTCAATATGGTACTGAGACAGCAAAGCTATGGGGAGGATATTTGAAAATGGGAGAAAAGACCAGGTTGATATGAATCTTGGCAGATTTTTCCCCAGTGTTTCTTTGCCCTCCTGCCATACCCTCAAACAGATTTCCTTATTTAATTTTTTATTTATTTTCTGCTCTCTGTCCTTATTGCTATTTCTTATAATAGCAAGTTATTTAAACTGGAGGCTCTGTAATAGGATTTGCCAATCACTCACACACACTGGTTTTTAAACATAAATTGAAGAATGCTGTACGTACTGTTGTACGTCTTTATTTTTTCACTTAAACCTTTAACTTGAAGATTATTCCAATCCTTCCCCTGTTCGTTTGTTTTGCAAAAAATAATATCAGGTAGTGCATTACCATTTTCCCTTAGCAATATACAGCGATCCTGTTTCCTTGCTTAAAAATGACTACTTAAACCTGATGTTCCTAATTTTCCATTTTAGGATCCTATCTTGAGTATCAGTAACTCCCCTTCTGTAGTCCCTAGGTGCTCCATAACTATCTATGGACTGGACTTGAACTGACGCATTTTATGCAGAGAGGTAAATAATAGATTTGAGTAGTCAGAGGCGGGGTTTAGATTCTAAGCGTCCAAAGGCTTGCAAGGTTTTTTCAGAGTCTCATTCTTCCTGTTGCTTTATTTCTTTAGAACAACCAGAATTATTTTCAAACCTCTCATCAGAGTGGTGGTGAGTGTTCTCATCACAGCAGGGTAGATGGGAGGGAAACTGATTCTTTGGGTCAGCACTGACATATAATTTAGATTTTTTCTCTCTGAAATGATTTAGGTATAGACTTGCCAGGAAGCTGCAGGTTGGACTAAATGCTCTCTTGAGGCCTTTGCCAACCATATGGTTTTATAATTCATGGTAAAATGTTAGAATGACTAATTCACACTTACTTTAAAATAAAGTCAGAGAACGATGCAGATATGAAAGGAAGTTACCCTGTGACCCTAAGTGCTTACAATCAGACTTTCTCTCACAAGTGGATAAGACTACCCCTTGAGTATCATGTTATTTTAATAGCTCTGAGGTCATAAGTTTTGAAGTGTGAATCAGATCCTATTACTCCCCATTTATAATGCTCCAGAGCCTCCTGCTTGCAAATCTCCTTTTCCATCCAAACCCTTATTGTAGCTCTACATTTGCACCTCTTCACCACCCAGGACTCTGTTCATCCTCATCTACATCTCACTCACCCCCAGTGGCATCATAGGATTCCCTAAAGCAGTTGCTCTTTAGGATTGTGCTTTAAAATCACCTGGACTCATGTTTGAAAATCTGATTCCTCCCTGCCCTTTCCCTCCTCCACCTTCTGAAAAAGAACTTTTGTCAGGGTAGGACCCCAGAGCAGGTATAATATTTTGAAACTTCCCTGGGATTCTGATACACACTCATATTTAGGACTTCTGCCTCATAGGGAAGTCCTAGCTGCTGGCCTGCCACCACATGGCACCCCCCATCATCCCCTCACCATCCTGCCATCCCCCCATCATCCAGGAATGCTGACAACTGGGCTGACTCCTTAAAGTCCAGACCAAGGAAAATCCAGACCGACGGAAGATTGGATTCCTTCTCCAGTCTCCCTGGAGTCTGCCATTTGACTTTCTGCTTCCTGTCTCAGGATTGCCTCTCTACCCAACATTCAGTAGATACGGACTCATCTTCAGGAGAGACCTCCTCCCCACCCACAACGTGGCCAGTGGGTGATGGGCTCAGCAATGCAACTGCACCAGCATATGACAAAACACAGCCCAGCGCATTCAGCTCCCCCCAACACGGTCTGAATACCTGAGGCTTATTCCAAATTTCTACAGAACCTGTTGGGTTTTGGTGTTTTACTACGTCTTTTGTTATGCCTATTAAGTATCCCCATCAGCACAGCTCCCTTCAAGCCCTTCGGGTGCCCCTTGGGCGAGGTTGGTGCTCACAGTAATTATGGAAACTCTCCCCTCACTCAAGTCTGACAGTTAAGTGCCAACATCTGGTCTCTTTTATTTCAAGACCCTGTCATCCCCACTGTGCTCATCCAGCCTGATTCTGCGACTTCCTCTGCTACCCTCCATCCTGCCTGCAAGGGTGACTACATCTCACGACTTAGTGATGCTGGTGTCCCCTGCCCAGCCCCTTCCTGCTCTGAAGGGTGTGCCCCACAGAACCCGCTGCTAGGGGCTCTCAGGGCCTCACAATCACTCTAGCACCCGCCTTCCCTGCCTTTTAGTGGGAATTTTAAAGTAAACAATTCAGTAGAATTTAGCTCATTCTTGATGTTGTGCAATCTCTTCTATCTAGTTTCAAAGCATTTTCATCACTCATAAGAGATCCTGTAACCCTAAGTAGTCACTCCCCTGCCCCTCTCCTCACAGCCCCTGGCAACCACCAATCTGATTTCTGTCTCTAGGGATTACCCTCCTCTGGACTTTTCACAAGAGCACAGGAATTGCACTGGCCCAGCTTCGACACTGCTTTGGTAGGAGACCATAACTTGCTCAGTTTACTTGAGTCAGTCTGAGGCTGACTTTTAGTTATGTGCACCCTGAACCAAAAAACTGTGGCTGGGTGGGTGGGAGGCAGGGTCACCGGGCCTACTAGGCAGGAGGGACTGTTGACTGTGTTTCTTTTGGAAATAAGTGTAAGAAAGCATGCCAAGGTGATATCCCTAAAACAACACTTGGACCTAATTTGCAAAAGTCTGCTTTGCTTGGGAAAGAACTGAGAAATCCAAGAGCCTGAGTAGAGAAAACACAAAGAACAGGAATACTGAGGAGAGAAGTTTTACAACTTCATAATTTTGCAAGTGCTGAGCTGGGTGGTCCACAAGAATTCTCTACAGTGGAGACTTCTAAATTGTGGTACACATCCGAATCTCCTGTATAGAAGCTTGAAACACTCTGCAGATTTCACTGGGTGGGAGGAAAAGGGTGTTGAGAATCTGTATTTAAAAAATATACTCCTCTGATGATCCTGATGTACCCAGAATTTGAGAAAAAAACTACCCTATGGGAATTTTTAGTAAGAGGAGAATTAAAACAATAGAAAATCAAGCCTCATTCTTGGTCTGAAAATTCCTTCTCAGCAGCCTGCCATCTGCCGTGGCTCTAGGGGGTAATTACAGCAAATGAGAAATTAGAGTGCATTTTAAAGCTTAATAATGATAATTGTAATAATAATAATAATAATATACTAAAGAAGCAGTCAGGTGCCATGACAGAAAAGGATACAATTATGTAGGAGAAGAAAGGAATCTGAATTCTAATCAGGAATTTTCACAGAATGTTGAGACTTCCAAGCCAACCGGAAGTCACAGGGACTAGGTATATCCTTGCCCCTGAAACACATGGGAAAAATCTGAACAAAATAACAAGGTGGTAAGATCAATCACATATATTGATCAATAACCAGATTAATATAAAACTCCAGTCTTTTGTTTTTACTAACTATAAACAATCAGAGATTGAAATTAAAACAAAACAATGCTATTTACTATAGTGTCAAAAATTATGAAATACTGAGGATAAAATCTGACAAAGGATAAGCAAAACAGGTACATTCAAAAAATATAAAATATTACTGAGAGAAATTAAACAGTCTCTACTAAATTGAGAGTTATACTGTAATGGTAGGTCAAAATGCCTATCACAATTCTTGCAGGATTTGTAGGAACTGACAAACTGAACTGAAAATTCACATAGAATTACAGGAACTTAGCCTAGCCAAAACAACTTTGTTTTTTAAATTTATTTTCTAATTGGATGAAAATTGCTTTACTATATTATATTGGTTTCCAAAACAGCTTTAAAAAGAACAAAGTTGATTTACTAACACTACTTGACTTGAAAACTTATTTTAAAGCTACAAAAATAAAAATATAGGGTATTGATGTAAGATAGACAAATTGATCAATGGGACAGAATAGGGAGTCCAGAAATTAGATGTACACATACATAGACAACAGATTTTTCACAAAGGTTCAAAGGCAGTTTGGTGGAGAAAAGATGATGCTGAACAATTGGGTATCCATAGGTGACCAACTGAACTTGGATCCATGCTTTGCACCACATATAAAAAGTAATTCAAAATGTATCATAGACCTAAAGATAAACTGAAAAGTATAAAATTTCTGGAAGAAAACATAGAAGATAATTTTGTGGTATTGGGCTAGTAAAAGATTTGATTTAGATATAACAGTAAAATATAGTCCTTAACACACAAAATTGATAATAGGACTTTATCAAAACCAAAAACTTCAGCCCTTCAAAATGCTAGGGGAAACACTGCCTGAAACTGCCCACCCTGGCCAGGCACCATAGTAACCACTTGTATGAGTTATTTTATGACCAGAGGTCCTGATAAGAAACATGGAACTAACAAGCCAACAGAAACTGGAAGAATTTGGGAAAGGTCAAAAGAAGATGCCACACATCCTACCAACCTCCTGGAATCCTTGCTGGAATCCATCTTGGCTGAGTGATGTGAGTGCCACCAGGAAGGACCCCGAGTCAGAGTGATTGGCCAGAGACAACTTGGAAACGAATCCCATCACCATAAAGTCAGAAGCTGCTAGGCAGAGCAGGCCTCCTGGGTTCCCTTGCCCTCCCGTTCTCTACCCAGGCACCCCTTCCCAGTGAAGTCTCGCTCTGCCAGCAACCTGTGTCTCTTCAGACAATTCATTTCTGAGAGTTAGACAAGAGCCCAGTCTCAGGCCTTGTAAAGGGTACCCCTTCCTGCAACAAAAAGACACTGTTAGGAGAATGAAAAGAGAAACCACAAACTGGGAGAAAGTATTTGCAAATCATATACTTGATAAAAGGCATATATGTGGAATATTCAAAACTCAGAGAATGACAATCAACCCAATTTTTAAAAATGGGCAAAAAATGTGAGTAGACACTTTACTGAGAAAGACATACAGTTAGCAAGTAAACACATATAAAGATGCTCAATGTCATTGTCATTATAGAAACACTAGTTAAAATTACAATATATTTAATGTAACCAGTTAGAATGGCTAAAATTAAAATTATTAACCAACCATACCAAATGTTGGTGAGGAAGTGGATGAATGCAACTTTCATACATTTCTGATGGGGACAAAATGGTACAGTGGCTTTGGAAAACAGTGTGGCGATTTTGGAAAAATTAAATATACACCTACCATATGGTCCAGCCATCCCACCCCTAGATATCTTCCCAAGAGAAATGAAAACATTTGCACCCACAAATGTTCGTAGCAGTTTTATTTGTAACAGACTCAAACTGGGAACAGCCCATATTTCTCAACAGCTAAATGGTTTGATTATGGTATATCAGTACAGTGGAATACTATTTAGCAATAAAAAGAGACTATTGATATTAGCAACAATGTAGATGAATCTCAAAATAATTATTACATGTAACAGAATAGAAGAAGGGTGCATACTGTATGATCCCATTCACATGAGATCCTAGAAAATACAAACTAATTAATCTAGAACAATGAAAAGCAAAGTGGTTGCCTGAATATGTGTGTGTTCTCCTGTACATCGGCAGAGGGCCAGGCTGGGTGGGAGAGTCAGTTGAGGGGGTAGATTGTAAAGGTAATGAGGAAATTGAGGGGGCAATGATATGTTTATTATTTTGATTGTGAAGTTATTTCTACACATGTCAAAGTTTATCAAATTGTGTTTTAAATGTATGCAATTTATTATTAAATATACCTCAACAAACTGTTTTTACGAAAGGAAGATCTGGTTAGGGGTTCTTACTTCCTGTGGTTCTCCAATAGCAGCAGGAAGAAGGGGTCTAGAGCAGAATCTGGTGACAAAGCAGCCCTGAGTCATTTGGCTGGTGGCACACACACCCCCAGGAGCACCTCCCAGGGACTCAGTACCCTCCAGTGCTAAAGCAAGAAAATGTTCCAAAGGATGGCTCTGACTGTATTTGAATTATAATTAAAGTTGCAAATAACCCAAAATGAATAAAGACGTCCCAGCTAATGTGTTACTCCTAATTTAATCTAATTGGTCTCTTAATGAGAGCTTCAGCCTTTCTCAGAGGCAAAATTTTCCAAATGAAGTGACTTTAAACTGCTAAGTAATTGTAAACTGGGTGGCTTCATCACAAGAACAACTGTTATTGTTCCTTGATTACTTGCACAATTGGATTGTTTGCTCATCACCATTAGAACCCCTGGGACTCTGAGGTATAGAGGCCCTTACAGCACATAAAATATTTTACAAGACCTACTGGAATGGAGAGTTTCCCATAGCAGATTGGCCCAAAACAGATGATTTTCTGAATTATCTTGATTTATCTTGATTTTCTGACTATCTGGAAAATCTTAACGCCTATTTCAGGCTTCCCTGGTAGCTTAGTGGTAAAGAATCCATCTGCAATCCAGGAACTGCCGGACATAGAGGTTCAATCCCTGGGTTGGGAAGATCCTTTGGAGGAGGAAATTGCAACCCACTCCATATTCATGACTAAGAAATCTCAAGGAAAGAGGAGCCCGACGGGCTACAGTCTGTGGGGTCGCAAAAGGAATCAGACCTGACTTAGCGACTAAATAATAACAACAACAACAAAGCCCATTTGTTGAAGAAATGAACAGCCTGTGCCACTCACTCAAATAACCTCCAACCTACTATCCTTGTGTTTGGAAACATCAATTTTTACTTAGCCCAAGGATCTAGGTTACGAGCTCTGAGGTTGTCCCATGGAATCAGGATCTTGATTGTTCAATAGTTTTGAGGTGTAGCCAGTTATACCTGGAGAGGCTGCTGGAGCAGAAATGAGTGGAAAAGAAGATCTCTATTTTAAATGATTTCTCATCAGCTGTGTGATGTGGACATGTGATTGGACCCCTCTGAGACACAGGCAGAGAGAACTGGTGGGAAGAACTATTAACCTGCTGCGCCAGTGCTCAGTAGCTTATTAGCAGGCAAATCATTGTATCGCTTTCATTCCCTCCTCTTGAGCAATAACTGCTACTTCAGAGAGTTGCTATGATTACTGAACATGATCA
Source organism: Oryx dammah (assembly GCF_014754425.2). NCBI lineage: Eukaryota > Metazoa > Chordata > Mammalia > Artiodactyla > Bovidae > Oryx > Oryx dammah. The sequence goes on along the minus strand of NW_024070185.1, from coordinate 79,583,432 downwards.
GCTATGTGAAAACATTTTGTACTTGCTAAAAATTTTCTTTTTGTCATCTGTAAAATGAAGGAATTTAATCAGAGGATTTGAACAGTCCTGTGTTAATTCCCTGTGTCTGCCATAACAAAGTACCATAAATTGGGTAACTTAAAAATACAGAAATGTATTCCCACACATTTCTGGAGGTTAAATCTGAAATCAGGGTGTTGGTAGGAATGTATTTCCTTTGATGGCTCTAGGGGAGAAACCCCCGACACTTAGCACTTGTGGTGGGGGGCGGGGGCGGGGTCCCAAGTGCTTCTTGGCTTCTGGCTCAATCACTCTAGCCTCTGCCTCCATCTTCAGAATGGGAAACGACAGGGACTCTTATATATTGCTGGCAGGAATGCAAAATGGTACAGCTTCTCTGGAATGCTGGTTTGCAGGTTTCTTACAAAACTAACATACTCTTGTCATACAAACCAGCGATCATGGTCTTCGGTATTTACTTAATGGAGTTGAAAAGTTATGTCCACACAAAACCCTGCAGAATGGTGTTTAGAGCCACTTCAGTCATTGCCAAAACTTGGAAGCAACCAAGATATCCTTCAGTAGGTGAATGGTTAAATAAACTGGGGTTCTTCGAGCTAATGGGATATTATTCAGCACTAAAAAGAAAAGAGTCATCAAGCCATGGAAAGACATGGGAAAAACTTGAATGAATATTATTAAGGGAAAAAAGCTCATCTGAGAAAGCCACACTGTGTATGATTCCAATTATGACATTTGGGAAAGGGCAAGACTACGGAGACCCTAAAAAGATCAGGGGTTGCCAGTGGCAAGGTTTGGGGAGAAATAAATCAGAAGAACAGAGAGGATTTTTAGGGCAATGAAAATATTCTGCATGACATTATAATGATGAATACATGTCATTATACATTCGTCCAAACCCATTGAATGTTCAACACTAAGTGTGAACCCTAATGTGAACTATGGATTTTGAATGATGATGTGTCAATGCAGCTTCATTTTGGGAAACAAATGCACCATTCTAGTAAGTGAGTCCATGCATGTGTGGGACAGAAGGTATTTGGAAAAATCTCTATACCTTCCTCTCAATTTTGTTGCAAACTTAAAACGTCTGTCTAAAAAAAATTCTTTTTCTAACATTTTTTATTTGGCTCTACGGGGTCTTAGTTGCAGCACGAGATCTCTGATCTTTGTTGTGCTATGCAGGACCTTTAGTTATGCCATGTGGGGTGTAGTTCCCTGACCAGGGATTGGGAGCACAGAGTTTTAGCCCCTGGACCATCAGGGAAGTCCCCCCAAATAGAGTCTTCTTGAATATATGAAATGAGTGGGCATAGGAATCTGGAGCTTCAGGGGGTGATCTGGGATGGAGATTGGAGTTAGCAGCTATTAGAAAACAGATGGTAATTAAAGCCATGGACTGGCCATGGGAGATACCCGAGAAGGTCCATGAAGAGCTCCAGAGGCGCAGAAGACAAAGCAGAAGGGCGTGTGATCAAGGAGCCCAGGGAGTGTTGCAAGAAGAGGGTGTAGTCAGCAATGTCTAATATTCCTGAGAAGTCAAGAGGATGATTGAAAATGTACTCCGAATTTAGCAACGTGGAAGTTATCAGTGACCCTGGCAAGGGTTCATTCAATAAGCAAGTATGAACAAGAAGGTGTCAAAGTTAACCCATAGCAGGGTGTGAAAATGGAGCAAGTTTTTATACTCATTGACCTTTTTTACATTTTCTTGAGACTTGACTGTGAGATGGCAGCTGGAGAGAAGTAAGGGGGTCAAGAGAAGGATTTTGCTTGTTTTTCTTTTAAGATGTAGGGTTTGTATATGTTCATGGATAATGACAGATCCTTTTGTGAGGAGGTAGCTGAATATGCAAGAAGGAGCCACTCCACAGTGGGGCAGGGTTTTCTGAGAAGGGAAGCAGTTGGGCTTTAAGGCTCAGAGGCAGGATTGGGCTTTAGGAGGAAGGAAAGAAGGTCAGATCAGAGGCAGATGCAGTTAGATTTCTCATTTGGGCAGGAGATGTTGAAGAGCTCCTACCTGAAGCTTTTATTTAATCACTGAAGTTGGAGGTGAGGGGCTGAACATTTGAGAAAAGGTGAGTGAGTTGATTGGAGAAATGTCCAACAGTGTGTGGGTTTGTGAACCTATGGTGTGACAGTTGGCATGACTCTCTCCGGCAGAGTGCCCAGAGGAGAGAGAGAACAAGTAGCTGGATTTATCCTGGCAGAGGTGGTGAAAAGACTGGAGGGCAAGGAGACGTGAGTATTGCCAAGAATGCCATTGAAATGATGCCTTGTAGGATCGATGCTGGAAAAGGAAGGCTGGAACAAAAATGCTGGTGGAGTAGGGAAAAGTAGAGCATGACCAAACCCAAGTTCACCCCTCCCTTTCTCTGTGGATGCTTCCCCAGTTACCTCATGGAGAAATGAGTCTGGCTTCCTCCTGGTTCCTGAGGCATCCATGGGTGTATCATCCCTCACCTGATACAACAGTTATTTGTATTTATGACACTCAACAAACATTTCTTGCACCTACTATTTGCTGTCAAAGAATATGCAAAGACCATCAGAATCATACACAAATATAATAATAACAACAACAACAAGAAAATAATGCTGAGTTTTTTTTCTTGCAAGGGAAGTGAAGAAATTCACTGACATGTTTTGTGGGAGGAGAAAATTCAGATTTTTCACCTCAGAAATTAGGGACAGTAGGTTTTGTGGCGGCTATGCTAAATAAGGATGGATCCATGTACCCCGGATAGGACATCTTAGAAAAATACAATACAATCAATACAATATAATAATACAAAATACAATCAATACAAAAAATACAATGTGATCCCCTGTGTATTGGTCCCAAAAGAGTCTCCAGTGAGTTCTACTACAGGTCTAGCATCCTGAGTCAGTTAGCACCAGTTGAGGTGAAGCAGCATTCCGTGGTCATCTCTCCTCAGCAAGTGCTGCTCTAAGTAAAAACATTATTCTTTTACAGCACATTGTGTTGTTCTGTGTCCTGGGTCAGCAAGGGCAGTTCCTGGCCTCCTTGGAGCTTGGAGCCCAGTGTGCAGGGCAGAAAAGGAACAGAGCACAGTAATAAGTGGATGATGGAGGAGGTCCAAAGGGCAGTGCGGGCCCACAAGAGGGTAGCTGACCCAGCCCCTAGGGAGCTGGATCTCAGAGACCTCTCTGGTGGCCAAGGATTACCAGGGCAAGTGAGAGAGGGGTGGGCTGTTTCAGGCAAGAAAATAGCAGATGGCCCAGCTTTGAGACTGGAAAGAGATGGGCCTTGGGCAAGACCTTAACTCCACAGATCCTGGAAGCCAGACAGTAGACAGTAGACTCCTAAGGTGCTTTCCCTGCTGCTTAGCTGTGTGACCTGGGGGAACTACTTAACATCTCCAAACCAGTTTCCTCATTAAAGTGGAATGAGTGAAATCTTAGCTGCATTTATTCATGAGGGTGTGTGGGATCAAGTGAGACAATTTGTTTAAAACTATACTTTGCACAATGCTAGGCATAGAATGAGCACTCAACAAACATTAGCTATTATTACTACTCTGAGTCAAAGAATGTAAGAGAAGGAAGACATTTTGCAAAAACTTTTAGTTTCACCTCCTTATTTTAGAAATAAGGAAGTCTGGCCCAAAGAGATTAAGTGACATTCATAATTAAGATGAGCTGGTTTTTATCAGAGTTGGTCCTGGAATCTGAGTGCTCTCTTTCATGGTCTCATCCCATGAGATAGAATCATGTTTAGTGCTAGCGTTCAAATTCCAACTCTGCTGCTTATTACTGTATGGCATTAGGCAGAAGAGTAAATCTGCCCAAGCTTTATGTAAATGAGTTAAGAATCTCAGGAGATTGTCATAGGGATTAATCAGAGACAGGCTATGGGGACACATTCAAGAAACCCAGCCCATGGATGTTTCATTACGTCCCTTTTCTGACCTTTCTGCTATTTTGCTAAAATGATGACGGTATCACTAGCTGGGGCATAGATGAGTGCCCAGCTGGATGGTGAAATGGTCAAGACCTCCCTGTGCAGTCTTTGGTCCAGCACAGTGGCCTTGAAGAGCTTGTCAGCTTTGGTAGGTGCAAATTCATTGTCACAGAGGGAGCTCCAGGACCAAATGTGCAAACAAGTGCAGGGGCCTGTTTTGGGGAGTGAGGGAGCTGCAGCGTGGGAGAGGGTGAAGAGGGAGTTGAGCTGTGGGGTTTAGTACTGTGCAGTGGTGGTTTTAGACATCCTGCTCAAGAGCTGACATTTTTCCCCTGCCATTAGGGAGCCTTGAGAGATTCCAGAGTGAAGGAGTGACAAGATCTGAGTATCTTCAAGAGCAGTAAAGCATTAAGGGCAGAGAATGAGAGGATGGGAACTGGCAAAAAGTGGGGAGATGGGAGAGCTGTTTCAGAAGCAGGATGATTGGGTGTGAGGGCCCAGGAGTGCCAAGATTAGCCTCAGGAATTTGGATTACTGGCCCATGGTCACCCTGAGATTACAGGCTTGCATGGTCAGAGAGCTGGCAGTGGCATCTTGCTTAAATAGTGCTCAGATGTCCTGGATTTATTCCACATGGTGTCTGAAGTGTGGGGACCTCTGAGTAGCTCAGTACCTATGTACCTAATTTATTACATGTCCCCTTGGAAGCCCTTATGCAGTCAAGACCCTGGAAGTAGAAGGGGCTTGCATTCTCAGGAAACAAAATTACAGAATAAACAATACAAAGCCATTTCAGGGAGCAAAGAATGCCAGGAAGCACATGAAACAGGGCAATGTGGTACAAACTGATCATAGGAAGATTTCTTAGGAAATGACCTTTGATTCAAGCGATGTGCTGCATACGCTCAGCCCTGTCCGACTTCTTGTGATCCCATGGACTGTAGCCCGCCAAGCTCCTCTGTCGATGGATTTTTCCAAGCAAGAATGCTGGAGTGGGTTGCCATTTCCTTCTCCAGGGGATCTTTCTGATCCAGGGGTTGAATGTATGTCTCCTGCTTTGGCAGGTGGATTTTTTGCCATTGAGCCACCAGGGAAGCCACTTTGATTCAAGACTGAACAATAAAAGGAATGGGGCAAATGAAGAGCTTATAGAAAATTGTATATAAGGATAAGCAAAGAGGGCAGCAGGTGTAAAGTTCAAGGTAGAAATGGGTTGGCGTACTCAAGGAACAGGGCTTCCTAGGTGGCAACAGTGGTAAAGAACCCACCTGCCAAAGCAGGAGACATGGGAGACAGGAGTTCAGTCTCTGGGTAGAGAAGATCTCTGGAGGAAAGCATGGCAACCCACTCCAGTATTCTTGCTTGGAGAATTCCAAAGACAGAGGACCCTGGCGGGCTATAGTCCATAGGGTCTCAAGGAGTCAGACACGACTGAAGCGACACAGCACGGGCACTCACACATTCAAGGAACAGTAAGAAGGCCAGGGTGGCTAGAAGGGGGTGAGGGGGAGGGATGAGGAAGAGCCATAGGAGATAAGGTTAGAAAGAGAAGCAACAGCCAGATGATGAAAGGCCCGAGAATAAACTGTAAGGGGTCAAATCGAAAGTCAGGAGGCGAGCTGAAGGAAGTTGATTCAACCTCTGCTTGATTGCCTGTCAAATGTGTGAAGATTGTCATATTCCTCATAAATTTTTACTTTTGCACCACATATTTTTAGCTCCTTCTATTGTTCCTCATATTATATTTTCAGTTCCTCCAACGGCTCTTCATATGGCAAAGCCCTGTCGCTCTTCATGTCCTCTCTGACCTTCTGGCTCCATGAAACGCCTCCCACACCATGCTCCATTCTACAATTGCTCCTCCTCTCCTGTCCATCCCATGACCTAGGGATCCATTCTCCTACCTAGAAATCAGCCTACTTTTCTTACCCCCACTGATAGTAACTAGGCTAATGATTGCAACAGCAGGATGGAACTCAAGTGGAGGAGAGGGCTCAGCCAGCCCTGTAGGGACCTCTGAAGCTGGACTGACCCATCAGAGTAGTCTGAAGGTAGGGCAGGGGGGCCAGAACTTCTATCCCCCTGCCAACCTGTCAGTGGCTCTAGGCTGCTATGGGAAAGGTCATGGCACAGGAGAAGTGGCTCTCTTGTGTCCAGGAGGTAGTTCCAGGAGCTGGAGAACAAGTTCTTTATCCTTGGTGAGGAACTGGTGACATGCTACAGCATCCACTATGATAACCAAGACGACTAGGAACCGAGGTGAGGCAAGGGTCTCTCTGTATCTCTCAGCTTCCCTTTCCTGTGTCATCACTCAGACCCTCTCTTCCCTTGGAGGAAAGTGTATGACCAACGGTAAGTCCAGACTTACGTTCTACCAGCTTAGATTTACCCACTGGTTCCAACAAAAATCCAGTGTTGAACTCCTACTGGTCCAGATAAGTGATCATTCCTCAGCCAATGATTGTCATTATAGGGATAACACTGGATCTGCTCTAGTTTATTTATTTACTTTAATACTTTTATTTATTTTTTATCTTTGATTGTGCTGGGTCTTTGTTGCTGCCTGTGGGCTTTCTCTAGTTGCGAGTGTGGGCTACCCTTTATTGTGGTACACAGGCTTCTCATTGTCCTGGCTTCTCTTGTTGCAAAGCACAGGTTCTAGGGCACATGGGCTCAGTAGTTACAGCTTCTGGGACCTCGAGCACAGGCTCATTAGTTGTGGCACACTGGTTTAGTTGCTCTGTGGCATGTGGACTCTTCCCAGACCAGGGCTCAAATCCATGTCTCCTTCACTGACAGGCAGATTCTGAACCACTGAGCAATCTGGGAAGCCCTCTAATTTATTTTAAAAATACAAATAATTATGAACATTGGCACTTTGCCTGTTTACAGGTCAAATGAAATACATCAATAAAAGCATAGCACATGAAAATTAATAGATGGTCAATCTACTGCTATTGTTAGGAATTAGATAGTTATCAAGGGTTGGTATCCAGGATTGAACATTCTGGAGCCAAAAGGAACAAGAAATAGTATAAGAGACTGAGTTGAATTTGAGGGACAGTGAGTCAACCATGTTCACAAGGTGGATGTTTTTTTTTAAATAGTATTTGCTCCTTTGGCTGCATCGTCTTAGTTGTGTCATACAGGCTGTTCTAGTTGTGGTACGTGGGCTTAGGTGCTCTGCAGCATGTGGGATCTTAACTCCTCCACTGGGGATTAAACCTGCATCCCCTGCATCACAAGGCAGATTCTTAACCACTGGACCACCAGGAAAGTCCCCAACGTGGAGGGTTTTGATGGGAGAAGGATAGTAAGTCTGGAGAAGAGCATTTCATAGAAAAGGACAAACACCAGTTAACTCTTTACTTCTTGGGCAACTTTTCAGGAGAAATACTGCAGAATGCTAAAAGCAGGGGGAAGGGCTTTGGAAAAGAAATATTTCCTTAAATATAAAACTTGAAATATAAAGACCAATATTTTGGGCCTATCAATGGATAATAGCAGCTTTGTTTAAATGTGTATCCCCTTATATGCCAGACATTTAGTCCCTTGGGATCTCAGATTTGGTGGGACATAAAAGGCATCTAGTCCAGCCCAGCCCAGCCCTCCTGAAGTTTATTCCCTTGGAAACCATCTCTAATAAGAGGTGAAATGCTCAGGACTGGGGTGGGGCAGGCCTGCTGGATTCTCCATGCCAGCTCTCCCCAGCCTGGAGACGTTAACCAGTTACCCTATCTCACAAAACACATTTTATCTGCCTGTAAAGTAGGATGGTTGTTTCAGTTCAGAGGGGTGTCATGATGGCAGAGTGCTCAACTCCCAGCTGGGCAGACAGAACACACTAAGTACACAAAAGCTCATCCGTCTAGCTCATCTGTTGCTTCCTGTCACCCACAATGGAGGGAAGCCCACCATTTACAAAGGTAACCATCCTTTTATATAGGCCACTTTGCATGGTGGTCAGGTACAAAGACTCTGGAGCTAGATGGCTTGGGTCTACATGTCTACTTATCTCACTGAGCAATATTTTGTTCATCTATTAATTGGGGATAATAATTGTAGCCACCTTATAAGATTATACAGTGATGTAGGTACAGTGCTTAAGAACCTCCACGTTCACCCTACAGTAGGTATCAACACGTGCTATGTAAGCTTTGTTATGCGAATAGTGACTACTGAACTGAGGAAGACAATACTCAAGAGTGTGTTGGTTGGAAAGGACAGTTTGGTTTATTCAGGAGGCCAGCAACCTGGGGAAAAGGCAAACTCATATCCAAGGAACAACTCCAAAGATTCTGCTCTACCATGAAAGTTTTTAAAGGAAGAATCATTTAGGGAGGTGACCAGAGCCTTCATTATCCTCCACTCTTTGCAGGCTCCCTTCTGATTGGTTGGTGGTGAGTTAACAGGGTGGTATTTCTGGAATCTTGGGCTTAGCTTGAAGTTACCATCCTCCACCTGGATAGGGGCCTTAATTTCTACAGAAGAACGCCAAGATAGTCTTGTGTATTTCACTTGAGGAGGATCCAGGACCTTGCCCCGTGGCTGCATTATTGTTTCTTGACTGCTCTTCTTCATTTCTGTGTTCCCTCCCTTTGTTGTTGTTCAGTCACTCAATCGTGTCCAACTCTTTGCGACCCCATGAACTGCAGCACGGCAGGCTTCCCTATCCTTCACTATCTTCTGGAGTTTTCCCAGATTCATGTCCATTAGTCAGTGATGCCATCCAACCATCTCATCCTCTCTTGCCCTCTTTTCCTCTTGCCCTCAATCTTTCCTAGCACCAGGTTTTTTTCCAATGAGTTGGCTCTTTACATCAGGTGGCCAAAGTATTGGAGCTTCAACTTCAGCATCAGTCCTCCCAATTACTATCCAGGGTTGATTTCCTTTCTGATTGACTGGTTTGATCTCCTTGCTGCCCAAGGGACTCTCAAGAGTCTTCTCTAGCCTCACAGTTCAAAAGCATCAATTCTTCAGCACTCAGCCTTCTTTATCATCCAACTCTCACATCCATGACTACTGGAAAAATCATAACTTTGACTGTACAGACCTTTGTCAGCAAAATAGTGCCTCTGCTTTTTAATACACTGTCTAGGTTTGTCATAACTATTGTTTCTTGACTGCTTTTCCTTTGTTTCTGCATTCCCTCCCTTATTTGATTAACAACTATTTGAATCTGCCCTTTGGAATTCAGGGAAGGTCAAGGAGACTGACTGAAGATTTCTTCCTACCAACAAGAAATGGAGGCTATGGAAAGGATGTGTATCCGGGAGGGCCCTACAGGGTCCTGTTCTGTTTCAACAACTGTTGCTTTTATACAAAAGCAGAAGGAAGTTCCCTTGTTATCAGTAAGGGGCTAAAAGGACATGGAAATGGAGATTCAGACTGTATTTGCCTATTGCACAGTTATGTCCCATCCATCATGTTATTAACTGTGACTAGTTCTTTTCTGAGTCAGAGTACATAAACTCTTCACCTGGGTGTTAGCCAGAATCAGGAAGGTGCATGATTGGAGGACAGTGGGCACCTCCACAAACAGGATTTCTCCCTCCTGCCTACACCTGTGCCCGGCAGAGCTGCTCCTTGCTGGCTGCAATGATTTCTCCTCCTCGATCATCACAAAACACACTGACCTCACACAACACTGTAGATGTAAATGGCATGTGTATGGCATTACCAACTTTGTTACAGTTCTTCCTCCTGTGAACAAGCAGTGATCACCAGTTTCCTCACTCAGCTTTGTGTCAGAGGCAGGAAGTTGAGAAGTAGCAATCTGGGTGATCACTCAACACCCCTGCCACCCACCCCCTGAAATGAAGGTACTTCTGCTTGTTCCCCCACACCTCAAGGCAGCTAGTGCAACAGGGAGGTGGCCTCCCATCTTGATAATCTATTTACAAAAATTTTTAAGCATCTTCCTTAGGTTTAAGAAATTCCTTAACCTCCGCTCTAAGGCATGGAGGCCATTTTTCCCCCCCTCAGAATCCAATTGTTTGGAAATAGTCGAATAGTCTCTTAAGGGGCCCCAAAGTCTTAAGTAGGACTCCTAAAGCCACTTTTTTTTTTTAGCTCTTTCTACTGGACCTAGAGACCATAGAGCTGGGTTTACTTTCTCTAAAATTTTTGTTGTTTCGTCACTAAGTCATGCCCAATGCTTTGTGACCCCATGAACTGCAGCACACCATACTCGCTTCCCTGTCCTTCACTGTCTCCTGGAGTTTGTTCAGATTCATGTCCATTAGTCAGTGATGCCATCCAACCATCTCATCCTCTGTTGCCCCCTTCTCCTCTTGTTCTCAATCTTTCCCAGTATCAGGATCTTTTCCTGTGAGTCGGCTCTTCACATCAGGTGGCCAAAGTATTGGAGCTTCAACTTCAGCATCAGTCCTTCCAGTGAATATTCTGGGTTGATTTCCTTTAGGATTGACTGGTTTGATCTCCTTGCTGTCCATAGGACTCTCAAGATATGGGCCACTAAGTTTTAAGGTTCTATTATATCCTCTTCCAGGGCTAGTGAAAGCTGTGTTCCTCCCTCCTGAGATATATGCCCATTCATAATGAAACAGTCAGCCCTGGTGGCTCAGAGGTTAAAGCATCTGCCTGCAATGCAGGAGACCTGGGTTCGACCCCTGGGTCGGGAAGATCCCCTGGAGGAGGAAATGGCACCCCGCTCCAGTATTCTTGCCTGGAGAATCCCATGGGTGGAGGAGCCTGGTGGGCTACAGTCCACGGGGTCGCAGAGTCGGACACGACTGAGCGACTTCACTTTGACTTTCTTTCATAATGAAACAAGAGGGAAGGGGGCAAGGCACAACTTTTAAAAGCCTGACAGAGCCACAGGACATGAAAATAAATAAAAAAAACTGGTTAGAACCAACTAGGTCCAAGATGGTGGAAGATTTGACTTCCAGTAGAGCTTGAGACTCGTTATATGTTTATTGTAATACATTAGCATGCTAAATGACATACTAATCAGTGCCATGATTGTTCAGAGGCTAACCACAGAAGACCAAAAAGTGTACAGTGGCCCAATTCCTGGAAATCCCCAACTCCTTCCCCAGGATTAGTTAGAATAATTCTCCCACTCATTAGCCTTTGAAATTACCCAGTCCATAAAAATTAACCATGCCATATTCTGGCATGTTTTGCCTTCTGAGATGGCACACTTTGCCTGTGGAGTGTCTTTTTCTCTAAATAAATTCACTTCTTACCTCTCACTTTGTCTCTTACTGAATTCTTTGTGCAATAGACATCAAATATGTGATCTCAATTTAAAAGAAGCCGGGTTCAAGTCTCAGCCTGTAGGTTGAAGTCCCAATCTGGCTTCCACCTGGGTTTGAGTCCTGGCACATGGGTTCAAGTCCCAATCAATGTTGCATGGTTTCAATTAGGTCCAAACTTACAGAGACTTTTACTTGAAGGGTCTCATTTCACATGCTAATGGTTCTAAAACAGAACCTCCTGTTAGGTCTGCCCAATGCCCTTTAACAGCACACTCCTGTTGGAACATTCTTCCCTTCAAGGTGGTCAAGACTGAGCAGAAATGGCTTCAAGAACTATTAAAAATTCTACTGTTTCTTCTTCCACTTCTTAGACAACCCAGGGCTCCTCTGGGGAGACCGGGATTATACCCCAAGGAGCCAACTAGGGAGCCCCTAGTCCCTGTCAGTGCTCCTCTGCTTGTGGCCCCTTGCGCTCTCCATGGCCCCCCTTCACAGAGGATGATCGGGGCATTCCCTTTTACTTACTGTCTTCCTTCTTGCTGGAAGCACATTGATTGGGCCTGCACCTTGGTCCCTCACCATATTCACCTGCACACATCCATCAATGCCATGGGTTACTCAGGATGCCCTAGGGGTCAACAGCCAGGAGAGTGGTTTGTCTCTTTAGCTGCTTGTCCTCCTTTTCTTCCTCAGCCAATATCTGGGTTATTGAACACTCCCAACAGAAATACCCACCATGTGAGAGTCTGGGGGCATTTGGACCCACTGCTACTTTCTGCAACTTCCCTTAGATGTTGGGGGCCACTCTGAGGTGTAAAGTATAACCACTGGGTCGCTCTCAGGGGCATCTCTATTAAGAGCTGTATACTGTCAGAGGCATTCTCTACCTTCTCTAAGAATGTTGATGGGTTTTCATTGCCTCCTGTTGAATGTTTCTGACTTTTCCCATTTATAGGTCTCCAGGTAGCAGCCTTCGTCCCTTTAAGTAGGAGACTTTGATGATGTTCAAGTCGGGCCCTGCCCAGTCTCTACGGAATCCCATGTAGGTCAGTGGTGGGCACCACTCCTGTAGCTGGTCTCCAGATCTGGTGATTGGGCGGAGTTTGGTGTTGCTGCAGCCCCATAAAGCACTGTACTAATGGGATCTTGTTCCACTTTTCTAATCTTTTGCAATAAAGATCCAACTGCAGGATGGTGTTGCAATTTAGAGACCTATCTTCTGGCCACTTTTCTTGATTTTCTTTTGAGGATTGGGGCCAAGCAACATTCCTGAGAAACTCCATCTGGTATTTTGCATGGGTTAATACCCAAAAGATTTCCAATTTACAATACATTCCGATGAACAACAATTGGGAACAGAAAAGTTGTTTTCCATTCTGATGTACCACAGTCAGCCATTCTCAAGGCAGCCATTCTCAAGGGCTGACTAATGTGAGTTATAGATACCAGAGTTTTCTTGTCCTGAGCCTGAAAGTAGATTTTCCTATGGTTGCTAAGGAACTCAATTTCAATTAATTTATTAACAGATAAGACAATCAGACATTGAAGACGAGACAAACAAGGCAAAAACATAAACTAGAACCTTATGACTCAAAACCAGAGTGAACCCAGACCTGCAGCCAAAGCCTCAGAACTCGAACCCCAGTTTAGTAGTCAGCTTCTGGCACCTGAAAGGGTGAGTTCAAGAACCTTATCCACCCATGTGTTCCCTGCATGCAAAAGTCTCTTGTTTCTTATTGAAAAGGGACTCAAATTGCCTCCCACCCCCATCACAGAAAAAGGTGGCTTCTAAACCAGAGGTCTGCAGTCTCCCACCGGAAGGAATGCAACCTCTCACAGTAGTAGGAAGGGAGTTCTCATTCACAGAGACCTCTGGTTCCTTAGCGGCAGGAATGCAACCTCCCAGTGATAGAAAGCAGGACCTGGTCTGGAACCCAGGGGGAAATCAGAAACCCAAGCCCAACTGAGTACTTCTCAAATTCTGGTCTAAAAGGTGAGGCTATCCTGACATCCCCACCCGTTGTAGCGCCAGTTCTGAATTCTACTCACCCTTTGAAGTCCACTGGCATTGAACAGAGTTGTGCAGGTGGCCGCTTGGCTCACAGAGACTTAACCAGCGAACAGTCTGAACCAGTAGACACCCAACAGAACGATGTCTGCCCAAGAGGACCTGGACAATTTGACCAAAATCAGAAGCAAATTAGTCCACTTCACTCCAGTGTGGCCAGCTCCCCTTGTCCCTGGCCAGGGCACATGTCCTACCAGAATTGCTGGAAATTGTACAGAACTCAGCGGGCCCATCTTTTGGGGTGCTTGTAAGGAGACAAGGGCTAGCTCTCAAAGCAAGGTCTCGCTAATAGCACATGCTCAGTAAATGTTGTTCCATGAATAAGTGCATGAACTGCCTTAGGACAGAAGCAATGCGCCTACAAAACCCTCAGGATGTGGCCTCAGAGCCTCTGATGTCAGTGTGGTATCCAGGACACCCTTTCCTGGGTCTGTGAACATTTTCTCTGCCAAGTGCAGTTATTGGAAAGGAAGGTCTCTACCCAGCACCAGCAGGACTCTCTGAGGCCTTCCCCCATATCAGCTCCTCTTTGAAGTACCTAGATAATATAGATAACAGTATTTGATACAAGTTTCCTGAGTTATTTTGTAGACATGAATCCGCCTCCCTCCACCCCTCCACCAAATGAAGAAACTGCTTGATGACGATGAGCGCATAGCCCCTGCCACTGCCCCCTGCGGCCCCCTGCCCCCCGCAAATCTGCCCTTAAAAATGCTTTGCCAAAATGCTTTGAGGAGCTGGAAGCTTTTCAGGGTATGAGCCACCTTGTTTCCTTGCATGGCCTTGCAATAAACCTTTCTCTGCTCCAAACTCAGACTGTTTCACTTTCTTTGGCCTTACTGTGGGTTTGGCACAGGAACTCGCATTAACGGGTCCCTTTAATATCTCTCAGACTACAGGAATCTTGAGAACAGATCTGAATTAAGGATCCCAAACCAAGCCATCGGACAGTAAGGAACAGAGGAATCCAGTCTCTTGAAGGTGGTCAGAAGAATCAGACAACAGGGCAAGCAGGGGTGGACAGAGGGCAGGGAGCAGATGGCAGGTGACGACGGTGGCGGTGGGAAGCACAGCGGTTAGAGCCTGAACCCCGGAGCAGCTGGGCTGCAGCGCGGGCTTCTCACTCACTAGCCTCGCTGCACTGAGCACCGCGCTTAACCTTCCCAACTTCCGTTTTCTATCTTAGCGTGGTAGGGCGGGAATCAGGATTGCACCTCCGTGGCCAGGTCGTCGTGCGGACTGAAAAGGACCACGGCCCAGAGTAGCGCTCTACCACGCTGGAGGCAGCTGGGCAGAGGCGTGGCGCGGCGACAGTGAGGAGCGGAGGTGGGGGTGGGGGCGGGGCACGAGGCGGGGGTGTACCCTGCGGCTGGGGGAACTGAGACTGGACGAGGATCCCGGACGTCATAGATGGTCGGAGAGGGCGGGGCCGCAGTCGGAGGGGCGGGGTCCGGGGCGCGGAGGTGTTCCCGGGGGCGGAGGGCGGTGACCCGCGCCTATAGGCTACCCGGCCCCCGGACTGGAACCTGGCCTGCTCCGGAGCCGCTGCGCTGACTGCTGCGGCCGCGTCCCACCGCTTTCCGCCGCCCGCACCTGTCGCCCAGCGAGACGCAACCGGGCCCCAGCATGACGGACCAGGCACCCTTCGACACCAATATCGTCACCGTGACCCGCTTCGTCATGGAAGAGGGCAGGAAGGCCCGTGGCACGGGCGAGATGACCCAACTGCTCAACTCGCTTTGCACCGCGGTCAAAGCCATCTCCACGGCCGTGCGCAAGGCAGGCATCGCGCACCTGTGAGTCAGGCTTCTGTACCCCCAGCCCCACCCTGGCCGAGTCCTCTTTCTCTCTGGCTGGGGATCTACCAGGCAGTACGATGTCTGGTTCTCTGCCCCTGCTGTCGGTCTGTCTCTGATAGCTGAGATCCCCACACAACTGTCTCTGGTAGCTCCTCTGCAGAAGCTCAAACCACACTCAAGCCCTAGTTCCCCCCTCCCTCAAGCTTGTGGGTGCCCACCTGGAGGGCCTGTCTCACAGTCCATACCTGCCTCCACCCTGCAACCGGCGCCCCTGGGCTGATCAGCCTTGGCATCTCTCTCGGCCTCCTCCTGGTGAAACTGACTAGCCCCATGGGCACCTGGCCTGCCCACCACACCCACCCTAGCCTCAAATGGGAAAGTGCTGGTCCCCGTGCCTCCCTTTCCGTTTTTCTATCCTTTTGCTTTCATTCATTCCCTTTGAAACTGGGGTCCCAAGTCAGGTTTCTAACTGAGTATCTCCTTGACCCTGAACAAGTCTTGTTAAGAAGCAATGGGTAAGCCAGGCTGGGAGGAGGCTGAGAGGAAGCCTGCAGTATTTAGCACCTTCAGGGCTTCAGTGCTGGTGTACACGGGGCTGCAGAAGGTCTGGGGTGGGGCTTGAGATGCTGGATTTCTAAGTTCTGTGGTAGTAGGGCTGCTGGTCTGCAGATCACATTGTGCGTAGTAAAGGAATGACAGGACACAGAGATTCAACAGGTCCCTTCTTGTGAGGCTTTTATGTTACTAAGACAAATACCCTTTGGTTTATTCTGGTGTGCACAAGTATTTTATGTTTAGACTGGTCCTCACTTTAGCTGAAGGATACTTGGGTTTTCAGATTGCTCGTACTCCTTCCTAGTATTTCTCATACTTAGGAGCACTTCATAAGCATTGTACACAGGGCTCATAGCTGCTGAAAAAGCCCAGCCCCTGAAACCTGGATTCCTTATCTCATCAGTTCTTCACCTTTGGTTTTACAGTATGGCTTGGTAGAGCTAACTTAAAAATTATTTTTTTATCTTATATTGGAGTATAGTTTATTAACAATGTTCTGCTAGTTTCAGTTGTACAATAAAGTGATTCGGTTATACATATATCTTTTTAAAAACTTTTTCCCATTTAGGTTATTACAGAGTATTGGCAGAGTCCCCTGTCCTATACAGTAGGTCCTTATTGCTTATCTATTTTAAATATAACAGTGTGTACATGTCAATCCCAAACTCCCAATCTATCCAAGCTGACTCTTAAGGAAAGAGTTTATCATCATTTATTTGCAGATGTCAAGCAAAGTTGGGCCCTGATGGGAGAGGGATTGGGAAGTATGTTAGGAAGGTGGTGACTCCATTACTATTTCACCTATGCACCTTCTCAATACATGTCTAAGGAGACTTTGCTTTAGGAAACATTCAATTAAATTCTTACTTTAAATGTAACATACAATAAGTAAAAGTGTCCTCACAGCTTTACCTGACTTTGAAAACCAGGGGGCTTATTTAAAAAGTGAAGGGAAGTGAAAATAACTCAGTCATGTCCGATTCTTTGCGACCCCATGCACTGTAGCCCACCAGGCTCCTCTATCCATAGGATTTCCTACTGTTTTTTAAAAAAGTGCTTGTCATTTTTGTATTATTTAAAAATGTGTCAGCACCTTTCACAACCCAAAAGAGACTCAGAAACACAAGATCTGCTTTGAGGTGCATCTTTCCCACCTTAGGGCTTCCCTGGTATAGCGTCCGCCTGCAATGAGGGGTTTGATCCCTGGGTCAGGAAGATCCTCTGGAGAAGGAAATGGCAGCCCACTCCAGTACTCCTGCCTGAAAAATCCCATGGACGGAGGAGCCTGGCAGGCTACAGTCCATGGGGTTGCAAAGAGTCGGACATGACTAAATGACTTCACTTCTTTTTTTCGCATCTTATAAGTAACCTCAGAGAGAGGGACCATAGGTAGTGGGATATTAGTAGAACCTGGACAAAGGGTGCCAATTTTGGCTGTATGAATTGTGTATATTTTTAAAACTAGACACCTGTAAGCACTAGGTTAAAAAATAGTTTTTGCTATAATTATAAATTCCTTTATATGTTGTGCGTGTGTGTGCATGTGTTAGTCATTCAGTTGTGTCCAACTCTTTGCAACTCCATGGACTCTACTGTCCGTGGAATTCTCGAGGCAAGAATACTGGAGTGGGTTGCTGTGCCTTCCTCCAGGGGATCTTCCTGACCCAGTTATTGAACTTGGGTCTCTTGCGTTGCAGGCAGATCCTTTCCATCTGAGTCACCAGGGAAACCCTTTATATGTTACTCAACCAAAATTCAAACCACTCAGAAGAACACAAGGGGAAAAGTGAGACCCACCTTTATCCATTCCCTGGGGTATCCACTATTCATAATTTCCTGGGTTTCTTTTTTTACTAGATACTTCTCTATATTCATATAAATTTATACATGGATAAGCACTTCCATGTGTCTGTTTGTAAACAGCAAGCAAAATGGGATCACACTGGACATACCTTTCTGCAGTTTGCTTTCACTATTCAACTCCATATAGTGAGCACCCTCCAATGTCAGGGCATGTGAATTCACCTCCTCCTTTTTGACTGCTGCATACTATCCACTAGAGCTTCCCAGGTGGCACTAGTGGTAAAGAACTTGCCTGTCAATGCAGGAGACATTGGAGAACCAGGTTCGATCCCTGGGTCAGGAAGATCCCCTGGAGGAGGGCATGGCAACCCACTTCAGTATTTTTGCCTGAAGGATCCCACGGACAGAGGAGCCCAGCAGACTGTGGTTCATAAGTCTGAAAAGAGTTGGACACAACTGAAGTGACTTAGCACACACAGTGTTCCACTGTACATGAGCTATTTGACATTTCTTGTATATTTGGGCATGTCACTGGTCTTTCACTATTTCAAAGAGCATTGTACCCATGAAATGGGCATTTCACAGGGTCCTGTGGATGGCTGACGGAGAAAGAGTAGAACCTGAACATTCAGTAATCCCGTGGGAAAGTAAGTTTGACTGTCTCTGTATCATATGTAGTTGGGGAGGGGGCCATAAGACAAGATCTCAACTTGGGCTCCAAATTATGCTTATTATCGGCTTTGATATTCTGGATGAAAAGGCTAGTGTACCTGCAAATAACTTGTTAGTGCTGCCGACTTGCCCTAGTAGGGCATCTAGCTAGAGGGACAAGATGATTGCAGACTTGCAAGAACCTTGTGGGACCAGTTTATGGACGTCAGCCCTGACTCCTCATCAGGCAGATCAGGAGTTTAAACATAGGGCCTGGAGCTTTCTCTCTCTCTCTCTCTCTCTTAAATTTTAGAAGTTACTGAGAGATGAGAAAGATACAGAGCTTATGCTTTAGGGAAAATATTACATGTATAGAGTTAGAATGCAATAGAGAATCTTTTCAAAAGAGATTTATTTGGCCGCATAAGCTGAGTTTTAGAGGCTGGAGAAAGGTAGGAAGATGATTCCAGGCTTAGCTGCAGTACTCGAGATCTTGGTTCCTACCTGCAGGGGTCTTCCTTTCAGAATGAGGGATCTAGGTCCCTGACCAGGATCAAACCTGGGCCCTTTGCATTGGGAGCATGGAGTCTTAACCCCTGAACCATCAGGAAAGTCCCAGCAATAGAGATTCTGAAAGATACTTTTGTATAGTTGGCAAAAATATATGGATGTGGAAGATGGTGGCCCAGCAAGATGGGCATTTGTAGTGGGCAGGCAAAGCTGGTCATAAGGCCTGTTGGCTGGGCTGCCGTCTGAGGAGAGGTACAAGCTAGGAAGGTATTTCTGGAAAAGGTGCTTATTTGGTTTGACTGAAACCTGGAACCCTTCATGTAACGTAGTGATGGAGCATTTGTGGATGTTAAATTGTGAGTGCGTTGGGGGAACATTATGTGGCAAGGGTGAATACTTTATCTTTGAGGGGGTGACCAAAGGGGAGAGGTACAGGTTTTTGAGTGGGGCAGTGGCACGATTGGAGATTCATCTGGGGTAGCTATGACTGGAAGTACAGAGTTAGAAGAGGGAAAGTGAAGATGTGGAAACCCAGCAGGATTCAGAACTATGGGATTAGAGGAGATGGGGGCACCTGGGAGAAGTCTGGGTGGGGAATGGGGGAGAAGGATCGTGAGGGAGGTTCTCAAAGAGCAGATCCTAGCAACTGAGATCAGGACTGTGATGTTAAAAAACAAAACAGTGAAAATAAAACCAGAGCTCCAAAGGAGGGGCTGAGTTTTAGAGGCTAGAGAAGGCTAGGAAGATGATTCCAACATTATGGAGATGCTGAACTTGAGGTGTGAGAGGGGCATCCTATTGGAGATATTATCCAGCCTTCAGTTAGTGGCAACAGTCTGGAATTTGGGTATGAAGAAGTGATTTAAGATTAGGCCTTTGGGTTTTGACACATTCACCCTGAGATAGGCAGAGAAGGAAAACCAGGACCTGATTTAGCAGAACAGAAACATGGGGGGCTTTCAGTTCAGTTCAGTCACTCAGTCATGTCCAACTCTTTGCGACCCCATGAACCGCAGCATGCCAGGCCTCCCTGTCCATCACCAACTCCTGGAGTTTACCCAAACCCATGTCCATTGAGTCGATGATGCCATCCAACCATCTCATCCTCTGTCGTCCCCTTCTCCTCCTGCCCTCAATCTTTCCCAGCATCAGGATCCTTTCCAACGCATCAGCTCTTCGCATCAGGTAGCCAAAGTATTGGAGTTTCAGCTTCAACATCAGTCCTTCCAATGAACACTCAGGGCTGATCTCCTTTAGGATGGACTGGTTGGATCTCCTTGCAGTCCAAGGGACTGAGTCTCAAGAGTCTTCTCCAACACCACAGTTCAAAAGCATCAATTCTTTGGCACTCAGCTTTCTTCACAGTCCAACTCTCACATCCATACATGACCACTGGGAAAACCATAGCCTTGACTAGATGGACCTTTGTTGACAAAGTAATGTCTCTGCTTTTTTATAGGCTGTCTAGGTTGGTCATAACTTTCCTTCCAACGAGTAAGTGTCTTTTAATTTCATGGCTGCAATCACCGTCTGCAGTGATTTTGGAGCCCAGAAAAACAAAGTCAGCCACTGTTTCCACCGTTTCCCTATCTATCTACCATGAAGTCATGGGACCGAATGTCATGATCTTCGTTTTCTGAATGTTAAGCTTTAAGCCAACTTTTTCACTCTCCTCTTTCACTTTTGTCAAGAGGCTCTTTAGTTCTTCTGCACTTTCTGCCATAAGGCTGGTGTCATCTGCATATCTGAGGTTATTGATATTTCTCCCAGCAATCTTGATTCCAGCTTGTGCTTCCTCCAGCCCAGCGTTTCTCATTTTGTACTCTGCATATAAGTTAAATAAGCAGGGTGACAGTGTACAGCCTTGACATACTCCTTTTCCCACTTGGAACCAGTCTGTTGTTCCATGTCCAGTTCTAACTGTTGCTTCCTGATATGCATACAGATTTCTCAAGAGGCAGGTCAGGTGGTCTGGTATTCCCATCTCTTTCAGAATTTTCCACAGTTTATTGTGATCCACACAGTCAAAGTCTTTGGCATAGTCAATAAAGCAGAAATAGATGTTTTTCTGGAACTCTCTTGCTTTTTCCATGATCCATCGAATACTGGCAATTTGATCTCTGGTTCCTCTGCCTTTCTAAAACCAGCTTGAACATCTGGAAGTTCATTGTTCATGTATTGCTGAAGCCTGGCTTGGAGAATTTTAAGCATTAATTTACTAGCGTGTGAGATGAGTGCAGTTGTGCGACAGTTTGAGCATTCTTTGGCATTGCCTTTCTTTGGGATTGGAATGAAAACTGACCTCTTCCAGTCCTGTGGCCACTGCTGAGTTTTCCAAATTTGCTGGCATATTGAGCATAGCACTTTCACAGCATCAGCTTTCAGGATTTGAAATAGCTCAACTGGAATTCCATCACTTCCACTAGCTTTGTTCTTAATGATGCTTCCTAAGGCCCACTTGACTTCACATTCCATGATGTCTGGCTCTAGATGAGTGATCACACCATCGTGATTATCTGGGTTGTGAAGATCTTTTTTGTATAGTTCTTTTGTGTATTCTTGCCACCTCTTCTTAATATCTTCTGCTTCTGTTAGGTCCCTACCATTTCTGTCCTTTATTGAGCCCATCTTTGCATGAAATGTTCCCTTGGTGTCTCTAATTTTCTTGAAGAGATCTCTAGTCTTTCCCATTCTGTTGTTTTCCTCTATTTCTTTGCATTGATCACTGAGGAAGGCATTCTTATCTCTTCTTGCTATTCTTTGGAACTCTGCATTTAGATGCTTATATCTTTCCTTTTTTCCTTTGCTTTTTGCTTCCTGTCTTTTCACAGCTATTTGTAAGGCCTCCCCAGACAGCCATTTTGCTTTTTTGCATTTCTTTTTCTTGGGGATGGTCTTGATTCCTGTCTCCTGAACAATGTCACAAACCTCTGTCCATAGTTCATCAGGCACTCTATCTATCAGATCTAGTCCCTTAAATCTATTTCTCACTCCCACTGTATAGTCATAAGGGATTTGATTGAGGTCATACCTGAGTGGTCTAGTGGTTTTCTCCACTTT
The DNA here is from genome assembly GCF_014754425.2 of Oryx dammah. Lineage (NCBI taxonomy): Eukaryota > Metazoa > Chordata > Mammalia > Artiodactyla > Bovidae > Oryx > Oryx dammah. The sequence continues at coordinate 79,561,814 of NW_024070185.1, read as the reverse complement.
CTTCAATTTCAGTCTGAATTTGGCAATAAGGAGTTCATGATCCAAGCCACAGTCAGCTCCTGGTCTTGTTTTTGCTGACTGTATAGAGCTTCTCCATTTTTGGCTGCAAAGAATATAATCAATCTGATTTCGGTGTTGGCCATCTGGCTTTAAGAGCATATTTTGGAGAGAGATGGAGCTGGGCTTAGATTGGTGGCTCCTCTGTTTAATTTCTGTGAGGATTTGATACCATCCTATGAGCACACTTTTGACTTCCCCAGTGGCTCAGACGGTAAAGCGTCTGCCTACAATGCGGGAGACCTGGGTTCAATCCATGGGTTGGGAAGATCTCCTGGAAAAGGAAATGGCAACCCACTCCAGTATTTTTGCCTGGAAAATCCCGTGGACAGAAGAACGTGGTAGGCTATAGTCCATGGGGTCGCAAAGAGTTGGACACGACTGAGCGACATTTACTTTACTATGAGCACACTTTGGGCTGGCATGAACTTAAGCCAACATTGGGGTTTGCAGCCTTTGAAGCTGCTCTGGTTGGCACCCCTTCTTCAAAGTACAGTTGTCCCTAGATGTCCACAGGGGATTGGTTCCATGACACCCCACACCTACCAAAATCCATGGATGCTCAGGTCCCTTAGATAAAATGTCTGAGTACTGTCTGCCCTGAGTAATCTTGGGTTCAATTAACCACAGGTGAAAATTCGTGGATGCAAACCCCAGGATACCCAGGGCAGACTGTATTTCTGATCTGACCTTTGGACTTTCTGGGTTGGATGAATCGTTGGTCATTTACTTCAGAATCAATCAACAAGTCTGGTTACCTTCAGCTTTAGCAATAAGGGTTAAATAACAGTCTGCCTCCCTGTTTTCTTGTGAAGATGAGCTCTTCCCCCTTGGCTCTGGTGCATGCTAACTCAAGAACTTTACATGGTCATGCTGACCTCAGAAGGAAAAGATCTAGTTAGTTAGCAAATCAAGGAAGTCATCGAAAGTTTTCTTAAGTGTGGCCCTGACTCTGGTCCTTGTATCTAGAGAGGTGCTTCAGGAATGTTAAAGGAGACTTTCCCAGACCATCAGTAATCATAGACTTTATGGCTGTAAAACAGCTCTAGAAACTGTATGCAAATATAAAAAAGAAAAACATGCTAATATTTAGTCCAAATTTCTAAGGATTTGAAAACACTAGTCAAATGAACCTATCCTTCTAAAGAGTTTCCCACCATGTGAATTAAAGTGACTTATAGCTGTTTCACATTTTCAGTGAGGTTTATATAGTAAGCATAAAGGAAGAGAGATTACTTGCTGCATGGTGTAGCGAAAAAAAAAAAAAAGAGAGAGAGAGAGAGATTACAGACAGCAGCTTCTCAAGTTGATTTTTCTTCCTAAATTCCAGAGAGTTTTTTCTTCCCAAGCTCGGAGAACCTTTGTGTCACCAGGGATTTAAAAATGAACAGTCACGGAGACATAAACCTTGACAGAATGCTGTGCCACCCTGAACAACTGGGGCTGCAGGGCCAACTAATATGAATAAAATTGAGGTGACATGTCATATGCATCTGAAATGAAATAATATTCCCGGTTGGTCAAATGTGAACTTTGAGCACTTTCTTTTGCTTAGCTGTGACACTGTTCTGCATTGGCTGTCTTCCCAGAAGCTGCCTGAAAAACTGGTTCAGAAGTAGTTCCCCTCCCCCTCATCAGCCAACCAGTACCTAGTGGGTTCCTGTGGAACAGGCACACACAGCACCACACGTGGGGCTCCATTAAGAACGGTGATGGCTGCCACTGGCCTCTATGAACCAGGTGCATCAGGTGGGTTGGTCCTCGTCCTTACAAAGCCTAGAAATGACCCATCAGGGAGCTGAGACAACTTGGTGAAAATCATGTAATCAGCAAGAGGAAAAGGCAGAATTTGAGCCCAGGTCCCTCTGGTGCTTCTCGGCAGGGTTGTATTCCTGCTGAAGGGTGTTAGGGGTGGGATTCTGTTTTCCTGCCGACTTCCTTGGCACCAGTCTCTGTTCTAAGTCCTTTAGATGTCAACCTATTTACACTCCTTCTCTACAGACTGTGCCACAGATACACTAAATTCCAATTTTACCAAAGATCAGAGATGCTAAGAGATTGACACAGAATTGTTCAGCATGTGGCAGAGCTGGGATTTGAACCCTCATGGTCTAGGGTCCCAGTTCATGGAGGAAAGCCCTTGATGCTGTTGCCTTTCCCTGCTGCTGCTGCCTATGGCCATCAGGTTATATAGTGAAGGCTCTATCCTTTGGGACCTTTGATGGAATGATGACTGATCAAAATGCAGAAGAGTATTGCTTTTAAGGAGCTTCCCAGGTGGCTCAGTGGTAAAGAATCCACCTGCCAAGCAGGAGACCTGGGTTTGACCCCTAGATAGGGAGGATCTCCCTGGAGAAGGAAATGACAACCCACTCCAGTATTCTTGCCTGGAGAATCCCCATGGACAGAGGAGCCTGGTGGGCTATAGTCCATGGCGTCACAAAGACATGACTTAGCAACTAAACAGCAGCAGCATTGTTTCTAAAGGATTTTCTGAAAACTTTTGAAGAAAATAAACTCTGTTCTTTAGCTAATTAGTTCCTTGAGGATTTTCTTAGGGCCTTTTTCTTCTGTCAAAGTTGCAGAAGCCTTGGGACTTCCCTGGCAGTCCAGGGAAGACTCTGCACTTCTAATGCAAAGGGTTTGGGTTTCATCCCTGTTGGGCAACTAAGATCCCACATGCCAGGGGAGTGTGGCCAAAAAGTAAAAAAAGAAAAAAAAAAAGTTGCAGACGCCTTTCCTGCTTCCGACTTTTCACTGATCCATAGCATATGTACTGTCCAGGTCTCACTTCCCTTCTGGGGAACCCTCGTGAGGCGTCTTGGGGGAAGCCTGACTGAACATTTGCTTAGTCCTGGCTCATCATTCCTGGGCAGGATGAAGCAGGGTTGTGTGAGATAAAGCTAACTTCACGTGCTAAGGGGCACCATACAGAAACCAAGGTGATGGGGGTATTGACTCCGATATCGTCACCACTGAGATGGCAGGAATTCTTCATTCATTGGAATTCTTCATTCTGAAGCCTGTTTCTACCTTAGAGTCACTTTCCTGATCCTTCTTGAAGACCTTCCTAACACAAGGTCTCACTAAGGGAAACCTTCCCACAAGATGTCCTAGAAAGTGCCTGAATCTTGACTTTAAGGGGCCCAGAATAACCTCTCTTCATTTTTTTTTTATGCTTCACAGGCAACTGGAGGAAAGATGGGGAAGGATATTTCTGGTTAGAACAGAGGAGGGAGCCTCCACAGTGGTAAAGAGGAGGATGGAGAGGTGACCCCCTGTCCAGGCAGGGAGGCAGGGCCATCACAGAGGTCTGCATGGTTTGGCCATGAAGATGGCCATTTGGGTTCTGGTGTGGTGAGTGTCCCCCACAGTGTTCATCCTGCAGCTGTTATATGGCCCCATCTGACTCCCCATGAGAGGTGGTGTGACCCCAGGGCAGGAGCCACCTTATAACCCTAGAACAGCAGTGTGGAACCTGGCTGGTGGTCCCGGCTGGATGAGCCAGCTGCCCTGAGGCTGACTACAGCCTCTTAGAGCCCACAACATGGGAAAGACTTTGAGGTTTAAAAAGTTACTTGTATAAATGTGCACAGAGCAACCCCTCCCATTTGGAAATATGTGAAAAACAAAGTCCTTTGGATAAATTACTAACCCAGAGCTGTTCTTTGCAATCATTACTGGCTGGCTTATTTGGACTCTCTTAGGGTTTTGTCATAGCTTCATTTTTGTTTGGAAAACATCCAAAGTATCCTTCAGCTGGAACTGCTCCCTCACAGTGAGATCTTCCTTGACCATCTTGACCCTTTCCCAGCTGTCCCCCAGCACCTTGTTTCCTTTTATTAAAATGAGAGCACCTGTCACTTTCTGACGTTATCTTATTCATTCAGAAGTATGTATTGATTTCTTGTTTTCCTCACTCACTAAACTCCATGAGGGTTAGATGCTGAATGGCATCTTGTTTAGCACTCTAACCCCAGCACTCAGTACAGTGGGGACAAAAAATATTTGCAGAATAACTAATCACACAGACCTTTGGGAAGATGTTGAGTGAGAGGGCTGAGGCCTGACTGCACTTCACCCATCTCACTGAGCCAGGTGCCTGAGCAGGTGGAACATGGACAATAAGTATTGCCCATGCTTGCGTCGTTGGCTTATCCACCTGTCCCAGCCCCCCAGGCCTCCCTGGAGCTGTCCCCATAGGCCAGTCCCTCTGGGGACTGTGCCAGAGGCTTCCTCCACACTCCAGGGTGTGGAGTGACCTTGAAGTCTACTGATTCCTATGCTCATTTCTTCAGGCTTGAGTTTCTATTCTCTTCAGTGTATACCTTTTAGCAAGTATTGCTTGAGGGCCTACTATGTGATGGAAGCTGGGACACAGTGGGGGAAAACATACCCCTCTGTCCTCATCCTCATGGAATTCAAAGTTAATCATGGCAACACGATGATGGGTGAAGCAAGGAGGATCTTGAGAACCCTCTCATAGTACTGCAGATTCTTAATGAGTGCTCCTTTTAGTGGGCAAACAAGGGATTTAACATTGAGAGTCAAGGGCTGTGCTAAACCCTTTGTGTATATGTGATGTGTGTAATCCTCCAACAGCCCCATGAGGCATCACTGCCCTCCATGTTCATGAGTGAAAAGGAGAGCTCAGAGAAAGCAAAGGGTTTGTAGAGCTGCGGGCTGAGCCAGGTCTCTGTCAGGAAGCCCATATTCTTTTCCATCAATGTTGTTTGCCCTTTTGAATTAGTGATGATTTGAATGGTGGAAATGTCAGGCTAGGAAAGAGAGCCAATTGGTGCCAGTAGGGCTGTTGAGGGAGATGGAGGCCAATGAGTGGCTGGGTCCAGCCAGGCCCTAGTTCAACTCAGAATCTGGCTGCCTTCCTTCTTCACCAACATCAGCCTCACAATTGAAGTGAAAAAGAGATTGTGTGGAAGGAGAAGCAAAACCTCAGCTGCAAGTCTGATAGATCCCTTGGTCTTCATTCATGAAATAGGAGTGACATAATGAAAAGAAAAGGGCTCAGAAGAGGGCTGGAGGGATGAGATGATGTTTCCAGGTGGGCAGGAGAATGATGCTGAAAGAGACGACACTGGAGAATGGGCTCGGTAATAACTGGAGTTACTTCCTGGAGAGAGTCAGGCCAGATGAGCCATTTGGGTGCTGGCTCAGTTTTGGCCAGCCGGAGTCTTCCAAGTTATGTGTAGAGAAAATGCATCTTCAAGAGTTGAAGCAGTGAATACCATGACAGTCAGTCCCCAGATAAGTGCTCCCAGCAATCTCAGCCAGGGTGCCCCGTAACACCCACTCTCAGCTGTTTGGCATTATCTTCAGTGCTCTTACGCGTTCCCTCTCCACATCCAGCCTCTTCTCATGTTCTGTGCGTTCTTCCTCAAAAACATTTCCCCTCCTTTCAATGTTCCTGTTCAACCCCAGGCTATGACAACCCTTTTCTTCCCTCATTCTAACAAACTAGGCTCTACTTTGGACCAACTCTTTGGTTTCTGGGAATTCCACAATTACTGATTTGCAGGTACCTTGCAAATAAAGTAAGGACTCCGGACTTCCCACTCCCTCCACCCCCTCGGACTCCTGCTGGAGGTTGTGAGGTACCACCAGTAGGGGCCTGGCCTGGAAATCAAAGTGAGCTTCTCACCTCTGCTCTGCTGCTCCAGTTTAGAGAAGGTGTCTTAGAGTGAGCTTCCTCTATAAAATGAGGTGGTGGGATCTGTCAATATTTATTTTCTTTTAGGATCTTGTCAGCTATAAAACCGTAGATCCCTTGGCTTAGTTCCCATCTCAGGCTCCCTCCCACAGAGAAGGTTTCTTTACTTGCTTTGTCTCTCACCTAACTCATTGTACATTAACTCATGCATTCAGGGGTAAAAATTGGTTATTGGTGGTGGTGAAAAAAACAGTCATTTTAGGTATGAAACATATGGACATATAGTGCATAAATAGACACACTGTATCTGTAATATTAAGTTTTCCTGGGGGAGTGTGTTAGAGAAAAAAAAAATAAGCCTCCTTAGGCCATAATGAAAAAAAGGCTAAGAAACACGGGTTTAACCACAAAGCTGTGCTGGTTATCATGCTAGGCATTGGACAGGTGAGTGAGTGACAATATTGCCTTCCTTTCAGAAGCCATTCCAGATAGATGGCCATCCTTCTCATTCTGTTTCTCCCAAACCATGCGTCTCCTTTCATTTCTTCTAAATCATACCAAATGCTCTCTTTTAGTGACTTTATAGAAGCATTAACATTCTGGTGTTCATGGCTTATCTTTTTGTGGCTTTTTTTGCCTCTAGCTATGGAATTGCTGGCACTACGAATGTGACGGGAGATCAAGTGAAGAAGCTGGATGTCCTCTCCAATGATCTGGTTGTTAATGTGTTAAAGTCATCTTTTGCCACCTGTGTTCTTGTGTCAGAAGAAGACAAACATGCCATCATAGTAGAACCTGAGAAAAGGGTGAGTCTGCTCCCGTGCTGCTGAGGGTTTTAATGTAATCATTTTTCTTTCTGGCTTCATCAATGACTCCACTTGTTCAACCAAGCTGGATTCTTAAGACTTACCCTAGATCCCTCCTGAACCACCAGTCATCATTTCACAGATTCCTCCTCACTGCCATATCTCAGACTGTCCTCTCCTGTCTGCACTTTCACCACAGTCCATTCTGTTATCATCTCTCCTATGTGCTCATTCATGGGAGAGACTCAAATATACTCATATTTATCTCCACTTCTTTTAATTGTCATGTTCAAAGCTCTACAAAGTCTGTCTTCTGTTAACTACATCCCAATCTAAACTGCTAGCAGTTCCTATCAGTGATTCATGCATTGGAATCCATTGGGATCTTATTAATCTTGTTACCAAACTTAGGTTGCTCAAGAATCAAATACTGAGAGAAAAAAAAGTGAAAGTGAAAGTTGCTCAGTCGTGTCCGACTCTTTGCAACCCATGGACCGTATAGTTCTCTGGACCAGAGAACTAGGCCTGAATTCTCTAGGCCAGAATACTGGAGTGGGTAGCCTTTCCCTTCTCCAGGAGAGCTTCCCAACCCAAGGATAGAACCCAGGTCTCCTGCATTGCAGGCAGAGTCTTTCCCAGCTGAGAGACAAGGGAAGCCCACTGAGAGACAAGTGTTGGGTAAAAGGAAAGATAGCTTTATTGAGGAAACCAGTAATGTTGGGGAGAAGGTGGACTCATGTCTCAAAGAACAAACTCCCTGCTGCTGATCTAGGGGCAAGAGTTTTTAGACGGGAGTTTCAGGGGGTTATCGGCAGAGGGAAGGAGCTGTATGCAGAATAGCGCATTGGCTCTGACAGTCTTGAAACTGGCCATGTAGTGGTCTGATCAGTGTCACCTTGATTGTTCTAAATACAGCTAGTCTTCAACTCCAGGGTCAGTTTGTTCCCATCTCCTTGAAGCTAGTTCTTAAAAATAATTGTGTAAGCTTAATGGTTAGCCTGGTTTTCATGTAGGTAACTTCTTCTACCTGGTGGGGGATTCAGCATCTGCAAAACAGCTCAAGGGATATGGCTCAGAAGAAAGAAATGAAGGTTCTTGACTTTGTTTAATGACTAAACTATTATTTGGTCTTCCTTGATTGTTTTCTTTTGTTTTCGAATTTTGTCACTTCTATGATTGAATTTATTCTTTGGCCAAAGTGTTTTTCTACAGACAAAAGGCAGGCAGAGGACATAGGGGTGGGGGAGAGGATCTCTCCTAAGAAACCCTATAGGGTCCTGCTCCACTCCAATCTGATTGCTTCTTGAGGGCAGAGAATAATTTCTATTCTTCTCTGTATCCCAGCATCTGGCACAATACCTGATACATTGTAGGGGATCAACAATAGATTATTGTTGAAAAGGTGAATGAAAGGGTATATCCAGGTTTTATTGAACAACAATCACATAATACTAATAATACCTTTTGAGTAGAAAAATGCAGTTATATGGCTTACTATCTTTCCCGGTTTGAGATGAATTGAGGACATGAAGGAGTATGATGAGAAAAAAGCAACAGGAGGTCAATTTAAAGATACTGCCTGATATCCAATCTGACCTTTATAAGAGGAATGGAGAGTCACATCCGATTTGATTGCTTTATGTCATTCCTAAAATACTACTGAAGTTCATATTGTTCTCTGCTGTGTTTCTAAAGGTACTTGTCAGTTTGGGGCATGTTCATTTTAGGATTGAACTTGCTGTTTAATATTCTCTGTGCCCAACTTCTCTGATTACAATGTACTGTAGTGATAAGCATACTCCTGTTTTCCTGATGACAGTTTCTCCTGCATTGTCCAGGAGGATTTGTTAAGAGCAAGAAGCCAGGGAATCAGAGAATTGCCTTAATAATTTGATGCAAAAATTTAAAAACCACATATTAAAGTGGCTAACCTGGAGATGGAAAATTTCCAGTGATATACTGGTAAACTGTCTGTCTATAAGAAAAAAAAAATCTTTAATTTGTAGCACTTGTCACTTGAAACTGTGAAGTAGTGTCCCATAATTGATTTTAAGTTATCAACATGACATCACTGAAAATAAAGTTGGGAAGAGACGTGCACAATTGGCTCTTGAGAACCAATACCAGTCAGCTCCAGAGTACCCCTGAAAATCCTGTCCATAGAATGAATCTTTGGTAGTTCCGCTACAGTTGAGGGTTATTTCCTTTGGGAATTATAATAGGAATATGGGTGAGAACTCTGCATTGTAACCCCAAGTGTGGTCTGTAGGAACTACATGAAAATTTTCTTATAGACCTTAATGTTGACTTTATTTCACCTAAATTATAACATTTGTGGCTCAAACAGTAAAGAATCTCTGCAATGTGGGAGACATGGTTTTGATCCCTGGGCTGGGAAGATCCCCTGGAGAAAAGAATCGGTACCCACTCCAGTATTCTTGCTTGGAGAATTCCATGGATGAATAGAGGAGCCTGGCAAGCTACGGTCCATGGGGTCACAAAGAGTCAGACACGACTGAGCAACTAACATTTCCCTTATGAATAAAGAGAATGAAGTGACTAATCTTGTTTCTCTTCTTCCTTGACTGACAGGAAACTCAAACCAGAATGATGATTCATTCAAATCAATGATATAATAAATTATTACTTAATATTTGTATTTCTCACCTTCATGTATGCCTCCTATTCTGTGTTTCTCTTCCTAATGATCTTTTGATATATATTTGTTATTGTTTTCACTCTATGTATCATCTCATACCTTCCCTGATAGAGTATAAACATATTTCTTGAATTTCCCCTTAGATTTCTTCTTTTAACCTCTTAGTGTATATTCTCTGTTTTGTTACAGTGTATTCATTTTTAAAGCAAAGTTGTATTAATATTTTCTTTCTTTTTTGTTCAGGGTAAATATGTGGTCTGTTTTGATCCCCTTGATGGATCATCCAACATCGACTGCCTTGTGTCCATTGGAACCATCTTTGGCATCTACAAAAAGGTAAAATGTAATGGATCAAGCAGCTGGTTTGGGATCAAAAGTAGAGTTAAGGTTGAACATCTAGTCCTGTTTCACTGTTGATGGCACAGTCAGACTGTACATCATGAAACCCCATGAGGCTTGATGTAGTGGGGGTAGCCTATCCCTTCTTCAGTGGATCTTTCTGACCCAGGAATTGAACCAAGGTCTCCTGCATTGCAGGCAGATTCTTTACCAGCTGAGTAACCAGGGAAGCCCCAAAGTGAAAGTGTTAGTCACTCAGTTGTGTCCAACTCTTTGTGACCCCATGGACTGTAGCCTGCCAGACTCCTCTGTCTGTGGAATTCTCCAGGCAAGAATACTGGAGTAAGCCATTCCCTTCTCCAGGGGATCTTCCCAACCCAGGGATCAAACACAAGTCTCCCACATCACAGACAGATTCTTTACCATCTGAGCCACCAGAAAAGAAAAACCCTTATTTCTCAAGTTATGACTTTTTCCAGCATTAACTGCATAGTGAAAATCTATTAAGTTGTTAAAAGAAAATGTAGTAAGAGGTAGGTGGGAAGAGATGGTGCATAGCTGTAGTACTGATAACCATGTGAATTGAGAATTATGAGAGTGTGACAACAGTAAGGATTATATCAAAACTATCCTTTAAATTTTCTAAATCAAGTCTGCAAACTATGGTCTCCCCCGGCCAAATCCAGCCCATTGCCTGATTACTATGGCCTGTGAACAAAAAATAACTCTTTGGCATTTTTGAATGGCTAAAAAGAAAATTAAAAGAATAATATTTCATGACCTGTGACATTTATATGAAGCTTAATTTTCAGTCTCCATAAATAAAGTTTTAATGGCATATGGTCAGCTCGCTTGTTTACATGTTGCCTTTGGCTGATTTTGCACTACACAGGCAGGGTTAAGTGGTTGTGATAAGGACTGTGACAGTAAAGCCTAGAATATTTACTCTTTGTTGGTTTATGGGAGGAGTTTGCTGACCCTAAACTCCTTTGCTATAAATTACAGAAAGCACACTGGTACAGCATGGGGATCCAGATTTCTGCCCTGTGTCTCTTCTACTCACATGACCTGTGCAGGAACTCTACCTCTAAAGCTTCTCTTTAAGTCTGTGCGTGGAGGGCTAGGGGATGGATGTTGGTGGAAGAGAGTTCAAATATACAGACAAGTGAAAAATAGATAAATACCTGTGAGTCCATCATAAAACACGATGAAATCTAAAATGTGTCATCTTGTCTTCAGCCCTCTTGTTTATTTTAGAAATAAAACTTTACAGATGCCTTTGAGGCTGAGCCCTTTCCTTCATCTTAATGGATGAGGCGGCTAATTCAGCTGACCTCCAAGGTTCCTCCAACTCCCCCATTCTGAGATATAGTGGCCATAACTTAAGAACTGAGACTGCAATTTGTGCTTTACTTTTCAAAGTGACTTGCTGTCTAGTATTGCACATAATCTCCTTTCAAACATGGAAAGTAGGACCACCATGGGACAGTTTTCTTTTGTTACTGAAATAAATTTTGCATTTGTCTTGGCTGGGAGGCAGTTTAAGTAATTGAAGGTTCTAATACTCATACTAGAAAAACAAAGGCGGGAATTAATCTATCTTTCAAGTCATACCATGAAATATTCCATTCTTGGTATACATATGCAGGCATGTAATTTTACCTGCAAGTTAGCAGATCTAAATATTATAGTATACAAGAGAGCTTTGTAGCAAAATTCTTTATATAGAGGTAGACTTTTGGTTAATGACTCAACCAAAGCTAAAGCAGCATTAACATTTGCCAGCCCCAGTTTCTGCCTCAAGCCCCCTCTCCCAATAAAGACTCTTTTAAGGAAAAAAAATATTGGGAAACTGACACTGAATCAACTGAAAAAAATATCAACTGAAAAAAATAAAAACAGCTTGCAACAGCAGCTTGAATTACAAATGCTGGAAGAACTCAACAATGCATCTCCACACTCTTCTCAATAAACCTGAAGTGACTCTCTTAAAGACTGAGAGAGATGATGAGTGTCACATTGCCTTTAAATCATTTCCGTTTTCAAAAGCCTTATTGATTGTTTGAAGTCATTTGAGAGCTTACAGGGCATAAATACTGAAATGTCTGATGTTTTAAAGGAGACCTCTCCTGGCTCAGAGGTTAAAACGTCTGCCTGGAATGTGGGAGACCCGGGTTTGATCCCTGGGTCGGGAAGATCCCCTGGTGAAGGAAATGGCAACCCACTCCAGTACTCTTGCCTAGAGAATCCCATGGAGGGAGGAGATCCCTAAGAGATCCCTTTGGAGCCTGTTTCCAGGCATCTTGTGTGCAAGACCAGCTCACTGTTGCTGGATTCCAGTTACCAACTGATGTTATGCCACTGAGTGGGTGCACCAGGAAGCTGAATTCCAGCCCAGAACCAGCTCTGCATAAAGCAGGAGAAAGTGAAAGTGAAAGTGAAATTGAAGTCGCTAAGTCGTGTCCGACTCTCTGCGACCCCATGGACTGTAGCCCATCAGGGTCCTCTGCCCATGGAATTCTCCAGGCAAGAATACTGGAGTGGGTTGCCATTTCCTTCTCCAGGGGATCTTCCTGACCCAGGGATCAAACCCAAGTCTCTTTAAGTCTCCTGTATTGGCAGGAGGGTTCTTTACCACTAGCACCACGTGGAAAGCCCTTTCTTTTAAATCTTAAGTTAAATATCTTTCATGTGAGATGATTTTTCGACCTCTCTCTAGTGTGCTTACCCTCTATTGGATACATTCTAATTTTTAATATCCATTAAAAATATCCAGTCCCCAAAACTAAAAGGAGAGTTTCAGAAGTGCTCTAGCAGCTTCAGAATCCAATTCACTTTCCTTAACTGGACACAGAAAAACTTAATAGCCATATGGAATATGGCTTTCTGACATTGACACTTACTAGGTTTGTGGGACCTTGGGCAATATAACCTCTTGTTTCCTTATCCATAAGGAGAAGATATTGAAAATTAAGCATAACAGCAACGAAAATAGTGCCTGGCACATAAAAAGTGCTCAATAAATAGTAGCCATTAATATTACTTGTTTTTTCTATTAATATTCAACACACAGTTTCACAATTCAAACCAACTTAAGGAAAGAAAGGAAGGAGGGAAAGGAATGGAAAATGATTGGTGTATGTAACTAGAAAGTCCACTGGGTAGTACAGCTGTCTTTAAGGACTCAGACACTCACATAACAGGACACTTTCTCTCTATCTCTATAGCTCCCTCCTTTCTGGTAGAAGAATGGCTCCCAGTAGGTCTGGGCTTACATTCGATCCTTTCAGTGACTCAAACAGAAGATGCAAAACTTAGACTTCCCTGATGGTCCAGTGGTTAAGAATTCACGTGCCATTGCAGGGGACATGGGTTCTATCCCTGGTCCCAGAAGATTCCACATGTATAGGGCAACTAAGGCCATGTGCCACAACTACTAAGCCTGCACGCTGGAACCCAGATGCCCTAGAACCCACTGCACTGAACCTACATGCTGCAGCTACTGAGGCCTGTGCACCTAGAGCCTGTGCTCCTCAACAAGAGAAGCCACTGCAATGAGAAGCCCACTCACCACAAAGGAAGAGTAGCCTCCACTTGTTGCAACTAGAGAAAGCCCGCATGTGGCAATGAAGACCCATCACAACCAAAAGATAAATAGATAAGTAAAAGAAGAAGGAAGACTCTTGTCCAACAATTTCAACAGGGATTTCACCTCATCAGCCCTGCTTGGCTTGACTTAAGTCATGAGTCCATCTCTCAAGCAGTCACTGTGGCCTTAGGCATGCAGTGATCTGACTGGTCAAGTCAGGGTCATGTGCCCACCATTGGAGCTAAGAGTGAGGGGGACAGTATCTTAAGGAAGATTAAAGTTCAGTTGTCAGCAGAAGAGTGAAGCATGCTGGCCAGGCAAAATCAGCTGATGTTCATCCCACATTATACACCCCTTGAGAGCAGGGACCTCCTTTTATATATATTTTTTGTGCACTAGGTTGGTACAGTAGTGAGTAATATTGGCTGAGTTACTGGAGATGCTGCCAAATGCCCTGTGAGAACTTCTAGGGAGGGTTGGGTTGTCCCTCTGTGGGAAGACTATCTGTTGACATGACAGCCCCACACCACTTGTGCCTGACATTCTCCTCCACCACCTCAAGTCTCCAGAATCCATGGTGTCTTTTATGCTCTATATGGAGTAGCATGGGTTAAAACAAAGCAATACCTGCAGTGGGTGGTGGCCTATGATAAGCAGAAAAAGGTAGGGTCCGAGGCTTTCTAATTTTTACCAAGCTTTATGCACATTGGTCTGTGAGCATCCACATGAGACTGTAATAGTTTCTTTTTGAACAAAGGTATTCATTGTTGGGGGTTTGGAGGAGGTTGGGCATTAGAAAGGGGTTTGGGCTAGAAAAAAATTCCTCCACCTCCATGACTAGATGGAATTACTTTGTATTTCTTTTGAGCATATGGATCATAGATAATGTTCAGTTCAGTTCAGTTCAGTTGCTCAGTCGTGTCTGACTCTTTGCAACCCAATGACTCATAGCACACCAGGCCTCCCTGTACATCACCAGCTCCCGGAGTTTACTCAAAGTCATGTCTATCGAGTTGTTGATGCCATCCAGCCATCTCATCCTCTGTCGTCCCCTTCTCCTCCTGCCCCCAATCCTTCCCAGCATCAGAGTCTTTTCCAATGAGTCAACTGTTCGCATGAGGTGGCCAAAGTATTAGAGTTTCAGCTTTAGCATCAGTCCTTCCAATGAACACCCAGGACTGATCTCCTTTAGGATGGACTGGTTGGATCTCCTTGCAGTCCAGGGGACTCTCAAGAATCTTCTCCAACACCACAGTTCAAAAGCATCAATTCTTTGGCGCTCAGCTTTCTTCACATCCATACATGACCACAGGAAAAACCATAGCCTTGACCAGACAGACCTTTGTTGGCAAAGTAATGTCACTGCTTTTTAATATGCTGTCTAGGTTGGTCATAACTTTCCTTCCAAGGAGTAAGCGTCTTTTAATTTCATGGCTGCAGTCACCATCTGCAGTGATTTTGGAGCCCAAAACAATAAAGTCTGACACTGTTTCCACTGTTTCCCCATCTATTTGCCATGAAGTCATGGGACCGGATGCCATGATCTTCGTTTTCTGAATGTTGAGCTTTAAGCCAACTTTTTCACTCTCCTCTTTCACTTTTATCAAGAGGCTTTTGAGTTCCTCTTCACTTTCTGCCATAAGGATGGTGTCACCTGCATATCTGAGGTTATTGAGATTTCTCCCAGCAATCTTGACTCCAGCTTGTGCTTCTTCCAGCCCAGCGTTTGTCATGATGTACTCTGCATATAAGTTAAATAAGCAGGGTGACAATATACAGCCTTGACATACTCCTTTTCCTATTTGGAACCAGTCTGTTGTTCCATGTCCAGTTCTAACTGTTGCTTCCTGACCTGCATATAGGTTTCTCAAGAGGCAGGTCAGGTGGTCTGGTATGCCCATCTCTTGAAGAATTTTCCACAGTTTCTTGTGATCCACACAGTCAAAGGCTTTGGCATAGTCAATAAAGCAGAAATAGATGTTTTTCTGGAACTCTCTTGCTTTTTCAGTGATCCAGCAGATGTTGGCAATTTGATCTATGGTTCCTCTGCCTTTTCTAAAACCAGCCTGAACCTCTGGAAGTTCATGGTTCACGTATTGCTGAAGCCTGGCTTGGAGAATTTTGAGCATTACTTTACTAGCGTGTGAGATGAGTGGAATTGTGCGGTAGTTTGAGCCTTCTTTGGCATTGCCTTTCTTTGGGATTGGAATGAAAACTGACCTTTTCCAGTCCTGTGGCCACTGCTGAGTTTTCCCAATTTGCTGACTTATTGAGTGCAGCACTTTCACAGCATCACTTTTCAGGATTTGAAATAGCTCAACTGGAATTCCATCACCTCCACTATACCAAGGGAACATTTCATGCCAAGATGGGCTCGATAAAGGACAGAAATTGTATGGACCAAACAGACGCAAAAGATTTTAAGAAGAGGTGGCAACAATACACAGAAGAACTGTACAAAAAAGATCTTCACAACCCAGATAATCATGATGGTGTGATCACTCACCTAGAGCCAGACATCCTGGAATGTGAAGTCAAGTGGCCCTTAGAAAGCATCACTAGATAATGTTACCATTTCTTATTCCACACAAGGAAGTTGAAGGGTTGAGATTATTTGGTGACAGTATTTCAGGGAAAAGTGGTTCATTCTTTAAAAAAATTAAAAAAAAAAATGTTTGACTGTGCTGGGTCTTCACTGTTGCAAGAGGGCTCTCTCTAGTTGCAGCAAGTAGAGGCTACTCTCTAGTTGTGGTGCTTTTGCTTCTCATTGCCGTGATTTCTCTTGTTACACATGGGCTTAGTTGCTCTGAGGCATATGGACTCTTCCCGAACCAGGAATTGAACCCATAGCCCCTTCATTGGCAGACAGATTCTTAACCAATGGACCATCTGGGAAATACAAGCTTGTTCTTTCTTGTGCCACAGGCAGACACGGATGATTCTGGATGAGGTGACTCTCTGAGGGACTTTTCTTGATAAAGAACTGACTACTCCAAGCCTCCAGGGGCTTCCAGTCAGCTTATCTGTTTACATACTGACTTTGTTCTATTTTGTGCTGCACTTGCAGGGTTAAGTAGTTATGATAGAGGAGATGTTTAGAGCCTGCCTGTTTTCTTCCTGGTATATCACTGGTGTTGAAGGAAGTCGATTCCTCTTTCAAGCTTGTGCACTCGCAAAATTTGGAGTTTGAGAAAACAACTTAAATATCTGATACTGCGTTTAGTCTGTGTTTAGCTGCACTGTACTACCCTGTGAATACAAACCAAACTAAATCAAATAACTTGGCCCAACCCAACCAGCCAAGAAACCAACCAACCTTCTAGATGAAAACTATTAAACACAAAGCTTGGAGATATGAGAAAGAAAAGGAAAGAGGGGATTTTTTTTTTGTGACTCTTCCTTTTACATGAGTAGTTCTTAAGCTTCCATGTGAGAGTCACCGATGGTGCAAGGTAAAATGCGGATTCCCAGGGCCCACCTTAGAAAATCTGACTTTGTAAAGTTTAGGTCACAGGCCCAGAATTGCATTTTAAATAAACATCTCAAGTGATTCTGAGGTACATGGACTCTGGGTCACACATTCAAAAGTTATAGGAAAAATTACCAGGAATGTGTTTGCTGAGGTGACCTCCATCTCCAGTATCATGATGTGAGTTCCCTTATTTATTCTCAGGCCTTAGAATCTGTGGCTGGGAAAGGAATAAATGAAATTTGCAGAAACTGTTCATTTTCATTTCTGTTTAAATTCAAGTAGAGAGTTTTCAAGCAGAAAGATTTGTTTGAGGCTGTTTTGAGGACCATAAAGGCCAGTTGTTAAGAAGATAATTATTAGTGACTACTGCTTAGGAGCCATGCCCTTAAGTTGTTCCTTTCCTTAGTATTAGGGAACAAACTGAGGCATTGACCCAGTGGGCTGTGTTTTTAATGAAAAACAAAGGAGATTAGAGTAGATGTGATCTTCTAAGTGTAAGTATTGTTTTGTTAAATTTTTGTAGTTGTGTTGGTACTGGTTTGTGCTATAAAATGTATTTTTCACTGTGGGTCATGATTAAAACCATGGAGAGCATTGTCCTGCATGGTAATGGCCCTGGAGAGATAGTGTCTGTATTTCTGAGAATTTCTTTGTGTGACTATGGAGCATGTTGCTCACTGGAGTATGTGCCACAACTGGCAGGAGCTCAGGAAATTGATTTCCTTGCCAGACTGGTAGCCGTGCAGCCCAGTTTTAATTTGTTTAAATAAAGATAGAGTGGGCAAGGGAAAGACATTGATGCCTGTAATAAGATTAAATTAGTGGGCGCTGGCATGGAGGCATGCTCTTTTTTTGAGAGTGATAATGGAGAAATGAAGGAATATCAAATTAGTAAGATTGAAGGAGGACTCAGATTGGAACGATGGATCCAGATGCAGGAAATTTGGGTTTTGGTGGGAAGGTCGCTGTAGTAATATAATCAGGATATGACTGGTGTGTGGAGGAAGCGTTCCTCCCTGCCCCCGCCCACCCCCCATCTAGGAAGATGCCCTATTTCATTAGGAGAGCACCTTGATAATGCATCTTGCTAAGGCAGGAACTGCAAAAAGAACCACAAAACAGAACAAAACAAAAATGTGTTTTGTTTTCTTTCTTGTCCTAGATTTCAAAAGATGACCCTTCTGAGAAGGACGCTCTGCAGCCAGGCCGGAACCTGGTGGCTGCTGGCTATGCGCTCTATGGCAGTGCCACCATGTTGGTCCTGGCCATGGTGAATGGAGTCAACTGCTTCATGCTGGACCCGGTGAGAGATCCTGGAGTAGGGGGCGAAGTTAGGTGCTTGGCTGGTGGCTGTGAGTGCCTGTTGTGTGTGTGGCAGTGGGAGTCAGTTCCTAAAGCTGGAAGATGAGGCCCATGGAGGGACAGAGATGATGGGGTGGGGAAGCGGGATAGAGAGATGGATGGACCATATGTGTACATCTGAGGGGACAAATGGTGTCTGTCCAGAGCACAAGAGGGAGTCTTGGTTTCACAATAAATTCTTTAGGGCAGACATTACTGAGCTGACTCAGATGCCTGCTGGGCTGGACAGGCCACAAAATGAGTGGAGTGTGCTGGGGCAGGATGGCGGGTGCTGTGATGGGCAGTGGGGGGCACAGGGAACTGGGGAGGTACAGTGGTTGTTACTCCTTGGGAATAGCGGCTCACTCTTCCACGGCTTCCAGTGTTTCAAGAAACACTGGATTTTTAGAAAATGTTAGGCTTCTGGATGTGTAAAACACTGTGCTAGCCAACTAAAGCATGTTTATAGACCAGATGGGGCCCATAGATGGTCTGTTTGCCACCCACTCTCTCCATTACCAGTTTATTTTCCAGAGGTGAATGGGTGTCCCAGCTGAAGCAGTAGACTGCCTCATTTCTTCAAAATTAGCTCCCAGATTCATTTGATGTGCATTGCAACATCAAATGAAATGCAAGCTTCAGTGCATGCAAACCTTCAGTGAACCCTTGTGGTTCTGAAAGACTTTGATGAGCTCGAGGAAGTGGAAATAAGGAAATGAAGATAATTTCTTAGTCTACCTTATAGAGGAAACTCCCTCATGAAGAGGAGCCCAAGGTGCCATGAAAAATATTCATTAGCAATTTTAATTTGAGGATAATTTCTTCCATATGTCTATTAATTGGGGTTGTTTATTTACTCTATTAGATGACAGTTTTAACAGAGCAGATAATCCAGGCAAAGAACTCTCTTTAAATATGTTGCCCAATTAAACCCACCTTTGATATGGACTCCATAGAATCATCTTCAGTAGGTATGCCTTGGGTCCAGTGTCCCAAGGGAAAAAGAATTGAGTTTATAAATAACCTTTCAGTTTTAGAAATGTCCTCAGATAACATTTAATGAAGCACTTTATTTATTTGGTGCATTTTGCTGACAAACTGAACACTAGGTACCATTACCTACTGGAATCCTGTGAGGAGCAGGCTGCTGGTGGGGGGCCTCAGGGTTTGTGGGTGGCAGGTCGTAGAAATTGGAACACAGGCTGCCTTTGTCCCCTGCACTGTTGCACAACTGGACTTTGGCTCCTTGGCATACTGGTACTTAACAAATAAACAAAGGTAGGGAAATGGCATTAGTTCAAGCCTCCAAAGGACGTTATTTCAGGGGAAAACAGTGGCAGACCGAGAGCAAAGTTCACACTGACCCCAGGGATTGGTTTCTGAAATCACTGATGTTTGTGAATTTATCCTCTTGCTGGGCATTTACCTCTTCCCCAGACATTCTTCTGGTGACTTCTCTATTACCTTTGACTGATGGAAACACTAAATCTCTTCTTGTTTCAAGATTGCAGATGTTCTGTCCGGGAGTAAGTTTCTGTGTGTTTCATAGTCTCTTGCTGTCCTCACACCTAATGGACACTCAGTGTTTGGAAGAACCATGCAGGCTGGCTGCCCTCCTTCCTGCTGGCTGCCCTCCCCATCACTGACAAAGCCTCTGCCCCCCATGCCTGCGGAGTGGGTGTTGGGGGGCGAGCCTCTGATCATTTCATTTTGGCTGACAGTTTCCGCTAAAAAGACTGCAACAGCTTTATGTGCCTCTCTAGCAAGCTTTAAAGTAAGAAAGGCTTTTCAGTCTCTTTTCTTCATGTACAAGAGACTCACCCCCTGCATGGGTAGGATGCTTTGGCCAGGTACTAGGGTGCGGTGCCTGTGAAGCATGGCGTCAGTGAGCACTTGTGCAATGGCTTCATTTTCTAGACTTTCACCAAAAAAATCATAAAGGAAAAAAAAAGAAATCACCCACGATGGTACCTTTCAGTGACCACTGTTAATTCTCATCTCTTTTCTCTCCCTACACTCCTCTCTCCCCCCGTCCCTTCCTCTCTAGTTCCAATGTGCTCCATATTGGCAGGAACCAAGCTTTGCTATGGGAATAAGTGGCTAGGGAGAGATGTGTCCATGGGAGGGCCTCTCTTCTTAACTCGCCTGTCTCTGGAGCAACTTCCTTCTCAGATGGGTAGAGCCTCAATCACTCTCTTATCAGGGACATGGAGAAGCCCCAAACAGTCCAGAGCTCCAGTAGTGGATGTAACACTGTTTTCCCAAATTCAAATCTCCCAAATGGCAACCCACTCCAGTATTCTTGCTTGGAGAATCCTATGGACAGAGGAGCCTGGCAGGCTACAGTCCAAAGAATCTCAAAGAGTCAGACATGACTGAAGCAACTTAACATTAACATTGAAGAATCTAAGCCCTCAAGGCATCAGCTTAGTGCTGGGACTTTGCGGAAGCTTGAGTTCTGAGAAGCAGTCTTCAGATCAGTGAGCAAAGGCATTGGAAGTTATACATGCGGTAAACTCAGGGTACTTGGGGAAAATGACATCAAGACAGAAACAAAAACAGGAAAGCTAAGATAAGAGCAGCCATGAACACTGGGTGCCCATCTCTTCTCCTGATATCCTAGCTCTAGTCTCATCTTTTTTTTTTCCCCCCCAAAGGCACACCTGTCCCAGGCCAAGGATTTCTCTTGCTGGTAAATCATTTCACAACATACACAAATATGGAAGCATTATGTTATATACCTGAGACTAACATAATCTTATGTCAATTACACCTCAGTTGAAAAAACAAAATCCAAGCTCTTTGTACTGAAGCATGTACAGAAGCACAGGTGTGACCTCAGGCCTTGAGCCCCCCATTCCCCCAACCTGATCTGCGACCCTCTCCTGTAGGCCTGGAGGAGACATCCTCACCTCTTCACTTTCCTTTCTGTTTCACAGGCCATTGGAGAGTTCATTCTGGTGGACAGGGATGTGAAGATCAAAAAGAAAGGGAGCACCTACAGCCTCAATGAGGGCTATGCGAAGGACTTTGATCCTGCCCTCACCGAGTACGTCCAGAGGAAGAAGTTCCCCCCAGTAAGTGAGGGGATGGCCCCTGAGCTTTCAGAAATGTGTTGATTCATGATTTATCCTGGGGAGGAAAGTTGGGGGATGGGGTGGAAGTAAGTGGACTCCACTGTGCACTGACCCCTGTGGTTCAGTTCCCACTCAGGTTCTGGGGACTGGAAACCCCATCCTGGGACATCACCCCTTTGTCACTTTCTCTTGACTGAAGAAAATCAGGACGATCATGTCAGCCAGGTGAATGACGTTGTGGCAATAAAACACGTTCACTACTGGGGTCCGTGATCTCAGTTGGTACAAACGTGATTCTCGCACCCCAGGCCCCAGCCCCGCAGTACTGGATGGATTTCTGTGTCATCTCTAGATTAAGCATCCACTGTGGTAGCTATCTAAAGAGGTTACAAATCACTGAAAACGAAGAGAAGAAATGGCTGGTCCTATGTGGGAAAATCCAATTTTGTCCTATTCTAGCTTAACACCACTAGAGGCTGCTGTGTTCTGTGGACGAAGCCCAAATGGCACTTGGGGCCCTTGGAGCTGACTCCCAGGCTCTCTCTCCAGCTTTATCATCTCTCCTTCCACCTCTCCCTAGAGATGCCTTCTGCCCCAGCGGCACCAGGCTTCTCCCCGGGCCCAAGGCAGACAGCTTCTCCTTTGCCTGAGCAGTTCCTGCTCCTGTGAGATGCAAATCTCACCCTTGTCCCTGCTGCTCAGCTCCACAGAATCCTTCTTCCCGCCAGATCCTGCTAAATGCCTGCCCCACCCCAGAGCCCGAATCTGCCCCATTCTCCTCGGGGCCTCCTTGGGTAAGCTGAGCTACTATGAGATGTAAGAGGCTGTCTCCATTATTCCCACTTTCTGCTTCTTGGGAACAGATTTTCATCACTAAATACACACCTCAAAAAAGGTGCTGTTTGATTGCTGAATCGAATAAGCATAGAGGACAGAAAGAAAACTCTCTTTTCTATAACCCTAATTATTGCTGGTCTTCACCTTATAGGACAACTCAGCCCCCTATGGCGCCAGGTACGTGGGCTCCATGGTAGCCGATGTACACCGCACCCTAGTCTATGGAGGGATCTTTATGTATCCAGCTAACAAGAAAAGCCCCAGTGGAAAGGTAAATAAATCCCCTAAGAGTGGTGGAGCAGCAGTAGATTTCATTTGCAGCCCAGGGGATTTGACTGAGGAAGAAAGAAGGGTCACGGAAGCTGTTATGCTCTGCAGTAGGGTGCAAAGGATGTCTATGGCATATTCTTTTCTAGATTAAAGGCTGTCCTGGTTAACGTCAGGTGATATCAGGTAAAAATGATCTCTCGAGAGCCCTTCTGTTGCTAAAGATAAGTAGAGATGTTATGGTCGGAGGGGACTGAAAGTGCTTAATGCTTCCAGTGGGTATGTGGTTTGGCTTGGACAAAATGAATTCCATTCATAAAATGAAATGAAACAGTCCAACCTCATTACCAAGGCAGCAAATCACATATGTATCCCACACAGAGGTTTTCTTTGATTGCTTTTTCAAAAGGCAAAAAATTGAAATAACTTAGTGAGCTGACATTTGCTGCTTGGAAAATGATACCTTTCTAGAGAAGGAAAGAATCTCTGGGGACACCTAGAGCTTTCAGGTGAACTGTTACTGATGCGTTGGTCTCGTGCCTACAGGCTTCCTGGAAGCCATGGGATGGGCTGTGCTTGCTCATGCTAATGAAAGGATGTCCCACTTTTCTCCTACACAGAGGGTCAGTGTGTTTGCTTCTCAAGTAGTGCCCTTTTGTCCCCACCCCCCCTTTTTTTAATATGAGAGAAGGAACAACGATCCCCATAAGATAGTTATAAATTGATGTATTTCAGATATGATCAGATCTCTGTTTATGGCATGTGGCGTCCAGTTCACTAAGGATGTTCTTATTTACTTAAAACACCACTCTTATCATAGCCCCCTGTGACATCCCAACCTATGTGAGTAGCCTGCTTTATAGCACTTTTCTCTAATGCCTCAAAAAATTGTTCCTTTATGTAAATATTGAGGTTCCTCCCCCCTTTTTATTTTCAGCTTTGGAGATCTGACCCTGACACCTGTATGGAAATAGAGTCAGGAAACACCTGCAAAAAGCTGTCTACTCAGTAGGCAGACTGCATGAAAATGCATACAATAAAAAAGTTAATATTTAAAAGTTAATGCCAAGATGTATAGCATACTAAATCCCACCCCTCGAGCCTTAGGAGAATTGTAAAAGGAATGTGTACAGAGTTGCAAACAATATTATACTGTTTGGAGGAGCCTGTCTGCTTTCCAGATGTCTGCAGCCAGACACTGCCATGGACTTTAAACGCTTTTAGAATAGGCAAAGGTCCATCCAAAACACACACAGAATCACTCATTAGGTCCAGTCTCCGGGCTGTAAAGAGAAGGGAACCATCGGTTCTGCCAAAATGTCATTCAGTCCTGAGTCCAGGTGGTCTGCCTCACATGCATCAGGCAATCTGTTGCTGGCTCTTGATGGATGGCTTAACTTAACCAAATGATTAAATTAACCATTCAGTCTTAGACACAACCTCATGGGGGAGCTTTTACAACCTCACGGAAGGTAAGGGAAAGTATCAGTTACCTTGGATCGGCTCTGCACTACTTTGCTATGGAACAAATCTCTTTTCTGTGTAATATGTTCTGGTGTGAGGATGCTGCTCTTGTTTTCCAGCTGAGACTACTGTATGAGTGTAACCCCATGGCCTATGTCATAGAGAAGGCAGGAGGAATGGCTACCACTGGGAAGGAAGCTGTGCTGGACATTGTTCCCACTGACATCCATCAGAAGGTGCCCATCATCTTGGGGTCTCCTGAAGATGTGACTGAGTTCCTGGAGATATGTAAGAAGTACACTGCTAAATGAAGTGTGGGCCTTGCCCACACCAAATGGAATTGCCTTTTATCTGGACCTTTTATCTCACATAGTGTTACCACATTCTGACTGTTCACCATACATTCCTAGTCACAGAAATAAAAAGTATGGCTCTTTTCACCATCAAATGCTGTGTAATGCACTACTTAACCAAAATGCTAAATCAATAATGCTACAGGGTCAAAATATATTCTGAATGGATAGAGAAGAAATAAACATATTCATCCTTTTTCTTAAAAAAAGTCTTCATTGTTTTGTGCCAAATAATAGTAATAATAATAGCTAATGCCTATAACATTAGATAATTCATTTAATCTTCACAATGACTTTATGAATTAGGTACTGTGAATAACCCATTTCACAGATTATGAGATAGAGGACTGAGTAAAGTGAAGTGAAGTTTGCTCAATCATGTCTGACTCTGTGACCCCATGGACTATACAGTCCATGGAAATCTCCAGGTCAGAATACTGGAGTGGGTAGCCTTTCCCGTCTCCAGGGGGATCTTCCCAATCCAGGGATTGACCCAGGTCTCCTGCATTACAGGTAGATTCTTTACCAGCTGAGCCACAAGGGAATCCCAAGAGAACTGGAGTGGGTAACCTATCCCTTCTCCAGCAGATCTTCCTGACCCAGGAATCAAACTGGTGTCTCCTACATTGCAGGTGGATTCTTTACCAACTGAGCTATCAGGGAAGCCCAGAGGATCAATAGATGAGGTCATCTGCCCAAGGTCTCTAGCCAGCAAGCAACTGAGCTAGGTTATAAACCCAAGCAATCTGCACATTGAACTCGGAGTTACCACATCAGTTCTCCTATGTGTTCTTTTCTGGGTGTGCAGAACAAACCCAAGTAAGATTGTTTAAGCCCTCCTTGGAACTGGAGAATTGATAAGTTAGTGGTGGTACCTAATGAGATCTAGGACCTCTTGGCCTCCTGAATCTGGGTGTAACCATCCAAGTCGCAAATGAAGGTTTATGTTATTACTCAGTGATAAGTTTTCTATAAAAATGTAACACTTCATTGAATTAACATATGTAATAATTCATAAGATTTAATTCCATAAACAAAAGGATTCATCATGAAAAGATTTAAAGAAATACAATTTG
Source organism: Oryx dammah (assembly GCF_014754425.2). NCBI lineage: Eukaryota > Metazoa > Chordata > Mammalia > Artiodactyla > Bovidae > Oryx > Oryx dammah. The sequence goes on along the minus strand of NW_024070185.1, from coordinate 79,536,809 downwards.
TTGCAAACAAGTATGTTTCTGTTAGGCTTTCCATAAAAATAGTTTCTCCCTTAGCAGACCTTTGTTCTTTTTGGACTAGAATTCCAAGATTATAGCATGTTATACCACATGTTAAGAAATATCTGGACTTTCTTAAGCTCCACATTTATTAAGATTTTGCCAGTGGAATGTAGGTGGAAATAATGCATATTAATTCTATTTTGAAAACCCAATGAATAATTTTTCATGCACTCTTTTACTTCCATGCATTAAACGTCATGTGTTTCAATGACAGTATGACAACGACAGGACAAAAGTCTGAGTGCCTGAGCCACTGTTCTGTCAGAACAGTGTCTTTTCCCATGAGTCAGTTCTTCGCATCAGGTGGCCAAAGTATTGGGGTTTCAACTTCAGCATCAGTCCTTCCAATGGATATTCAGGACTTGGATCTCCTTGTAGTCCAAGGGACTCTCAAGAGTCTTCTCCAACACCACAGTTCAAAAGCAATTCTTTGGTGCTCAGCTTTCTTTATAGTCCAACTCTCACATCCATACATGACTACTCAAAAAACCATAGCTTTGACTAGATGGACCTTTGTTGGCAAAATAACGTCTCTGCTTTTTAATATGCTGTCTAGGTTGGTCATAACTTTTCTTCCAAGGAGCAAACGTCTTTTAATTTCATGGCTGCGGTCACCATTGGCAGTGATTTTGGAGCCCAAGAAAATAAAGTCTGCCACTGTTTCCATATCTATTTGCCATGAGTGATGGGACTGGATGCCATCATCTTAGTTTTTTGAATGTTGAGTTTTAAGCCAGCTTTTTCACTGTCCTCTTTCACTTTCATCAAAAGGCTCTTTAGTTCTTCTTCGCTTTCTGCCATGAGGATGGTGTCATCTGTGTACCAGAGGTTATTGATATTTCTCTCTGCAATCCTGATTCCAGCTGGTGCTTCATCCAGTCCAGCATTTCGCATGATGTACTCCACACAGAAGTTAAATAAGCAAGATGACAATATACAGTTTTGACATACCCCTTTCCCAGTTTGGAACAAGCCTGTTGTTCCATGTCCAGTTCTAACTGTTGCTTCCTGACCTACATACAGATTTCTCAGGAGGCATGTAAAGTTTACTAGTGAATTTTACCAAAAATTTAAGGAAAAAATAATACCAAGTCTTTGCAATCTCTTTCAGAGAATAGAAGATGAGGAAATGCTTCCTAACTCATTCAATGAGGACAACATTCCTCTAGTACTAAAATCAGGCAAAAACATTACAAGAAAAGAAAACTATATACCCATACCTCGTGTAAACAAAGATGCAAAAATTCTTTTTATTTTTATATTTGCAGCATTCTCATTTTTAATTTTTAATTTTTTTAAATTTATTCATTTTAATTGGAGGCTAATTACAATGCTGTAGTGGTTTTTTGCCATACATTGACATGAATCAGCCATTGGTGTACATGTGTTCCCCATCATGAACCCCCCTCCCACCTCTCTCCCCATTCCAATCATCTGGGTCATCCCAATGTGCCAGCATTGAGCACCCTGTCTAGTGCATCAAACCTGGACTGGCAATTTGTTTCACATATAATATACATGTTTCAATGCTATTCTCTCAAATCATCCCACCCTCACCTTCTCCCACAGAGTCCAAAAGACTCTTCTATACATCTGTGTCTTTTTTGTTGTCTTGCATATAGGGTTATCATTACCATCTTTCTAAATTCCATATATATGTGTTAGTATACTGTATTGGTGTCTCTCTTCCTGACTTCACTCTGTATAATAGGCTCCAATTTAATCCACCGAATTAGAACTGATTCAAATATATTCTTTTTAATGACTGAGTATTATTCCATTGTGTATATGTACCACAGCTTTCTTATCCATCTGTCTGCCGATGGACATCTAGGTTGCTTCCACATCCTGGCTATTATAAACAGTGCTGTGATGAACATTGGGGTACATGTGTCTCTTTCAATTCTGGTTTCCTCAGTGTGTCTGCCCAACAGTGGGATTGCTAGATCACGTGGCAATTCTATTTCCAGTTTTTTAAGGGATCTCCACACTGTTCTCCTTAGTGGCTGTACTAGATTGCATTCCCACAAACAGTGTGAGAGGGTTCCCTTTTCTCCATACCCTCTCCAGCATTTATAGTTCGTAGATTTTGGATTTCTGTCCTTTATTGAGCCCATCTTTGCATGAAATGTCCCCTTGGTATCTAATTTTCTTTATTCTTTTTTTTCTCTTTTTTTAGTTTAAAGCATATTGATGTGTTTTTATTTATTTATTTTTATTTTATTTTTTTTTAAATTTTAGTTTACAATACTGTATTGGTTTTGCCATACATCAACATGAATCCACCACGGGTGTACACCTGTTCTCAATCCTGAACCCCCCTCCCACCTCCCTCTCCATACCATCTCTCTGGGTCATCCCAGTGTACCAGCCCCAAGCACCCTGTATCCTGCATCGAACCTAGACTGGCGATTCATTTCTTATATGATATTATACATGTTTCAATGCCATTCTCCCAAATCATCCCACCCTCTCCCTCTCCCACAGAGTCCAAAAGACTGTTCTGTATATCTGTGTCTCTTTTGCTCTCTCACATACAGGGTTATCGTTACCATCTTTCTAAATTACATATATATGTGTTAGTATACTGTATTGGTGCTTTTCTTTCTGGCTTACTTCACTCTGTAAAATAGGCTCCAGTTTCATCCACCTTATTAGAACTGATTCAAATGTATTATTTTTAATGGCTGAGTAATACTCCATTGTGTATATGTACCACAGCTTTCTTATCCATTCATCTGCTGATGGACATCTAGGTTGCTTCCATGTCCTGGCTATTATAAACAGTGCTGTGATGAACATTGGGGTACACGTGTTTCTTTCAATTCTGGCTTCCTTGGTGTGTATGCCCAGCAGTGGGACTGCTGGGTCATAAGGCAGTTCTATTTCCAGTTTTTTAAGGAATCTCCACAGTGTTCTCTATAGTGGCTGTACTAGTTGAAGAGATCTCTAGTCTTTCCCGTTCTGTTGTTTTCCTCTATTTCTTTGCATTGATCGCCGAGGAAGGCTTTCTTATCTCTTCTTGCTATTCTTTGGAACTCTGCATTCAGATGCTTATATCTTTTCTTTTTTCCTTTGCTTTTCACTTCTCTTCTTTTCACAGCTATTCGTAAGGCCTCCCCAGACAGCCATTTTGCTTTTTTGCATTTTTTTTCCATGGGGATGGTCTTGATCCCTGTCCCCTGTACAATGTCATGAACCTCATTCCATAGTTCATCAGGCACTCTATCTATCAGATCTAGTCCCTTAAAACTATTTCTCCCTTCACTGTATAATCATAAGGGATTTGATTTGTGTCATAAATGAATGGTCTAATGGTTTTCCCTACTTTTTTCAATTTAAATCTGAATTTGGCAATAAGGAACTCATGATCTGAGCCACAGTCAGCTCCCAGTCTTGTTTTTGCTGACTGTATAGAGCTTCTCCATTTTTGGCTGCAAAGAATATAATCAATCTGATTTCGGTGTTGACCACCTGGTGATGTCCATGTGTAGAGTCTTCTCTTGTGTTGCTGGAAGAGAGTGTTTGCTATGACCAGTGCATTCTCTTGGCAAAGCTCTATTAAGCCTTTGCGCTGCTTCATCCTGTATTCCAAGGCCAAATTTGCCTGTTACTCCAGGTGTTTCTTGACTTCCTACTTTTGCATTCCAGTCCCTTATAATGAAAAAGACATCTTTTTTGGGTGTTCTAGAGGTTCTAAAAGGTCTTGTAGTTCTAAAAGGTCTTGTAGGTCTTCATAGAACCATTCAGTTTCAGCTTCTTCAGCATTACTGGTTGGGGCATAGACTTGAATTACTAAAATATTGAATCATTTCCTTGGAAACGAACAGAGATCATTCTGTCACTTTTGAGATTGCATCCAAGTACTGAATTTTGGAATCTTTTGTTGACCATGATGGCTACTCCATTTCTCCTAAGGATGCCTGCATGCAGTAGTAGATATAATGGTCATCTGAGTTAATTCACCCATTCCAGTCCATTTTAGTTTGCTGATTCCTAGATAAAGGACAGAAATGGTATGGACCTAACAGAAGCAGAAGATATTAAGAAGAGGTGGCAAGAATACACAGAAGAACTGTACAAAAAAGATCTTCACGACCAAGATAATCATGATGGTGTGATCACTCACCTAGAGCTAGACATGCTAGAATGTGAAGTCAAGTGGGCCTTAGAAAGCATCACTACAAACAAAGCTAGTGGAGGTGATGGAATTCCAGTTGAGCTATTTCAAATCCTGAAAGCTGATGCTGTGAAAGTGCTGCACTCAATATGCCAGCAAATTTGGAAAACTCAGCAGTGGCCACAGGACTGGAAAAGGTCAGTTTTCATTCCAATCCCAAAGAAAGGCAATGCCAAAGAATGCTCAAACTGCCACACAACTGCACTCATCTCACATGCTAGTAAAGTAATGTTCAAAATTCTCCAAGCCAGGCTTCAGCAATACGTGAACCGAGAACTTCCTGATGTTCAAGCTGGTTTTAGAAAAGGCAGAGGAACCAGAGGTCAAATTGCCAACATCCGCTGGATCATGGAAAAAGCAAGAGAGTTCCAGAAAGACATCTATTTCTGCTTTATTAACTATGCCAAAGGTTTGACTGTGTTGATCACAATAAGCTGTGGAAAATTCTTCAGGAGATGGTAATACCAGACCACCTGACCAGCCTCTTGAGAAACCTATATGCAGGTCAGGAAGCAACAGTTAGAACTGGACATGGAAAAACAGACTGGTTCCAAATGGGAAAAGGAATATGTCAAGGCTGTATATTGTCACCCTGCTTATCTAACTTCTATGCAAAGTTCATCATGAGAAATGCTGGGCTGGAAGAAGCACAAGCTGGAATCAAGATTGCTGGGAGAAATATCAATAACCTCAGATATGCAGATGACACCACCCTTATGGCAGAAAGTGAAGAGGAACTAAAAAGCCTCTTGAGGAAAGTGAAAGAAGAGAGTGAACAAGTTGGCTTAAAGCTCAACATTCAGAAAACGAAGATCATGGTATCTGGTCCCATCACTTTGTGGCAAATAGATGGGGAAACAGGGGAAACAATGTCAGACTTTATTTTCTTGGGCTCCAAAATCACTGCAGATGGTGATTGCAGCCATGAAATTATAAGATGCTTACTCCTTGAAAAGAAAGGTATGACCAACCTAGATAGCATATTGAAAAGCAAAGACATTACTGTCTAGTCAAGGCTATGGTTTTTCCAGTGGTCATGTATGGATGTGAGAGTTGGACTGTGAAGAAGGCTGAGTGCTGAAGAATTGATGCTTTTGAACTGTGGTGTTGGAGAAGACTCTTGAGAGTCCCTTGGACTGCAAGGAGATCCAACCAGTCCATTCTGAAGGAGATCAGTCCTGGGTGTTCTTTGGAAGGAATGATACTAAAGCTGAAACTCCAGTACTTTGGCCACCTCATGCAAAGAGTTGACTCATTGGAAAAAACTCTGATGCTGGGAGGGATTGGAGGCAGAAGGAAAAGGGGACGACAGAGGATGAGATAGCTGGCTGGCATCACCGACTCGATGGACGTGAGTTTGAGTGAACTCTGGGACTTGGTCATGGACAGGGAGCCCTGGTGTGCCGCAGTTTATGGGGTCTCAAAGAGTCAGACACGACTGAGTGACTGAACTGAACTGAACTGAGATTTTTGGATAGCAGCCGTTCTGACCGGTGAGAGATGGTATCTCATTGTGTTTCTGATTTGCATTTCTCTGATAATGAGTGATGTTGAGCATCCTTTCATGTGTTTGTTAGCCATCTGTATCTCTTCTTTGGAGAAATGTTTAGTCTGTTTAGTTCTTTAGTCTTTTTTTAGTTCTTTAGTCTTTCTTTAGTTCTTTAGTTTGTTTAGTTCTTTGGCCCATTTTTTGATTAGGTCATTTATTTTTCTGGAATTGAGCTGCATGAGTTGCTTGTATATTTTTGAGATTAATTCTTTTTCTGTTGCTTCATTTGCTATTAGTTTCTCCCATTCTGAAGGTTGTCTTTTCACCTTGCTTATAGTTTCCTTCTTTGTACAAAAGCTTTTAAGTTTAATTAGGTCCCAATTATTTATTTTTGCTTTTATTTCCAATATTCTGGGAGGTGAGTCATAGAGGATCCTGCTATGACTTATGTTGGAGAGTGTTTTGCCTATGTTTTCCTCTAGGAGTTTTATAGTTTCTGTCTTACGTTTAGATCTTTAATCCATTTTGAGTTTATTTTTGTGTATGGTGTTAGAAAGTGTTCTAGTTTCATTCTTTACAAGTGGTTGACCAGTTTTCCTCCACCACTTGGTAAAGAGATTGTCTTTTCTCCATTGTATATTCTTGCCTCCTTTGTCAAAGATAAGGTGTCCTCCATAGGTGTGTGGATATATCTCTGGGCTTTCTATTTTGTTCCACTGATCTATATTTCTGTTTTTATGCCAATACCATACTGTCTTGATGACTGTAGCTTTGTAGTATAGCCTGAAGTCAGGCAGGTTGATTCCTCCTGTTCCATTCTTCTTTCTCAAGATTGCTTTGGCTACTCTAATTTTTTTGTATTTCCATACAAATTATGAAATTATTTGTTCTAGTTTTGTGAAAAATACCATTGGTAACTTGATAGGGATTGCATTGAATCTATAGATTGCTTTGAGTAGTATACTCATTTTCATTATATTGATTCTTCTGATCCATGAACATGGTATATTTCTCCATTTATTTGTGTCCTCTTTGATTTCTTTCAACAGTGATTTATAGTTTTCTATATATAGGTCTTTTGTTTCTTTAGGTAGATATATTCCTAAGTATTTTATTTTTTTCATTGCAATGGTGAATGCAATTGTTTCTTTTATTTCTCTTTCTATTTTCTCATTGTTAGTGTATAGGAATGCAAAGGATTTCTCTGTGTTAATTTTATATCCTGCAACTTTCCTATATTCATTGATTAGCTCTAGTAATTTTCTGGTGGAGTCTTTAGGGTTTTCTATGTAGAGGATCATGTCATGTGAAAACAGTGAGAGTTTTACTTCTTTTCCAATTTGGATTCCTTTTACTTCTTTTTCTTCTCTGATTGTTGTGACTAAAACTTCCAAAACTATGTTGAATAGTAGTGGTGAAAGTGGGCACCCTTGTCTTGCTCCTGACTTTAAGGGAAATGCTTTCAATTTTTCACCATCGAGGATAATGTTTGCTGTGGGTTTGTCATATATAGCTTTTATATGTTGAAGTATGTTCCTTTTATTCCTGCTTTCTGGAGGGTTTTTATCATAAATAGATGTTGAATTTTGTCAAAGGCTTTCTCTGCATCTATTGAGATAATCATATGGTTTCTATCTTTCAATTTGTTAATGTGGTGTATTATGTTGATTGATTTGCAGATATTAAAGAATCCTTGCATCCCTGGGATAAAGCCCACTTGATGTATGATCTTTTTAATGTTGTTGGATTCTGTTTGCTAGAATTTTGTTAAGGATTTTTGCATATATGTTCATCAGTGATACTGGCCTGTAGTTTTCTTTTTTTGTGGCATCTTTGTCTGGTTTTGGTATTAGGGTGATGGTAGCCTCATAGAATGAGTTTGGAAGTTTATCTTCCTCTGCAATTTCTGGAAGAGTTTGAATAGGATAGGTGTTAGCTCTTCTCTAAATTTTTGGTAGAATTCAGCTGTGAAGCTGTCTGGTCCTGGGCTTCTGTTTGCAGGAAAATTTCTGATTACAGTTTAGATTTCTGTGCTTGTGATGGGTCTGTTAAGATTTTCTATTTCTTCCTGGTTCAGTTTTGGAAAGTTGTATTTTTCTAAGAATTTATCCATTTCTTCCACGTTGCCCATTTTATTTGCATATAGTTGCTGATAGTAGTCTCTTATGATCCTTTGTATTTCTGTGTTGTCTGTTGTGATTTCTCCATTTTCATTTCTAGTTTTGTTTATTTGAATTTTCTCCCTTTGTTTCTTGATGAGTCTGGCTAATGGTTTGTCAATTTTATTTATCATCTTAAAGAACCAGCTTTTAGAATTGTTGATTTTTGCTATGATCTCTTTTGTTTCTTTTCCATTTATTTCTGCCCCATTTTTTAAGATTTTATCCTTCTACTAACCACTGGGGTTCTTCATTTCTTCCTTTTCTAGTTGCTTCATGTGTAGAGTTAGGTTATTTATTTGACCTTTTTCTTGTTTCTTGAGGTAAGCCTGTATTGCTATGAACCTTCCCCTTAGCACTGCTTTTACAGTGTCCCATAGGTTTTGGGTTATTGTGTTTTCATTTTCATTCATTTCTATGCATATTTTGATTTCTTTTTTGATTTCTTCTGTGATTTGTTGTTATTCAGCAGCGTGTTGTTTACCCTCCACATGTTGGAATTTTTAATAGTTTTTTTCCTGTAATTGACACCTATTCTTACTGCATTGTGGTCAGAAAAGATGCTTGGAATGATTTCAATTTTTTTTTTTTGAATTTACCAAGGCTAGATTTATGGCCCAGGATGTGATTTATCCTGGAGAAGGTTCTGTGTGCACTTGAGAAAAAAGTGAAATTCATTGTTTTGGGGTGAAATGTCCTATAGATATCAATTAGGTCTAACTGCTCTATTGTATCATTTATAGTTTGTGTTTCCTTGTTAATTTTCTGTTTAGTTGATCTATCCATAGGTGTGAGTGGGGTATTAAAGTCTCCCACTATTATTGTGTTATTGTTAATTTCCCCTTTCATACTTGTTTTCATTTGCCTTACATATTGCGGTGCTCCTATGATGGGTGCATATATATTTACCATTGTTATGTCTTCTTCTTGGATTGATCCTTAGGTCATTATGTAGTGTCCTTCTTTGTCTCTTTTCACAGCCTTTGTTTTAAAGTCTATTTTATCTGATATGAGTATTGCTACTCCTGCTTTCTTTTGGTCTCCATTTGTGTGAAATATCTTTTTCCTGCCCTGTACTTTCAGTCTGTATGTGTCCTTTGTTTTGAGGCAGGTCTCTTGTAGACAGCATATATAGGGGTCTTGTTTTTGTATCCATTCAGCCAGACTTTGTCTTTTGGTTGGGGCATTCAACCCATTTACATTTAAGGTAATTATTAATAAGTATGATCCCATTGCCATTTACTTTGTTGTTTGGGGTTCAAGTTTATATACCCTTTCTGTTTTTCCTGTAGAGAAGATCCTTTAGCATTTGTTGAATAGGTGCTTTGGTGGTGCTGAATTCTCTCAGATTTTTCTTGTCTGTAAAGCTTTTGATTTCTCCTTCATATTTGAATGAGATCCTTGCTGGGTACAGTAATCTGGGTTGTAGATTTTTCTCTTTCATCACTTTAAGTATGTCCTGCCATTCCCCCCTGGCCTGAAGAGTTTCTATTGAAAGATCAGCTGTTATCCCTATGGGAATCTCCTGGTGTGTTATTTGTTGTTTTTCCCTTGCTGCTTTTAATATTTGTTCTTTGTGTTTGATTTTTGTTAATTTGATTAATATGTGTCTCGGGGTGTTTCACCTTGGGTTTATCCTGTTTGGGATTCTTTGAGTTTTGGCCTTGGGTGACTATTTCCTCCCCCATTTTAGGGATGTTTTCAACTATTATCTCCTCTTGTATTTTCTCGTGGCCTTTCTTTTTGTATTCTTCTTCTGGGACTCCTATGATTCGAATCTTGGGGTGTTTAACATTGTCCCAGAGGTCTCTGAGGTTGTCCTCATTTCTTTTAATTCTTTTTTCCTCTCTGCTTCATTTATTTCTACCATTCTATCTTCTACTTCAGTTATCATATCTTCTGCCTCCTTTATTCTACTGTTGTTTTCCCCCAGAGTGTTTTTGATCTCATTTATTGCATTATTCATTATTGATTAAGTCTTTTTAAATTTTTTCTAGGTCCTTGTTAAACATTTCTTGCATGTTCCCAATCCTTGTCTCCAGGCTATTTATCTGTAACTCCCTTTTGTTTTTAAGATTTTGGATCATTTTTACTATTATTATTCTGAATTCTTTTCCAGGTAGACTCCCTATCTCCTCCTCTTTTGTTTGGGTTTGGTGGGCATTTATCATGTTCCTTTACCTGCTGAGTATTTCTTTGCCTTTTCATCTTGTTTAGATTGCTGTGTTTGGGATGGCCTTTCTGTATTCTGGCAGTTTGTGTTTTCTCTTTATTGTGGAGGTTCCTCCCTGTAGGTGGAGCTGGATGAGTGGCTTGTCAAGGTTTCCTGGTTAGGGAAGCTTATATCAGTGTTCTGGTGGGTAGAGCTGGATATCTTCTCTCTGGAGTGCAATGAAGTGTCCAGTAGTGAGTTTTGAGATGTCTATGGGTTTGGTGTGACTTTGGGCAGCCTGTATATTGAAGCTCAGGGCTATGTTCCTGCATTGCTATAGAATTTGCATGGTATGTCTTGCTCTGGAACTTGTTGGCTCTTGAGTGGGACTTGGTTTCAGTGTAGGTATGGAGGCTTTTGGATGAGCTCTTACCAATCAATGTTCCCTGCAGTCAGGAGTTCTCTGGTGTTCTCAGGTTTTGGACTTAAGCCTCCTGCCTCTGGTTTTCAGTCTTACCCTTACAGTAGCCTCAAGACTTCTCCATCCATACAGCACTGGTGATAAAACATCTAGGTTAATGGTGAAAAGATTCTCCACAGTGAGGGACAGCCAGAGAGGTTCACAGAGTTACATGGAAAAGAGAAGAGAGAGGAGGGAGATAGAGGTGACCAGGAGGAGAAGAGGGGGAATCAAAAGGGGAGAGAGCAGTCTAGCCAGAAATCAACTCCCTATGTGCTCTCCACAATCTGAAACACTCAGAGAGGTTCACAGAGTTATATAGAGAAGAGAAGAGGGAGGGAGGAGATAGAGGTGACCAGAAGGAGAAAAGGGGGATCTCTCTCTCAAAAGGAGAGACAGATCTAGCCAGTAATCAATTCCCTAAGTGTTCTCCACAGCCCAGGACACACAAAGAGATTCACAGAGTTGGGTAGAGAAGAGAAGGGAGAGGGAGGAGATAGAGGTGACCTGGGGGAGAAAAAGGAGAGTCAAAAGGGGGAAAGAGTAATCACACTCCTATGTAAAAATGGGTACTGAAGATTGGATTCTTAAAGGTACAAAATTGATAACAAATACAAAAAAGCAAAGATTAAAAATCTAGAGTAGAGGTTAGACTCTCAAAAATACAATATTAAAAAAACAAAACAAAATCACAAAAATTATAAAAAATATATATGTAGTTTACTTTAAAAATAGGATATTTTTTTGCAAGGTAATAGTAGGTTATAAAAATGAAAATTAAAGGAGTAATAGAGGAATTAAAAATTTTTTAAATTAAAAAAATGATAATAGTAAAAATATATCTAGAATTTCTCTGGAGCTGTTGTGGGCAGTATGGGGTCAGTTCAGTTTCAGATAGTTCCTTGTTCCACTTATACTTCTCAAGATCTATAGGTCCCTTCCAATGTAGTCAGTGCTAACTACAGGAGTTTAATCTGTTGTGCTTGTCACTTCCAAAGAGGTTCCCTCTGTTTATTTTGGCTTCTTCTGTTTGCAGATCTCTTCAGTGTCTAATTTCTGCCCTGACACAAGGGGATGAAGGTGGTCACTTATTTAGGCTCACTTGTTCAATCGTGCTGTGGGGAGGGAGGAACAGTGCAAACAAGTATCATTGGCATGTGTGGGGAGTGCTCACAGTGTCTTGGCCACACTGGGTTTACCCCTGCTCATGGCATGTGTGCTTTCCTAGTCTACACTGCTCAGGCTCCAGGTTGCTCTGCAGGGGAACTGTCTGAAACAGGCCCTGGGTTGCATGCACTTTCCAGGTCTAAGCCACTCAGGTTCAGGTTCTCGGGTATTCCACAAAGGCACAGATTCGGTTGGGCCTGCGTTTTGTGCCCTTCCCAGGTCTGAGCAGCTCAGGCAACCAGGTACTTGGCGAGCGCACTCTTCCCAGGTACAGTGCGTCTTATTGCCTCCCCAGTCCCAGCCGCTTGTTTCCTAGGTGTGCAGCAGTCGCGCTGCCTCAGATGTGTTGTGTGTCTCTTCTGGGCAGCTGATCTCTGGCTGCAACCCTCCCAGCAGGTGTCAACTGTCCAGAATCCCACGAAGTCTTGGTTAGCAACTAGGAGCCTGCTCGCAGTTTGGTAGAGGATGCCATTTCTGGGGCCGAGATTGCCCCTTTCCAGCTCTGGCTGCCGCCCACCTGCCTCCCTGCCTCCGGTGGGGGATGGGTGGGTCCGCAGACGCTAGCTCTCCTCTGGTATTCGCTCAGTCCTTTGTTCTGTGAGCGGCCGGCAGTGCCTTAGGTTAGGGCTTTTTGAGGGAATAGTTCTCTCTCTCTTTTTTTCTCTCTCCCTCTCTGGCTATCCCATGGTTTGGGTTGCTATGTCACATTAGCTTCCTCAGATTGCCCTCAGGACATTCAGGCCTGGTCCTTACCCTAAGCAATGCAGCCCATGCCTCCCTGTTCAGACCCTGCTTGCTGGTGGTGGATGTGAGCGTCTGGGCTACTTCTGTGCTGGGGGTTGCCATTAGGCACATAATCTGTGGGTTTTATTTATTTATTTATTTTTCCTCCCAGTTATGTTGTCCTCTGAGATTTCAAAACTCCCCACAGACCTGCCAGTGAGAGGGTTTCCTGGTGTTTGGAAACTTCTCCTCTTTTAAGACTCCCTTCCTGGGATGGGTTCCATCCCTAACTCTTTTGTCTCTCTTTTTATCTTTTATATTTTGTCCTACCTCCTTTCAAAGACAATGAGCTGCCTTTCTGGGTGCCTGATTTCCTCTGCCAGCATTCAGAAGTTGTTTTGTGGAATTTGCTCAGTGTTCAAATGATCTTTCAGTGAATTTGTGGGGGAGAAAGTGGTCTCCCTGTCCTATTCCTCTGCCATCTTAGGAACTCCCTGATGCAAAAATTCTTAACAGAATATTGGCAAATCAAATTTAAAAATTGTAAAAATAATTATATACCATGACTAAGTGGGACTTACACAGGCACGCAGGACTGGCTCAACATTTGAAAATTAAGTAATGAAAATCACATAACAGACTAAGAAAGAAAAATCACATAATCATATCAATAGATGCACAAAAAGCATTTGACAAAACCCATTTAAGATAGAAATTCTCAGTAAACCAGGGATAGAAGGGAATTTTCTCAATTGATAGAGATTATCTACAAAAACCCTACAGATAATATTATATTTAATGATGAGAAGCTCAAAGCATTCCTGTTAAGATCAGGTACAAGGCAAGGATGTTCCCTCTTATCTCTCTTATTCAATGTCATACTGGAATTTCTTGCTAATGCAATATGGCAAGAAAATAAAATAAAAGATACACAGATTGGGAAGGAAGATAGAAAAGTGCTTTTGTTCACAGATGACATTGTAGTCTATGTAGAAAATCCAAAAGAATTGATACACACACAGAGAAAACCCTCTTGGGACTATTAAACAATTATAGCAAGGTTGCAGGCTTCAAGGATATTATACAAAGGTAAACCATTTTCCTACATACCAATAATGAACAGGTAGAATTTGAAATTAGAAATATTTCTATTGACATTGACACCTTGAAAAATGAAATAGTGTAAGTCTAACAAACAAAATCTTAAAACTCTGATGAATAATATCAAAGAACTAAATCAATGGATAGAAAGCCTCAATATTATCAAGATGTCATGTCTTTCCAACTTGTTCTATACATCCAATGCAATTCCAGTCAAGTTATTTTATAAATATTGTCAAATTGATTCTAAAATTTATATGGAGAGACACAATATTGAATGAGAAGAAAAAGCTGGAGGATTGATGCTACCTGACTTGAAGACTTAAGGTAAAACTATAGTAATTAAGACAATGTGGTATTAGCAAAAGAATAGACAATGGAACAGAACAGAGAGACCAGAACTAGACCCCCATAAATACAGTCAACTGATCTTTGATAAAGATGAGCAGGCAATAGCAACCAGGATGTCCTTTGGTAGTGAGTGAATAACTAAACTGTGGTATATCTAGACAATAGGATATTATTCATTGTTAAAAGAAATGAGCTATCAAGCAATGAAAAGACATGAAGGAATCTTAAACATCTATTTCCAAATGAAAGCAGCCAATCTGAAAAGGCTACCTTCTGTATGCTTCTAATTATTTGACATTCTGGAGAAAGCAAAACTATGGAGGCAATAAGAATATCGGTGGTTGCCAGGGGTAAGGTGGTAAGGAGAGATGAAAGGCAGAGCACATAGGGTTTTTAGGGCAGTCAAACTATTCTGTGTGATATATATCACATATTATATCACATATATTATAATAATAGGTGTATGTCATTATACATTTGTTCAGACTCACAGAATATACAACACCAAGAGTGAACCTTAAGGTAAGATTATGGTCTTTGAGTGATAATGCTGTGCTAATGTAGGTTCATTCTTTGTTAAAAAAAAAAAAAAAAAGTGAACAAAATACCATACCATTCTGGTGAGTGATGTTGATAACAGGGGAGAATGCGCATGTGTGGTTACATTGGGAAATGAGGAATCTCAGTACCTCCTCTCAATTTTGCTGTCAACCTAAACTACCCTAAAAAGTAAAGCCTTAAAAAATTTTTTTAAAAAGCATAGTATCATGAGAATATAGGTAAATGGTGTAGTGGGTACCAAATAATTAACATATAAATTCAGGGATTTCTCTGGTGTTCCAGTGGTTAAGGGGGCTTCCCAGGTGGTGCCAGAGGCAAAGAATCCACTTGCCAGTGCAGGAGCTGCAAGAAATGGGGATTCCATCCTTGTGTTGGGAGGATCCCCTGGAGGAGGGCATGGGAACCCACTCCGTATTCTGGCCTGAAGAATCCCATGGACAGAGGAGCATGGAGGGCTACAGTCCACAGGGTCACAAAGAGTTGGAAATGACTGAAGCGACTTAGCATACATGCATGTCAGTGGTTAAGAATCTGCCTTCCAATGCAGGGGACTCTGGTTTGATCCCTAGCCAGGGAGTTCACACACGCTGTAAAGCCGATGTGCTGCAACTAGAAAAATCTGCAAACTGCAACTGAGACCTGATGCAGGTATATAAGTAAAATTTTTTAAAAAGAAAAGAAAAGAAAATATGGGTCCAATATATGCCAGCCCCACTTTAACTTCATTTTTGCATTTGAAGAATGTATACAGCACTTGCTTCATATTTTTATACATTGAAAGCTAGACTTGGTATTACTATGTTATAGTAAAGTAGAAATTGTTTTCTTTACTTTTAATCTTTGTTTTCTGTTAACCTACAAAGCTGATGCTTAAGCATCAAGCCAATCGAGGCATGAGAAAAGGAAGATGTGGTCTCACAAGCAATCCCTATGTGAAGCAGTTTAGCACAGCGTTCAATGGTCAGTGCTCAGGTATATAGTCAGAGAAGGCAATGGCCACCCACTCCAGTACTCTTGCCTGGAAAATCCCATGGACGGAGGAGCCTGGTAGGCTGCAGTCCGTGGGGTTGCTAAGAGTCAGACACGACTGAGCAACTTCACTTTCACTTTTCACTTTCATGCATTGGAGAGAGAAATGGCAACCTGCTCCAGTGTTCTTGCCTGGAGAATCCCAGGGACGGAGGAGCCTGGTGGGCTGTTGTCTATGGGGTCTCATAGAGCCAGACATGACTGAAGCAACTTAGCAGAAGCAGCAGCAGGTATATAGTAAGTACTATAGTCCTTTGGATTTGATTGAGGTCATACCTGAATGGTCTAGCAGTTTTCCCTACTTTCTTCAATTTGAGTCTGAATTTGGTAATAAGGAGTTCATGATCTGAGCCACAGTCAGCTCCTGGTCTTGTTTTTGTTGACTGGATAGAGCTTCTCCATCTTTGGCTGCAAAGAATATAATCAAGTTGATTTTGGTGTTGACCATCTGGTGATGTCCATGTGTAGAGTCTTCTCTTGTGTTGTTGGAAGAGGGTGTTTGCTATGACCAGTGCATTTTCTTAGCAAAACTCTATTAGTCTTTGCCCTGCTTCATTCTGCATTTCAAGGCCAAATTTGCCTGTTACTCCAGGTGTTTCTTGACTTCCTACATTTGCATTCCAGTCCCCTATAATGAAAAGGACATCTTTTTTGGGTGTTAGTTCTAAAAGGTCTTGTAGGTCTTCATAGAACCGTTCAACTTCAGCTTCTTCAGCATTACTGGTTGGGGCATAGACTTGGACAACTGTGATATTGAGTGGTTTGCCTTGGAAACGAACAGAGATCATTGTGTCGTTTTTGAGATTGCATCCAAGTTACTGCATTTTGGATTCTTTTGTTGACCATGATGGCTACTCCATTTCTTCTGAGGGATTCCTGCCCACAGTAGTAGATATAATGGTCATCTGAGTTAAATTCACCCATTCCAGTCCATTTTAGTTCGCTGATTCCTAGAATGTTGATGTTCACTCTTGCCATCTCTTGTTTGACCTAAATCAAATCCCTTATGATTATACAGTGGAAGTGAGAAATAGATTTAAGGGCCTAGATCTGATAGATAGAGTGCCTGATGAACTATGGAATGAGGTTCGTGACATTGTACAGGAGACAGGGATCAAGACCACCCCCATGGAAAAGAAATGCAAAAAAGCAAAATGGTTGTCTGGGGAGGCCTTACTAATAGCTGAGAAAAGTAGAGAAGCGAAAAGCAAAGGAGAAAAGGAAAGATATAAGCATCTGAATGCAGAGTTCCAAAGAATAGCAAGAAGAGATAAGAAAGCCTTCTTCAGTGATCAATGCAAAAAAATAGAGGAAAATAACAGAATGGGAAAGACTAGAGATCTCTTCAGGAAAAAATTAGAGACACCAAGGGAACATTTCATGTGAAGATGGGCTCGATAAAGGACAGAAATGGTATGGACCTAACAGAAGCAGAAGATATTAAGAAGAGGTGGCAAGAATACACAGAAGAACTGTACAAAAAAGATCTTCACGACCAAGATAATCACGATGGTGTGATCACTCACCTAGAGCCAGACATCCTGGAATGTGAAGTCAAGTGGGCCTTAGAAAGCATCACTATGAACAAAGCTAGTGGAGATGATGGAATTCCAGTTGAGCTGTTTCAAATCCTGAAAGATGATGCTGTGAAAGTGCTGCACTCAATATGCCAGCAAATTTGGAAAACTCAGCAGTGGCCACAGGACTGGAAAAGGTCAGTTTTCATTCCAATCCCAAAGAAAGGCAATGCCAAAGAATGCTCAAACTGTCGCACAACTGCACTCATCTCACAGGCTAGTAAATTAATGCTCAAAATTCTCCAAGCCAGGCTTCAGCAATACGTGAACCATGAACTTCCTAATGTTCAAGCTGGTTTTAGAAAAGGCAGAGGAACCAGAGATCAAATTGCCAACATCCGCTGGATCATGGAAAAAGCAAGAGAATTCCAGAAAAACATCTATTTCTGCTTTATTGACTATGCCAAAGCCTTTGACTGTGTGGATCACAATAAACTGTGGAAGATTCTGAGGGAGATGGGAATACCAGACCACCTGACCTGCCTCTTGAGAAATCTGTATGCATGTCAGGAAGCAATAGTTAGAACTGGACATGGAACAACAGATTGGTTCCAAATAGGAAAAGGAGTACATCAAGGTTGTATATTGTCACCTTGCTTATTTAACTTATATGCAGAGTACATCATGAGAAATGCTGGACTGGAAGAAACACAAGCTGGAATCAAGATTGCTGGGAGAAATCTCAATAACCTCAGATATGCAGATGACACCACCCTTATGGCAGAAAGTGAAGAGGAACTAAAAAGCCTCTTGATGAAAGTAAAAGAGGAGAGTGAACAAGTTGGCTTAAAGCTCAACATTCAGAAAACGAAGATCATGGCATCCGGTCTCATCACTTTGTGGCAAAAAGATGGCGAAACAGTGGAAACAGTGTCAGACTTTATTTCTGTGGGCTCCAAAATCACTGCAGATGGTGACTGTAGCCTGAAATTCAAAGACGCTTACCTCTTGGAAGAAAAGTTATGACCAACCAAGATAGTATATTCAAAAGCAGAGACATTACTTTGCCGACTAAGGTCCATCTAGTCAAGGCTATGGTTTTTCCAGTAGCCATGTATGGATGTGAGAGTTGGACTGTGAAGAAAGCTGAGCACTGAAGAATTGATGCTTTTGAACTGTGTTGTTGGAGAAGACTCTTGAGAGTCCCTTGGACTGCAAGGAGATCCAACCAGTCCATTCTGAAGGAGATCAGCCCTGGGATTTCTTTGGAAGGAATGATGCTAAAGCTGAAACTCCAGTACTTTGGCCACTTCATGCAAAGAGTTGACTCATTGGAAAAGACTTTGATGCTAGGAGGGATTGGGGGCAGGAGGAGAAGGGTAATCTGAGGATGAGATGGCTCAATGGCATCACGGACTCGATGGACGTGAGTCTGAGTGGACTCCAGGAGCTGGTGATGGACAGGGAGGCCTGGCGTGCTGCGATTCATGGGGTCGCAAAGAGTTGGACATGACTGAGTGACTGAACTGAACTGAACTGATAGTCCTATGGGGACAAATGTGTAGATATTCTGACACATTTTGCCATAATTGCATAATTTTTTGCATTACATTTTTTTTCCCCAGTTTTACCTGATGGCATTGTGATAGGGCTTCCCAGGCCACACAGTGGTAAAGAATCCATCTGCAAATGCAGGAGATGCATGGGATGGGGGTTCAACCTCTGGGTCAGGAAGATTCCCTCCAGCAGGAAATGGCAATCCACTCTCATATTATTGCCTGAAAAATTCCGTGGACAAAGGAGCCTGGTATAGTCCATGAGGTTGCAAAGGGTCAGACAGGACTGAGCAATTAACATATGTTTTGTTATAATAAAATCTTCTCTGATTGAAAACTTCAAAAACAAAGTAAGATAAGAAACTATGTTGGGATTACATGAGAGAGTATACTTAAAGCATCTTAACAGAGTTTTGCTAACAAAGAATAGTCCCTCAGTTGATAGTCTAGAGTCACATTCTGGATCCCTGCCTTTGGGTGGAGGGCCCTGAGGCAGAAATGAGATCCTCCCGGCTATTAGAAGGATCTGCTTGTCTTTATTAGACTTAGGTCTGTGAGCATTTTTCACTAAGCAGAGCAAGGCCAGGGGTAGCTTTGTGGTCACGAGTGTATCCTTAGCACTGAAATAAATGTGATCTGGATGCTCTTCTCCCTTCCTCCCGGCTTTCACCATAGCTCCTAATATGTTTCTACCCTGTCATGTGCCCTGAAAGAACTTTGGCATTTGCTGAAAGGTCATCAGCTGCAATCTTAGACCACTGGGTAACTCAAACTTCTGACATTTAAATGCAGCTGCAAAGGGGTGGGACTGCTGCTCCAGCCTAGCTCAGGCTGGAGGTTGGCAGCCCCTGCCTTGAATCCCTTTATAAAGGAGTGGTTGACTGCTTAGAGGTGACACCAGCCAATACTCTCCCTCCTATCCTCAAATTATCAACCCTGGGTGCCTGTGATAAAGCACTAGTCTGTTACTTTCATTTCTAATCTCTTGTGAACAAATACTTTCAGAAAACATAATAAAAGGAAACTAGAAAGGCTAATAAGTACATGAAAAGATGCTGAGCATCACCAATCTTCAGGGAAATGCCAGTCAAAGACACAATAAGATACCATTTCATACCCATGAGAATGGCTGTTAAAAATAAACAAACACGATGGACATCCCTGGTGGTCCAGTGGTTAAGAATCCACCTGCTAATGCAGGAGACACAGGTTCAATCCCTGGTCTGGGAAGATTTCACATGCCATAGGGCAACAAAGCCTGTGCACCAAGACTACTAAAGCCCAAGTGGTGTAGAGCCCATGCTCTGCAACAAGAGAAGCCGCTACAATAAGAAGCCTGCACATCGCAATTAGAGAGTAGTCCCCACTCACCACAACCAGAGGAAGCCTGCTTGCAGCAACAAAGACCCAGCACAGCCAAAAATAAAAACAAATAAATAAAATTTTGAAAAGAATTCTTGGCAAAGATGTGTACACACTGGAACTCTTGTGCACTGCTGGGGGGTGAAAGTAAAATGGTACAGCTTCTACGGAAAATGGTACAGTGATTCTTCAAGAAGTTAAACACAGAGTTACCGTAGGACCCAGCAATTCTACTTCTGAGTATGTACCCTCAAAAAACTGAAAGCAGGGACTTGAACATGTATTTGTCCTACTATGGTCATGATAGCATTATTCATAGGAAAAGGTGGAAACAATCAAACCGGCTCTCAATGGATTAATGGGTAAAAAAAAATGTGATATATCCACCAGTGGAATATCATTCAGCCTTAAAAAAGAAGTTTCAGACACATGTTACAACATGGATGAACCTTGAAAATATGATGCTGAGTGAAATAACCCAGCCACACAATGAGAAATATTATATGACTCAGCCACACAATGAGAAATATTATATGACTCCACTTATATGACGTACCTAGAATAATCAAATCTGTAGAGACCGAAAGTAGAATGCTGGCTGCCAGGGGCGAGGGATTGAGGGGGAAGAGAGAATTATTGTTTAATGGGCAGAGAGTTTCACTTTACAATAAAATGATGTTTTTTAAATTAATAGTTTTATGAATTTCGACACACGTATAGGTTCAAGTTGCCATCACCATAATCAATCAGGATACAAAACAGTTCCATCAGCAAAGAATTCCCTGTTCCATCTTCCCTGCCCACACCAACTACCCTGGCAACAATGAAGTTGGTCTCTGACTATAGTTTTGTTTTTTTGAAAATATCATACAAATGGAATCATACAGCATATAGTCATTTAAGCTTAGCTTCCTTCACCCGCATAATGTCTCTGAGATTCATCCCAGTGCCACAGGCAGTTTGTACCAATAGTTTGTTTCTTTTCATTGCTCAATATTGTTCTATTTTATGCATCTATTAATACCACAGTTTCTTTACCACCATTGAGGAGCATTTGGGTGTTAGCAGTTTCTGACAATTATAAATAGAGCTGTCATAAATATTTATGAATGGGTTTTCGCGTGAACATACACATTCATTTCTCTAGAAGAGACGTGACAGTCCACTCTGAGTGGCATTGTTTTGTACCACCGTGGGGGAAACCCTCCTAATCAGATGACGACATTCAACTTCAAAGGAAACCTGGAAACCAAGGAACCAGGCCAGTCTCTTCAGTTACAGCCAGTTACTGACCCAGATAGCCTAATATCCAGCCACTGCCCTTTCTATAATTATGTCTGAAGAATTATGGTTGATCTCCCATGCTAAGGACAAAACTGAATTACTTATTGATGGTAACATGATACATGAGGACCAAAGAAAGTTCCATTCTACAGTCCTCACAATTCCCAGAAACTCTTGGGGAAGAAAAAGAAAGTTTTCTTATGTTCTTAAAGAAATTTAGATCCTGGTGATGTCAAAATTAAAATGCTGTGACACAGCAGTTCATCTTCTACAGCTGTATCTTACTGAAGCCCTCACACAAGCACTGGCACAAAGGTAAGGAAGCTTGGTACAGCACTGTTGGAAGAACAAACATTAAAAAAAAATCTAACTGTCCACACATGGGAATACAGTATGTCTCTATGTATTGACACTAAGAGGTTTTGCTGTGGTAGACACTTGAGACTGGTTGATTCAATACCAGTGTCCAACTCTTGCAGCAAAGCATCACCCATCTGGCCAATGCTACATAAGTGGAAGGTTACTTGGGACAGCGGTGAGGGGTGGTAATGGATGTTTCCAGGGAATTACTTATTTATTTCCTAATAAAAGAGAACTAATGTGGTTGAAGCTGCCTTCTCCTCTCTGAATCTTCAGTGTGAGCTAGATGTTTGGAGCTACAGTTGCCATTTTGTGCTGATGAGATGTGGCATGGAGGCAAAAGCTCGCTGGCCAAGGATTACAGAGAGGAGATAGAGAGGTTCCTAATGGAACTTTTGACCAGCTATATGAATGCCAGCTGCTGCCTCAGAGAAAATATGAGAAAAATATGTGAGACTTCCCACATATTTAAATCACTCTATATTTACTATTACTTGCAGCTAAACACATTCCAATTGAAGTAACTGTCAAAGGAAAAAATCAAATTGCCCAGCAATGTGCATATTGTCCTATTTTGTAAAATGAAATTGTATATGTATACCTAATAGTTATACAGACATCAAAAAATTGGAAAGGTAATAGTAATTAACCAGTATTGAGCACCTCCTGTGTGACAAGCATACCTTATCACTTTAACCCTCACAATCACTCTGTAAACATTGATGTTTTATTGTTTTCACCACTTATAAGTGAGGAAACTGAGGCTTCAGGAGCTTTTCCAAACTGTACAACTAGCAGAAGGTTAGCCTGGAACCTGGAGCCAGGTTTCTCTGCTCCTGGAGAAAGTGCTTGGACCACCCTGTGCAGGCCCCACACACACCCCTGCCTGAGGTGCCTATTACTAATACTGTGTGTGCTTAGTTGTTCAGTCATGTCTGACTCTTTGTGACCCCATGGGCTATAACCTCCCAAGCTCCTCTGTCCATGGGGATTCTCCAGGCCAGAATACTGGAGTGGGTTACCATGCCCTCTTCCAGGGGATCTTCCCAGTCCAGGGTTGAACCCAAGTCTCCTGCATTACAGGCAGATTTTTTTACTGTCTGAGCCACAAGGAAGCCCATTACCAATACAGACCCCACCAGCTCTAATGCAGCTATTTCTGTGGGGTGGTTTAGAGGATGGGCCATTTCCATAGTGTTTCCTTTTCAACAAGCAAGTATGAATTTTGTTTTGAAAATACAAATGTAAAGAAATTGAAAAACTAAAAAATTAATAAAGTAACTCTGGTGTTAGGCACTGTGCTGGGAATTTTTTTTTTCTTCCAGATTTGAATATCAACTATAAATATCCATTCAGTCATATAGACCTTTTGGAATTAAAAAGCATCCTTTTCAAACATATGAAAGAAGCCTGGCTAAGTGGGTTGCCAATATTTTGTTATGTGACCTATATCCCAGATAAGTTATCTGCCAGTCTGACTCCTGCCCTATGAAGGAATGAAACCCTGCAGGAAATACATGTGAAGAATACTTTTGAGTCTTTGAATAAGAGTTTTATGAATCATTTTTCTAGTGGCTGGATTTCTTATTTCCTACCTGTTACCAAATGATTGCTTCTTAGGGCAGTAAAAAAGTTCATCAAGAAAAAGCAGGTCTGTGTTCCAGGTTCTATTTACAGCTGACTTGTGGCGCCTTGGCAGCCTTCAGGTCAGCCAGCCAGAGAGGTTTCCTTGAGGGCTCGCCCAGTTATCTCAACCACGTGGTCTGAGGCACTTTCCCTTAAAGGTCCTGGCACCAAGGTACAGATTTCTAATCAGCTCTGATACTGCGGAGCCACTGATCAGCCCTTAGAGATAAGGCTTTCTTCTGCAGTGAGAAAAGAATCTGAAAAATTACCCGCCGCCATGGGGGACAGAAGCCCCTTCGAAACGGACATGCTCACCCTGACCCGCTATGTAATGGAAAAGGGACGTCAGGCCAAAGGCACCGGGGAGCTCACGCAGCTGCTCAACTCCATGCTGACGGCCATCAAAGCCATCTCCTCAGCCGTGCGTAAGGCGGGCCTGGCCAACCTGTGAGTGAGATCCCCGAGGATACGTTGCGACCCCGGTCTGGTGGGGGTGGGCAGAGCTGCAGGAGTCTGGGCCGGAAACTGGGTCAAAAGTATTAACCCTCACACCCTGCAGGGAAATGGCCTTTCAAGTTTCTGCCAGGTGTGCTTTGACAAGGAGCCCTTTGACTTGTCTCAGGAAAGGCACAAAATTCTTGGAGACATGCTATGGAGAAAAAAAGCGTCATTTCTTTAATCGCTGTGTATTCTAATGACAACAAGCTCAGGGGCTTGTTCCGTGAAAACATATCCTGAGTTAAATCTGAAATCTATTAGTTGCTTGGTCGTGTCCGACTCTTTGCAACTCCATGGACTGTAGCCCACCAGTCTCCTCTGTCCACAGAATTTTCTAGGCAAGAATACTGGAGTGGGTTGCCATTTTCTTCACCAGGGGATCTTCCCTACCCAGGGATTGGACCTGGGTGTCCTGCACTGCAGGCAGATTCTTCACCCTCTGAGCCAACAAAGAAGCCCACCTCTGATTTGCATTCTCACTGGCACAAAGCGACCGGCGGGAGACTCCTGACGCCCTGGGCAGATAGGAGCGGTTTTATTGTCACGACTTTTGCCCCTAGTTGTCAGGAGCTAGAAATCATTTACCGAATCTTTTTTTCTCTCATTTACCAAATCTTAAAGCCCGTCGTCCATTTCCTGTTCATTGTTGAAAGAAGTGTTTTGCTTTTAAAACCAGTTGTTATTTCTTCCCTGTGACTCAAGCTTCTGTCCACTTGGTATGTAGGACGCTGGGAGGTGCTGGCCTGGGAGCGGGGAATGAAGGGCCTTCTTCCACTTTGCTCTCTTGGTGCTTCACCCAAGCCCAGGAGGCCAAGTTCAGGCTGTGCTGCTGATCCTCACAGCCAAGGGTCCGGTTCCAGCCTGTGGTGAAAAGGATCAGTCTCTGGGTTTCCACTTTCCCGGTAGCAATTCCAATGGAGGTCCTCTCAGAAGATGAAGAGACCCCATCATTCATTATTATTATTATTCCAAAATGAAGAAATAACCAAATCCAATAATTTAAAATATTTATTCTTGGGCATTCCCTGATGGCTCAGTGATTAAGACTCTGTGGTTCCATTGCAGGGTGCATGGGTTTGATCCCTGGTCAGGGAACTAAGATCCTGACAGCCAAGGGACCAAAAAAAAAAAAAAAGTAAAAAATATTTATTCTTAACAACTTAGCATTTTTAACACCAAAAACAATGTGATAATTACAGAATTTATTTATATTAATGTAAGGTTTCGTGACCCAGTAACCCAGTAATGGGCTCCAAGTTAGAGGAGACTGTGACTGGCTTCCCTTCTCTCTGTGTATTGCTTTAACTGTCTTAATACCTCACTTGGCAGAAATGGCCAACTCCACCTTTAAGGATCTTTGTGAGTGTGAGCCACAGCCACTTGCCTCTGTTCTGCTCCTGCCTGCCAGTGAGCGGGGCTGTGTGTAGAGCAGTTCCCCGGGCTGGCTGCTGAGTGTTACTCACCTGAATGGGCTCCCCTGTGCAGGGGGCTGGGCAGGGCAGGGGTTGTGGCTAATTGCTGCAGAGCTCTGACTTCGTGGTCATGCAGTGTCCAGAGGAAGTGGACTGAGGGACTGGATAATTCAGGTGTTCCTCTGACTTGGTTTTTCATGCCATCTGATCATAGTCAATGACCCACTCTCGCTAGGACTGTAAAAATGTAAAATGACTTGGATACTAATAGCCTCTAACTAAATTGTGGGGCTGCTGTAAGGCTTAGTAAGCCCATGTGATGATGATTTTGGCATTGCCAGCCCCATAATAAATGCTCAGGAAGTGCTCATTATTTGTTGTTGTTCAGTCGCTGTCGTGTCCGACTCTTAGACTCCATGGACTGCAGCATGCGAGGCTTCCCTGTCCTTCACCATCTCCTGGAGTTTGCGCAAAGTCTTGTCCCTTGAGCTGATGATGCCATCTGACCATCTTATCCTCTGTCATCCCCTTCTCCCCCTACCCTCAATCTTTTCCAGCATCATGGTCTTTTCCAATAAGTTGGCTTTTCACATCAGATGGCCAAAGTATTGAGGCTTCAGCTTCAGCATTGGCCCTTCCAATGAATATTCAGTGTTGATTTCCTTAAGAATTGACTGATTTGATCTTTCTGTCCAAGGGACTCTCAAGAGTCTTCTCCAACACCACAGTTCAAAAGCATCAACTCTTCAGCACTCAGCTTTCTTTATAGTCCAACTCTCACATCCATACATGGCTACTGGAAAAACCATAGCTTTGAATATACAGACCTTGGTTGGCAACGTGATGTCTCTGCTGTTGAATATGCTGTCTAGATTTGTCATAGCTTTTCTTCCAAGGAGCCAGTGTCTTTCGATTTTGTGGCTGCAGTCACTGTCTGCAGTGATTCTGGAGCCCAGGAAAATAAAATCTGCCACGGTTTCCACTTTTTTCCTCAACTATTTGCCATGAAGTGGTGGGACAGGATGCCATGATCTTAGTTTTTTGAATGTTGAGTTTCAAGCCAGCTTTTTCACTCTCCTCTTTCATCCTCACCAAGAGGCTCTTTAGTTCCCTTTCGCTTTCTGCCATTAGAGTGCTAGCACCTGCATATCTGAGGTTGCTGGTTTCCAAGTCCAGTTCAGTTCAGCCGCTCAGTCATATCCGGCTCTTTGTGACCCCATGGACTGCAGCACACCAAACTTCCCTGTCCATCACCAACTCCCAGAGATTGCTCAGACTCAGGTCCAAACCTGGGAAAATTTGCCGGCTAACAGGTCGATGTTGCAAACTGACCACTAGGTGGCGGGCGCAGCCTGTGGAAACAAAATGTCAGAATTTCACACTTCATCAGAGGGCAGAGGCAGGATTCTTCAGTTAGAGACCATGTGTTCTGCCAGTTCAGATATTCTGTCTCTTTCCCATTTAGGGGGCTTCAAGCCCCTCATTCCTCTGATTCCTCTTTTTGGGAAGATATTTCTAGGCACATGCTCCATAAATGCAAAACTGATCAGAAAGTCTCATATTTTTCTTCTTTTTTCTCTGCTTCCTGCTGTAGGAAGAAGGGAATGCTAACATTCTGGAAATGCTGTCCCTAGAATCCTCTCCACAGCTTCCTAATGTAAAAATGCAGAATTCATTTATAATTTGTCAGTAAAGTTTTAATGTTAGTAAAAGCAGTAAGAAGATACTGTCTATGGGTTATAAAGCATTTTCCTGTCCATGATCTAACTTGAAGCAGTTGTCAGGCAATTAGATCTCTTGTAAATGAGCTTCCATTCTTTCTGAAAGGAGAGGTGTTGATGGAGGGATTGTGGGGAGGGAGGGAGACAGAGCAACATGCCCAGTTCCTGTAAGGAGGGTGCACAGGGTGGGCTGAGAGGTAGGGTAAGGGCAGGGTTAGTGTGGTGTTGAGGAGAGGTGTTTGCAAAACACCAGAGAGCCTGTTTCTCTTCCCCACCACCCACAGGCCCCCGGCACCCCTGCATTAAACAAGAATATCGAGTTCACAGGGTTTGTGAACTCTGTAAACGCTGATGCAGAACAATCTAGTTTTGTCATTGTTGTGTGCTTGTTTGCTTTTATTTTGAAGTAGAAGGTACAGTCTTTGAGGTCAGTCTACCAGTATCATTTTCCAAGGCAGATCTCATCACATCAGACGTCAAGTGATGGGGGACACCTGTCGGGGAGAGGGGAGATGTTGTCAGTTAGGGAAAAGGGATGGGAAATGAGTTGTCTCTCGGTTTAGGGTAAATTAGTGGCTCTCAACTGTGGCTACTTGTTAGAAACACTTGAAGAATCCTTCAACAAATAAATGGTGTTAACAAAAAGGAGAGGAAGGGATTACTTTCCTGCCATCCATTCTTTGTAATTCAGTGAAGGTATACTGAGCCTCTGAGCACTGTGGAAACAGGCACAGTGAGGCACAGCTCTTGCCTTCAGTGAGCAGACAATCCAGCAGGGAGGACATTCCCATGAACAGACTGTGAGCTGCTGTGGAAGGGCTGACAGGGCTGTGTCTGGTATGTGGTGGGACCAGGGAAGCTTCTGGAAGATGTTAGGGCTAAGCTGTCGGTGGGCAGAAAGCACTCCCATGGGGTGGGGGGACACCCCATGACTGAAGGTGGGAAGGAGGGAAGCAGCTTGCGGGGTGCCAGTGGCCTCAGGACCTTTGCGGCTGTTGGAATGTGGAAGTCTGGAGGGGCGTGATAGCCATGTGGCTCATGGAGAGATGAGCACGAATCCAGGGGACAGTGAACCAGGAGTCCATGGAAGGCAGGTGTGTGCCCACGCAGGGTTCCAGAGGCTGAGGGTGAAAGGCTAAGCGGCGAGGCCAAGTGTGGGGCCAGGGCTTCCTTGATGGGGTCTGAAGCCAAGTATGGGGGACTTGGGGACTCTGGGAGAGATGGGGGTGATCTGACTGGCTTTTTAGAAGGTTCCTACCCACGAGGACGGGAGCCAGAGACTTTAGATAGCAATCCTCTATAACCCAAAGCACCCAGATACAATTTTTACACTGGCATTCTTTCTTATATTGTTTGGTAATGGTAATAAAGAACCAAATTAAATTTTATCCCTAATTTCCTTCTTTATTCAAATAATGCCAGGCTACAGCAGAACAGTTTTTAATTCAGCCCAACAGGCCACTGTTTGAGGATAATCAACAAATACTAGAAATTCCAAGGCTGGAAATCCACAGTCCTTTACTTTTTAAAGTTTTTCATTATGGCGATGTGTCTGACTTTATGAACTCCCCCTCCGTCTTTCAGGGCCCCGAGGGAGGCGGGGGTGGGGCAGAGTTGTACATTAGTAAGATTGAATTCTGCAGTGTTACTGGGATGACTAGGAGCTTGCAACAGTGACCCCGAGCCAGGGTAAGAACCAGCGCTGTGAGACAGGACGCACTCGGTCGTATTTACACTCTGGAGACCCTGGAGCCCTGAAGGGAAAAGGGATACAGGGGAGGTGTCCTGGCGTCCTGGCATCTTCGCTGGAGTCTGGGCTCCCTTCCTGATTTCCTCCAGCTTTTTGCCGTCTTAGGTACGGAATTGCGGGAAGCGTGAACGTGACGGGGGATGAGGTGAAGAAACTGGACGTGTTATCCAATGCCCTGGTGATCAACATGCTCCAGTCCTCCTACAG
The DNA here is from genome assembly GCF_014754425.2 of Oryx dammah. NCBI lineage: Eukaryota > Metazoa > Chordata > Mammalia > Artiodactyla > Bovidae > Oryx > Oryx dammah. The sequence goes on along the minus strand of NW_024070185.1, from coordinate 79,508,084 downwards.
CACCTGCGTCCTGGTGTCGGAAGAGAATAAAGAAGCCATTATTACCTCCAAGGAGAAGAGGGTACATGTGGCAGCCGGGCTGAGGTTCTTCTATTCACCAGTGGAGGTCGCAACTGAACTGGGAAGAATCTTTGATTGCCTTGCTTTATTTTAGTTTCTGGGATTTTCCTCTATTGCTTAATTTTTGTTTTCCAGAAACCGCGGTTTGCATATTTCTTTACTTTGAAGTTTTATGCTGTTTAGTCAAAGAGACTCCATATTAAGGAAGTGATTCATTCAGGAAATAAATCAGAGTGCTTTACCGAAACTTATCAGTGGACAGGGTTCATCTTGGGTTTTCACCTAATGTACTCGTAACAAGTCCCAATGTTTTGGAGCTTGAAAATCAGGTCCAGTAAAAAGTAGAGTTCCTGGGAAGAGTGATATTTTTGGTCTTTTACTCTTCTTATCCCTACAATCCTCGCCCCTTCCCCAAAGGGGTTTGGTTTTAGCAGAGATTTCCTCATGCCTGACAACCTGTTAGACTAAAACAGAAAAGAAATTGTAAAGATTGTTGCTCTTGCCTTAATACAATGGTAAACTTGTTTAGCTCATGGCATGCCTGGGGAGGGTCTATATTCAGTATGGTTCCACAGTTTATTTTTTAAAAAATTCGTGGCCAAAAATTCAACCCATGTTCAGTTGCGATACAGTAATACCATATAAATGCCAGCACTGTTGGCTCTTGTTTTATACACTGGATCTTGGGGACAAGGTGCCATTACTTTATGATTAGCTGAAAGGATGGCAAAAGTAAAGCCAAATTTATTAAACACTTACTGTATACTGGGGATTGTGCAAAAGTCCTTTGTACTTGTTGTCTCACGTAATTCAGGCTAAGTCACACTTATTATTCTCAACTCAATTGTCACACCAGCTCCTGAACATTCTCCAGTGTGTGCTTGATGTTGAACAAATAACTGCTGAATGCATGCATGCATAAATGAATGAGCTGATTTGGATTATCTACAGGGAGAATGAGAGATTTCCAAGTTTATGGATTCCACTCCCCTACCCCCACCTCCTATTGAGAAAGAAGGAAGGAAAGAAAGGAAAGCCAAATTAATCTAGGGCACTACCCATTGGAAAGTAAGGGGAAAAGTAGCTAAGCAGTGGGAGAAATGACTCCCATTTTACTTGATGTTGTACTAGCAGTATTTAATGACCCAGGAGACCCCAGTCCCCATCATTAAGGCTCTCATAGAACCTTGTACCTAGGAGGTCAGTAAAATGTATCTGGTGATTTCTTTCCACTGACTTGTCTGTGACAGCAGCGTGGGTGGACATGAGGAGCCTGGTATCTCAGGACCCCACCTGGTCTTCTGATCTTCAAGTCAGAAAGGAAAGGCAGATGCAGCAAAACCCAAAGGAATACTTTTATTCTCTTGATATACTTACATACAGCTGCTATCTTAATAAGAGAGGCCCAGAGGCCCTGGGACCTTGTTCTGAACTTTTCTTTTGATAAAAACGTGCCCAAATGAAGAAAGCCTGTCTGGGGAGAAGTGCGATGTATCAATAATTCAATAACAACGTTACTATGGACTTAGGTAGAACTTGCCCAAGTTTATCTTCAGCTTCTCCAACTCCTTCCAGCATGGTCCCCAGTTCAGACCAGTTCCTCTCACACCTTCAGCAATTCCACGTTCCCAGTGGTCCCAGGTAGGAGGGGAGGATGAAGCCAGAGTAGGTGGGAACAAAGATAATTGGGGATAGGTGGGACCTCCTTCACCCCGTGTGGGCATCAGGTAATCTGTTTATGGGCAAGTGAGCTCTGAACTGCACAATTAATATATGTGGATATGCTCTGCATTCCTTAAGTAATTGTAATTTTTGATAAGGATATCCCTTTGCTCTAAGTCACTTCTGATGGGGTGTTACCTGCCAGACTCAGCCACTTACACAGAGTGTGTTGACTGGGACAGAGTGTTGACTTACACAGTGTATTGACCTGCGTTGATCAGGTGTTCTGCCTTCTGTGCACGTAGGGGAAATACGTGGTCTGCTTTGACCCGCTGGACGGATCTTCCAACATCGACTGCCTGGCTTCCATTGGAACCATATTTGCCATCTACAGAAAGGTAAGCAAACAGTCTGCTTTTAACACCTCCTTCCTCTGATGGTTTCAGGAAGGTTCCTGGGCTCAGAGCCACAAGTCTGGAGTTCTAACCTTTGTCCTCCCACTAACCAGACATACCACGGCAGGCAAGCTACGAACCTCCCTCTGCCTCAGGATCCTCATTGAAGACCCGAGTCGCTATTTTCCCTTAGCCTTCTTCTCAGTGTTCATGGGAAGGTAGGGTGAGAGGATACATGGGACCTTGTTTTGAAAATCTGGATGCGATACAAATGTCAGACATGGAGTTAGGTTCCAAGCGACATCTGAAGGCACCTGTGTTCCTTCCTTATGTATCTCAAATCTTATTGCATTCATTTTCTGTTGCTGCTGTAACAATTCACATGCATTTAGAAGTTTAAAACAACACCCATTTATTGTGTCCTAGTTCTTGGGTCAGAAGTCTGACAGCATGGCTGAGCTCTATCTGATAACGTCAAAATCTGGGTGTTAGCTGGCTTGGTCTCCTATTGAGAAGAGCTCGCTTCCAGGCTCATTGAAGTTGTTTGCAAAATTCAATGAAATAGTTAATATCCATCCTCTCAATAGTTACAGCTTTTTGTTCTTGTGATGAGAACTTTTAAGATCTACTCTCACATTAGTTGCTCAGTCACGTCTGGCTCTTTGCCACCCCACAAACCATAGCTCACCAGGCTCCTCTGTCCATGGAGTTCTCTAGGCAAGAATACTGGAGAGGGTTGCTATCCCCTTCTCCAGGAGATCTTCCTGACCCAGGAATCGAACCACATTGCAGGCAGATTCTTTATCATCTGAGTCACCAGGGAAACCCCATGAAGTGAAGTGAAGAAGTGAAGTGAAGTCGCTCAGTTGTGTCTGACTCTTTGTGACCCCATGGACTGTAGCCTACCAGGCTCCCCCATCCCTGGGATTCTCCAGGCAGGAATACTGGAGTGGGTTGCCATTTCCTTCTCCAGGAGATCTTACCAACCCAGGGATTGAACCTGGGTCTCCCGTACAGCAGGCAAACGCTTTGAAACCCCATAGCAGCTTTCAAATACACAGTGTGGTATTGTTAACTGCAGTCACCATGCCGTCTATTACATCCCAAGGACTTATTTGTTTTATAACTGGATGTTTGTACCTTTGACCACAGTCACTCACGTCATCTACCTCCATCCCCTGATTCTGGCAACCACCAATCTGTTCTATGAGTGTTTTTTTTTTTTTTTTTGAGTCCACATATAAATGAGATCATACAGTACTTATCTTTCTCTGATATTTCATTTAGCGTAACACTGTCAAAGTTCATTCATATCATCACAAATTGCAGGATTTCCTTCTTTTTCATGGCTGAATTTTATATATGTATGTGTGGATATTTGAAATAGGGATTTCATTTCCTTCATGTATATACCCAAAAGTATAATTCCTGGAAATTATATATAGTTCTATTTTTAATTTTCTGAAGAACCACCACACTGGTTTCCATAGTGGTTGTACCAGTTTACATTCCCACTGGCAGTTCACAAGGGTTCCGTTTTCTCCACATCCTCACCAACATGTGTCTTCTCTCATCTTTTTTATTTAGTCCTTCTGGCAGGTGTGAGGTGATATCTCATTGTGGTTTTGATCTGCCTTTCCCTGATGGTTAGTGGTATCGGACACCTTTTCATGTACCTGTTGGCCCTTTGTATGTCTTCTTTGGAAAAATGTCTATTTGGTCAGATTGTATTTTTTGCCATTAAGTTGTGTAAATTCTTTATATATTCTGGATATTCATCCCTTATTCTAGGTATAATCTGCAAACGGTTTTTGCCTTTTCCTTTTTTATGATGGTCTTAATAACATCTTAAGACCAACTGATTTAAAAATGAAAAGGAATAATGAAGGAGGCTGTGCATGTGTGCAGACAGCAGATATGTTGGAAATCTCTATTTCTTTCCCACAATTTTTCTGCGATTCTAAAACTGTTCTAAAAAAATGAAGCCTGAAACAAAAAAGAGAAGAATATTATTATATATAATATGGGCTATTCACATATGGATTTTGGTGATTTTTGAACACAGAGATTTTGTCTTAAAATTTAAGTAAAACACAGGCTCTGAAGACTAGTCCAAATAACCACAGATTCTCTCCGGTTGTATTGCTAAAGAAGGGGGACAATGTTGCTTAATGCTCTAGTGAGAGAGCAGGTCTCTTCAGAGCTCTAATTACAAAAAAAAAAAAAAAAAAAACAAAAAAACTGCAAAAGAAAAGACACTATAAATAAAATTAACAGACAGCTGACAATTGAGGAAAATGTTTGCAACATATAAAGCATTTATATGTTTCATATGTAAAAAATAAATCAACTTTGCCTGCATGACAAGTTGCTTCAGTCATGTCTGACTGTGCTACCCTATGGACTGTAGCCCACCAGGCTCCTCTGTCCATGGGATTCTCCAGGCAAGAATATTGGAGGTTGCTGAGCCCTTCTTCTGGGATCTTCTTGACCCAGGGATTGAACCCAAGTCTCTTATGTCTCCAGCATTGGCAGGCAGGTTCTTTACCACTAGTGCCACCTGGGAAGCCCAAAATCAACAATAAGATGACTATCTAGATAGAAAAGTAACCAATGACATGAAACAGGCAACTTACAAATTAAGAAATAAAATGGTCAATTAATATATAAAATTTTTACTTTATTAATTATACAAAATGGAAACTAAAGTAAGTATCTTTTTTTTTTCACCCATCAAGTTGACCAAGTTGAAAAAACAGCACTATCTTATGTTTATCAGATTAAATTAAAGTGAATGCTCTTGTCACTGGTACTAGCCTTGTCATGGCGAATGGGCTTGCATAACTCTGTGAAGTTGTGAGCCATACTGTGCAGGTCCACTCAGGACAGATGAGTCATAGTGAAGAGTTGTGACAAAATGTGGTCCACTGGAGGAGGCAATGGCAACACACTCCAGTATTTTTGCCAGGAGAACTCTGTGAACAGTATGAAAAGATAAAAACATATGACACTAAAAGATGAGCCCCCCAGGTTGGAAGGTGTCTAATATGATACTGGGGAAGAATGAAGGTCAGTTACTAACAGGTTCAGAAAGAATGAAGCTGCTGATCGAGGATGAGATGGCAAGACTAAACATCTGCTTTTTAGTAGATGTTAGTGAACATTACATGTTAGGAATTAGTGAACTAAAATGGATGGGAATGGGTGAATTTAATTCAGGTAATCATTGTATCCACTACTGTGAGTAAGAATCCATTAGAAGAAATGGAGTAGCCCTCATAGTCAACAAAAGCATCTGAAATGCAATACTTTGAGGAGCAACCTCAAAAATGGCAGAATGATCTTAGTTTGTTTTTAAGGCAAACCATTCAGCATGACAGTAATCTAAGTCTATGTCCCAACCACTGATGGTGAAGAAGCTGAAATTGACCAGTTCTATGAAGACCTACAACACACTTGAAAACTGGCACCAAAAAAAGGTTTCCTTTTCATCACAGGGGATTGTAAAAATAAGGAATGCAAAAGTAGGAAGTCAAGAGATGCCTGGAGTAACAGGCAGGTTTGGTCTTGGAGTACAAGATGAAACAACGCAAAGGCTAACAGGGTGTTGTCATGAGAAAGCAATGGTCAGAGCAGATATCCTCTTACAATAGCATAAGAGAGGACTCTACACATGGAGATCACCAGATGGTCAATATTGAAATCAGATTATGTTCTTTGCAGCCAAAGATGGAGAAGCTCTATACAGTCAGTGAAGACAAGACTGGGAGCTGACTATAGCTCGGATCATGAGCTCCTTATTGCAAAATTCAGGCTTAAATTGAAAAAAGTAGCGGAAACCACTATGCCATTCAGTTCAGTTCAGTTCAGTTCATTCACTCAGACGAGTCCAACTCTTTGCAACCTCAGGGACTGCAGCACGCCAGGCCTCCCTGTCTATCACCAACTCCTGGAGCTTACTCAAACTCATGTCCATCTCATCCTCTGTCATCCCCTTCTCCTCCCACCTCCATCTTTCCCAGCATCAGTCCTTTCAAATGAGTCAGTTCTTCGCATCAGGTGGCCAAAGTATTGGAATTTCAGCTTCAGCATCAGCATCAGTCCTTCCAATGAATATTCAGGGCTGACTGATTTCCAAAGAACAGCAAGGAGAGATAAGAAAACCTTCCTCAGTGATCAATGCAAAGAAATGGAGGAAAACAATAGAATGGGAAAGACTAGAGGTCTCTTCAAGAGAATTAGAGATACCAAGGGAACATTTCATGCAAAGATGGGCTCAATAAAGGACAGAAATGGTAGGGACCTAACAGAAGCAGAAGATATTAAGAAGAGATGGCAAGAATATACAGAAGAACTATACAAAAAAGATCTTCACAACCCAGATAATCACAATGGTGTGATCATTCACCTAGAGTCAGACATCCTGGAATGTGAAGTCAAGTGGGATAAAGGAACAAGATAAATGCCCACCAAACCAAACAAAAGAGGGAGAGATAAAGAATCTACCTGATAAAGAATTCTGAATAATGATACTGAAAATGATCCAAAACCTTGAAAACAAATTGGAGTTACAGATAAATAGCCTGGAGACAAGGATTGAGAAGATTCAAGAAAAGTTTAACAAGGACTTAGAAGAAATAAAAAAGAGTCAATATATAATGCAATAAATGAGATCAAAAACACTCTGGAGGGAACTAACAGTAGAATAACAGAAGCAGAAGATAGGATAAGTGAGGTAGAAGATAGAATGGTAGAAATAAATGAATCAGAGGGGAAAAGAGGAAAAAGAATTATAAGAAATGAGGACAATCTCAGAGACCTCTGGGACAATGTTAAATGCCCCAACATTGGAATCATAGGAGTCCCAGAAGAAGAAGACAGAAAGACCATGAGAAAATACTTGAGGAGATAATAGTTGAAAACTTCCCTAAAATGGGGAAGGAAATAATCATCCAAGTCCAAGAATCCCAGAGAATCCCAAACAGGATAAACCCAAGGTGAAACACCCCGAGACACATATTAATCAAATTAACAAAGATCAAACACAAAGAACAAATATTAAAAGCAGCAAGGGAAAAACAACAAATAACACACAAGGAGGGTCCCATAAGGATAACAGCTGATCTTTCAATAGAAACTCTTCAGGCCAGTGGGGAATGGCAGGACATATTTAAAGTGATGAAAGAAAATAACCTACAGCCCAGATTACTGTACCCAGCAAGGATCTCATTCAAATATGAAGGAGAAATCAAAAGCTTTACAGACAAGCAAAAGCTGAGAGAATTCAGCACCACCAAACCAGCTCTCCAACAAATGCTAAAGGATCTTCTCTAGACAGGAAACACAGAAAGGGTGTATAAACTCAAACCCAAAACAATAAAGTAAATGGCAATGGGATCATACTTATCAGTAATTACCTTAAATGTAAATGGGTTGAATGCCCCAACCAAAAGACAAAGACTGGCTGAATGGATACAAAAACAAGACCCCTATATATGTTGTCTACAAGAGACCCACATCAAAACAAGGGACACATACAGACTGAAAGTGAAGGGCTAGAAAAAGATATTCCATGCAAATAGAGACCAAAAGAAAGCAGGAGTAGCAATACTCATATCAGATAAAACAGACTTTAAAACAAAGTCAGTGAAAAGAGACAAAGAAGGACACTACATAATGATCTAAGGATCAATCCAAGAAGAAGATATAACAATTATAAATATATATGCACCCAACATAGGAGCACTGCAATATGTAAGACAAATGTTTACAAATATGAAAGGGGAAATTAACAATAACACAATAATAGTGGGAGACTTTAATACCCCACTCACACCTATGGATAGATAAACTAAACAGGAAATTAACAAGGAAACACAAACTTTAAATGATATAATAGAGCAGTTAGACCTAATTGATATCTATAGGACATTTCACCCCAAAACAATGAATTTCACCTTTTTCTCAAGTGCACCTGGAACCTACTCCAGGATAGATCACATCCTGGGCCATAAATCTAGCCTTGGTAAATTCAAAAAAATTGAAATCATTCCAAGCATCTTTTCTGACCACAATGCAGTAAGATTAGATGTCAATTACAGGAGAAAAACTATTAAAAATTCCAACATATGGAGGCTGAATAACCAACAAATCATAGAAGAAATTTTCAAAAATTAAAATATGCATAGAAATGAATGAAAATGAAAACAAAACAACCCCAAACCTATGGGACACTGTAAAAGCAGTGCTAAGGGGAAGGTTCATAGCAATACAGGCTTACCTCAAGAAACAAGAAAAAGGTCAAATAAATAACCTAACTCTACACCTAAAACAATTAGAAAAGGAAGAAATGAAGAACCCCAGGGTTAGTAGAAGGAAAGAAATCTTAAAAGTTAGGGCAGAAATAAATGCAAAAGAAACAAAAGAGACCATAGCAAAAATCAACAAAGCCAAAAGCTGGTTCTTTGAGAAGATAAAATTGACAAACCATTAGCCAGACTCATCAAGAAACAAAGGGAGAAAAATCAAATCAACAAAATTAGAAATGAAAACAGAGAGATCACAACAGACAACACAGAAATACAAAGGATCATAAGAGACTATTATCAGCAACTATATGCAAATAAAATGGGCAACGTGGAAGAAATGGAAAAATTCTTAGAAAAGTACCACTTTCCAAAACTGAACCAGGAAGAAATAGAAAATCTTAACAGACCCATCACAAGCACAGAAATTGAAATTATAATCGGATAACTTCCAACAAACAAAAGCCCAGGACCAGACGGCTTCACAGCTGAATTCTACCAAAAATTTAGAGAAGAGCTAACACCTATCCTATTCAAACTCTTCCAGAAAATTGCAGAGGAAGGTAAACTTCCAAACTCATTCTATGAGGCCACCATCACCCAAATACCAAAACCTGACAAAGGTGCCACAAAAAAGAAAACTACAGGCCAATATCACTGATGAACATAGATGCAAAAGTCTTTAACAAAATTCTAGCAAACAGAATCCAACATCATATTAAAAAGATCATACATCATGACCAAGTGGGCTTTGTCCCAGGGATGCAAGGATTCTTCAATATCCACAAATCAATCAATGTAATACACCACATTAAACAAATTGAAAAATAAAAGCCATATGATTATCTCAATAGATGCAGAGAAAGCCTTTGACAAAATTCAACATCCATTTATGATAAAAACTCTCCAGAAAGCAGGAATAGAAGGAACATTCCTCAACATAATAAAAGCTATATATCACAAACCCACAGCGAGCATTATCCTCAATGGTGAAAAATTGAAAGCATTTCCAAGACAAGGGTGCCCACTCTCATCACTACTATTCAACATAGTTTTGGAAGTTTTGGCCACAGCAATCAGAGAAGAAAAAGAAATAAAAGGAATCTAGATTGGAAAAGAAGAAGTAAAACTCTCACTGTTTTCAGATGACGTGATCCTGTACATAGAAAATGCTAAAGATTCCACCAGGAAATTACTAGAGGTAATCAATGAATATAGTAAAGTTGCAGGATATAAAATCAACATGCAGAAATACCTTGCATTCCTATACACTAACAATGAGAAAACAGAAAGAGAAATTAAGGAAACAATTCCATTCACCATTGCAACAAAAAGAATAAAATACATAATATATATCTACCTAAAGAAACAAAAGACCTATATATAGAAAACTATAAAACATTGGTAAAAGAAATCAAAGAGGACACTAATAGTTGGAGAAATATACCATGTTCATGGATCAGAAGAATCAATATAGTGAAAATGAGTGTATTATGCAAAGCAATCTATAGATTCAATGCAATCCCTATCAAGCTACCAATGGTATTTTTCACAGAGCTAGAACAAATAATTTCACAATTTGTATGGAAATACAAAAACCTTGAATAGCCAAAGCAATCTTGAGAAATCAACCTGCCTGACTTCAGGCTCTACTACAAAGACACAGTCATCAAGACAGTATGGTACTGGCACAAAGACAGAAATATAGATCAGTGGAACAAAATAGAAAGCCCAGAGATAAATCCATGCACTTATGGACACCTTATCTTTGACAAAGGAGGCAAGAATATATAATGGAGAAAAGACAATCTCTTTAACAAGTGGTGCTGGGAAAACTGGTCAACCACTTGTAAAAGAATGAAACTAGAACACTTTTAACACCATACACAAAAATAAACTCAAAATGGATTAAAGATCTAAACATAAGACCAGAAACTATAAAACTCCTAGAGGAAAACATAGGCAAAACAATCTCTGACATAAATCACAGCAGGATCCTCTATGACCCACCTCCCAGAATATTGGAAATAAAAGCAAAAATAAACAAATGTGACTTAATTAAAATTAAAAACTTCTGCACAACAAAGGAAATTATAAGCAAGGTGAAAAGGCAGCCTTCAGAATGGGAGAAAGTAATAGCAAATGAAGCAGCTGACAAAGAATTAATCTCAAAAATATACAAGCAACTCCTGCAGCTCAATTCCAGAAATATAAATGACTCAATCAGATAATGGACCAAAGAACTAAATAGACATTTCTCCAAAGAAGACATACAGATGGCTAACAAACACATGAAAAGATGCTCAGCATCACTCATTATCAGAGAAATGCAAATCAAAAGCACAATGAGGTACCATTTCACACCAGTCAGAATGACTGGTATCCAAAAGTCTACAAGCAATAAATGCTGCAGCGGTTGTGGAAAAAAGGGAACATTCTTACACTGTTGTGGGGAATGCAAACTCATACAGCCACTATGAAGAACAGTGTGGAGATTCCTTTAAAAACTGGAAATAGAACTGCCATATGACCGGCAATCCCACTGCTGGGCATACACACCGAGGAAACCAGAATTGAAAGAGACACATGTACCCCAATGTTCATCACAGCAGTGTTTATAATAGCCAGGACATGGAAGCAACCTTGATGTCCATCAGCAGATGAATGGATTAAAAAGCTGTGGTACATATACACAGTGGAGTATTACTCAGCCATTAAAAAAGAATACATTTGAATCAGTTCTAATGAGGTGGATGAAACTGGAGCTTGTTATACAGAGTGAAGTAAGCCAGAAAGAAAAACACCAATACAGTATACTTCCCTGGTGGCTCAGAGGTTAAAACATCTGCCTGGAATGCTGGAGACCTGAGTTTGATCCCTGGGTTGGGAAGATCCCCTGGAGAAGGAAATGGCAACCCACTCCAGGATTCTTGCCTGGAGAATCCCATGGAGGGAGGAGCCTGGTAGGCTACAGTCCATGGGGTCTCAAAAAGTCGGACATGACTGAACGACTTCACTCACTCACTCACTCCACACATATATACGGAATGTAGAAAGATGGTAATGATAACCCTGTATGCGAGACAGGAAAAGAGACACAGATGTATAGAACAGTCTTTTGGACTCTGTGGGAGAGGGCGAGTGTGGGATGATAAGGGAGAATGGCATTGAAACATGTAAATTATCACATGTGAAACAAATCGCCAGTCCAAGTTTGATGCATGAAACAGGGTGCTTGGGGCTGGTGCACTGGATGACCCAGAGGGATGGGATGAGGATGGAGGTAGGAGGGGGGTTCAGGATGGGGAACACGTGTACAATCATGGTGGATTCATGTCAATGTATGGCAAAACCAATACAATATTGTAAAGTGAAATAAATAAATGAATAAATAAAACTGAGATTTAAAAAAAATATGAAATCAAGTGGGCCTTAGGAAGTATCACCACAAACAAAGCTAGTTGAGGTGATGGAATTCCAGTTGAGCTGTTTCAAATCCTGAAAGATGTTGCTGTGAAAATGCTGCACTCAATATGCCAGCAAATTTGGAAAACTCAGTAGTGGCCACAGGACTAGAAAAGGTCAGTTTTCATTCCAATCCCAAAGAAAGGCAATGCCAAAGAATGCTCAGACTACTGCACAATTGCACTCATCTCACACTCTAGTAAAGTAATACTCAAAATTCTCCAAGCCAGGCTTCAGTGATACATGAAGTGTGAACTTCCAGATGTTCAACCTGGTTTTAGAAAAGTCAGTGGAACCAGAGATCAAATTGTCAAAATCTGCTGGATCATCAAAAAAGCAAGAAAGTTTCAGAAAAACATCTATTTCTGCTTTATTGCCTATGCCAAAGCCTTTGACTGTGTAGGTCACAATAAACTGTGGAAAATTCTAAAAGAGATGGGAATACTAGACCACCTGACCTGCCTCTTGAGAAACCTGTATACAGATCAGGAAGCAACAATTAGAACTGGACATGGAACAACAGACTGGTTCCAAATAGGAAAAGGAGTACATCAAGGCTGTATATTGTCACCCTGCTTATTTAATTTATATGCAGAGTCCATCATGAGAAACGCCGGGCTGGATGAAACACAAGCTGGAATCAAGATTGCGGGAGAAATATCAATATCCTCAGATATGCAGATGACACCACTGTTATGGCAGAAAGTGAAGAAGAACTAAAGAACCTCTTGATGTCAGTGAAAGAGGAGAGTGAACAAGTTGGCTTAAAGCTCCACATTCAGAAAACGAAGATCATGGCATCCGGTCCTGTCACTTCATGGGAAATAGATGGGGAAACAGCGTCAGACTTTATTTTTTGGGGCTTCAAAATCACTGCAGATGGTGAATGCAGCCATGAAATTAAAAAATGCTTGCTCTTTGGAAGGAAAGTTTTGACCAACCTAGACAGCATATTAAAAAGCAAACACATTACTTTGTCAGCAAAAGTCCATCTAATCAAGGCTATGGTTTTTCCGTTACTCATGTATGGATGTGAGAGTTGGACTATAAAGAAAGCTGAGTGCTGAAGAATTGATGCTTTTGAACTGTGGTGTTAGAGAAGACTCTTGAGAGTCCCTTGGACTCCAAGGAGATCCAACCAGTCCCTCCTAAAGGAAATTAGTCCTGGGTGTTCATTGGAAGGACTGATGTTGAACCTGAAACTCCAATATTTTGGCCACCTGATGTGAAGAGCTGATTCATTGGAAAAGACTCTGATGTTGGGCAAGATTGAAGGCAGGAGGAGAAGGGGATGACAGAGGATAAGATGTTTAGATGGATAACCGACTTAATGGACATGAGTCTGAGTAAACTCCGGGAGTTGGTGATGGAGACGGATGCCTGGTGTTCTGTGTTTTATGGGGTCGCAGGGAGTTGGATACGACAAGCGACTGAACTGAACTGAACTGATCTCCTTAAGGATGGACTGGTTGACTCTCCTTGCAGTTCAAGGGACTCTCAAGAGTCTTCTACAACACTACAGTTCAAAAGCATAAATTCTTCTGTGCTCAACTTTCTTTATATTCCAACTCTCACATCCATACATGACTACTGGAAAAAACATAGCTTTGACTAGATGGACATTTATTGGCAAAGTAATGTATCTGCTTTTTAATATGCTGTCTAGGTTGGTCATAGTTTTTCTTGCAATGAGCAAGCATCTTTTTATTTCATGGCTGCAGTCACCATCTGCAGTGATTTTGGAGCCCCAATCAATAAACTCTGCCACTGTTTCCACATCTATTTCCCATGAAATGATGGGACTGGATGCCATGATTTTAGTTTTTTGAATGTTGAGCTTTAAGCCAACTGTTCACTCTCCTCTTTCACTGTCATCAAGAGACTCTTTAGTTCTTCTTCACTTTCTGCCATAACAGTGGTGTCATCTGCATGTCTAAGGTTATTGATATTTCTCCCAGCAATCTTGATTCCAGCTTGTGTTTCATCCAGCCCAGCTTTTCTCATGATGTACTCTGCATATAAGTTAAATAAGCAGGGTGACAATATACAGCATTGATGTACTCCTGTTCTGTTTTGGAACCCATCTGCCATTCAGATATGACCTAAATCAGATCCCTTATGATTATACAGTGGAGGTGACCAACAGATTAAAGGTATTAGATCTGGTAGACAGAGTGCCTGAAGAACTATGGATGGAGGTTTGTAACACTGTGTAGGAGGCTGTGACCAAAACCATCCCAAAGGAAAAAAATATGCAACAAGGCAAAGTGGTTGTCTGGGGCAGCTTTAACCGAGGAAAGGAGAGAAGCAAAAGGCAAGGGAGAAAGAGAAAAATATACCCAACTGAATTCAAAGTTCATAGAAAGCAAGAGAGATAAGAAGGCCTTCTTAAATGAACAATACAAACAGAAGGAGGAAAATGATAGAATGGGAAAAACTAGAAATTTCTTTAAAAAAAAAACTGGAGATATCAAGGAAACATTTCATGCAAGGATAGGCATGATAAAGCACAGAAAATATAAGGACCTAACAGAAGCAGAAGAGATTAAGAAGAGTTGGCCAGAGTACATAGAACTATATTAAAAAGGCCTTAATGACTCAGATAACCACAGTTGTGTGGTCACTCACCTAGAGCCAGACATCCTGGAGTATGAAGTCAAGTGGGCCTAAGGAAGCATTACTATGAACAAACCTGGTGGAGGTGATAGAATTCCAGCTGAGCTATTTAAAACCCTAAATGATGATGCTATTAAACTGCTGCAAATTTGGAAGACTCAGCAGTTGCCACAGGACTGCTGGTCAGTTTTCATTCCAATTCCAAAGAAGGATAATGGCAAAAAATGTTCAAACTACCGTACAGTCACACTCATTTCACATACTAGCAAGATAATGCTCAAAATCCTTCAAGCTAGGCTTCAACAGTATGTGAACCAAGAACTTCCACATGTACAAGTTGGATTTAGAAAAGGCAGAGTAATTAGAGGTGAAATTGCCAGCGCTTTTTGGATCATGGAGAAAGCAATGGAGTATCAGAAAAATGTTACTTCTGCTTCATTGACTATGCTGAAGCCTTTGACTGTTTGAATCACAATAAACTGTGGGAAATTCTTTAAGAGATAGGAGTACCAGACCACCTTATCTGTCTCCTGAGAAACCTGTATGTGGGTAAAGAAGTAACAGTTAGAACTGGAAGTGGAACAACTGACTGTTTCCAAATTGGGAAAGGAGTATGACAAGGCTGTATATTGTCACCCTGCTTATTTAACTTATATGCAGAGTATATCATGCAAAATGCCAGGCTGGATGAATCACAAGTTGGAATCAAGATTGCCAGGAGAAACAGCAACAACCTCAGATATTCAGATGATATTATTCATTGAAGAAAGTGAAGAGAAAGTAAAGAGTCTCTTGATGAAGGTGAAAGAAGACAGTGAAAAAGCTGGCTTGAAAATCAACATTCAAAAAACTAAGTTCTTGGCATTTGATACCATCACTTCATGCACGTAGAAGGGGGAAAAGTGGAAGCAGTGGCAGATTTTATTTTCTTGGGCTCCAAAATCACTGAGGATGGTGACTACAACCATGAAATTAAAAGACACTTGCTCCTTGGAAGGAAAGCTATGACAAACCTACACAGCGTATTAAAAAGCACAGACATCACTTTGCCAACAAAGGTCCATATAGTCAAGGCTATTATTTTTCCAGTAGTCATGTATGGATGTGAGAGTTGGACCCTAAAAGATGTTGAGTGCTGAATAATTGATTCTTTTGCATTGAGGTGCTGAAAGAGACTCTTGAGAGTTCTTTGGACTACAAGGAGATCAAATCAGTCGATTCTAAAGGAAATCAACCCTGAATATTCATTGGGAGGACTAATGCTGAAGCTGAAGCTCCAATACTTTGGCCACCTGATAGTAAGAGCAGACTCAATTAAAAAAAAAAGAGAGAGAGCAGACTCATTGGAAAAGACCCTGATGATTGAGAAAGATTGAAGGCAAAAGGAGAAGAGGGTGGCAAAGGATGAGATGGTTAGAAAGCATCACAGACTCAATGGACATGAATATAAGAAAACTCAGGGAGATAGAGGAGGATGGAGGGGCCTGGTATGCTGCAGGCCATGGAGTCTCAAAGAGTGGGATACTACTTATTGACTGACCACCACTAACAACAGACCATAAGTTTATTTTTCATGTCTGTAACTCTATTTCTGCTTATATGTGGAATCTACAAAAAAAAAAAAAAGTGGGCTTCCCTGGTGGCTCAGATGGTAATGAATCTGCCTGCAATTCAGGAGACCTGGGTTCAATTGCTGGGTCAGGAATTTGCCTTGGAGAAGGAAATGGCTACCCACTCCAGTATTCTTGCCTGGGAAATCCCGTGGACAGAGGAGCCTGGCAGACTACCACCCATGGGGTCACAATGATTCAGACATGACTGAGTGACTAACACACACATAAAAAAAAGAGTACAAATAAATTTATTTACAAAGTAGTGGCTTCTCTTGTTGTGCAGAGAGTGGGTGTCTAGACGAGTGGGCTCAGTAGTTGCAGCACTGAGCTGTAGAACACAGGTCCAGTGGTTGTGGCACATGGGCTTAGTTCTTCCGAGGCATGTGGGATCTTTTTGGAATAGGGATCAAACTCGTGTCCTCTGCATTGACAGGCAGATTTGCATTTACACCACCAGGGAAGTCCTAAAACTTTTTCTTTTATTGTTTTTTTGGCCCCACCACACAACTTGTGGAATCTTAGTTCCCTGACCAGAGATTGAACCTGGGCTGTTACAGTGAAAGCCTGGAATCCTAACCACTGAGCAACCAGGGAACTCCCTAAAGGTAAAACTTTAAAAAAATTATAGTAAAACATAAGGTAAAAATCTCTAGGAATTAGGGCTTAAGTTCTTAGACCTAATTCCAAAATTATGATCCATAAAATTTTTTAAAATAATAGTTGGATTTCATTAAAATTAAAAACTTTTGCTCTGCAAAGAGCTCTGTTAAGGGGATGAGTATAAAAACTATAGAGAATATTTGTAAACCACATACCTGACAAAGGACTCATAGCGAGAATATAAAAGAACTTTCAAAACTCAACTGTAAAAATGCCAAACATTTTTTGTGTTCTAATTCACTTAGAACATGGAATATGAAGAGATAAGTCACAGAACAGGTAAGATAAGTTTTTTGGCAAATAAGCACATGGAAAATGTCCAGCATCACAAGTCATTAGGAAAATGCAAATTAGAAAATGCAAATTAAGTGTTGTATCTTTATGTGGTGGTGTGTACATAATCTACTCATGTTAAAATGCCATAGAGCTATACATGCACTTAATACCAATGTCAGGTCCTGATTTTAGTATTGTACTATCATAAAATATAATGTAACCATTTGGGGAAATTGGGTGAAAGGTACACAAGATCTCTCTGTATTACCTGTGCAACTTCCTGTGGATATATAATTATTTTTAAGTAAAAACTTAAAAGAATTTTTTTAAAAATTTATTTTATTTTTGGTTGTGTTGGGTCTTCATTGTTGTGTGAAGGCTTTGTCTAGGTCCTGCAAGAGGGAGCTACTCTCTAGTTGCAGTGTGCAGGCTTCTTGTTGTTGTGGCTTCTCGTGTTGCAGCGCATGGGGTCTAGGGTACACAGGCTTCAGTAGTCGTGGCTTGCCGGCTCTAAAATGTGGGCTCAGTAGTTGTGATGTATGGGCTTATTTGCCTGGTGGCATGTGGAATCTTCCTGTGCAACCTGTGTCCCCAGGATTGGCAGGCAGACTCTTAACCACTGGATCACCAGGGAGTCCAAAAATGTTTTTTAAATTTAGGAAAAACCTAAACTTTAAGTGACAGAGACTGATTAAATTTGGGGTGTCCATACAATAGACTAGTCAGAATACTGGTGAAAAAATATATATGAATGTGAACAAATTTGCATATGTATATGTGTGTATAAATGTGTATGATGGAGAAGGCAATGGCACCCCACTCCAGTACTCTTGCCTGGAAAATCCCATGGGCGGAGGAGCCTGGTAGGCTGCAGTCCATGGGGTCGCGAAGAGTCGGACACAAATGAGCGACTTCACTTTCACTTTTCACTTTCATGCATTGGAGAAGGAAATGACAACCCACTCCAGTGTTCTTGCCTGGAGAATCCCAGGGATGGGGGAGCCTGGTGGCCTGCCGTCTATGGGGTCGCACAGAGTTGGACCCAACTGAAGCGACTTAGCAGCAGCATGTGTGTAAGAACTGAATGCAACAACCATGGGCCAGATTGCACTAGGAGGTAGGAAAGCAGATGTAAACAAGACAGTCAAACTGCCAGCATGGAGCTTACAGTCTATTTAGGAAGCCAGACAACAATCATGCTAACGAGTTATGTTGGGAATGTCAGAGGAAAAGCATTGAGTACCCAGAAGACCAAACCTTGAAGTCTGGGAAGGCTTCCATGGGGAAGCTGATGTTTTACCTGAAACTTGAAGGCTGACTATGAGTTCCTCAGGCAAAGGGTATGGGAGAAAGGAGAGAGCCATTCTGACTAGAAACAAATGCACAGGCAGAGTCCCGGAGTTCACATGCAGGATGGAATGTTCAAGAAGAGAAAATAAGCTTGGTGTTGCTGTAGCACAGGGCCTGGTTTTAGAGGGGCAGAGGATGGTGTTGGACAAGGCTGGTTAGCCAGCAGGGGCCAGGTCTTCGACGACCTGGTAAAAGGAGTTAGGAATATTGGGCACCAAGGCAGTGGGGAGTCAGTGAAATGTTTCTAGAAGAGAAGGGCCATAGGTGAGGGCAGGGTGAGGATGAAGTCAGGAGACCAGGCAGAAGGAGATGGTTTGTTCAGACCAAGTAGTGGTGGGGGTGGATAGAGAGGAAGGCATGGTCCTGCGGAGACAGCTAGCAGGACTGACTGGACTGAATGATTGAAAGGCTATGGATGAGGGCAAGGATGATGGTCAGGAGATGGTGAGGAGGATGACATTCAAGTTGCTCCAGGAACCATTTGTCAAGATGGGCAGCAGTGGGAGAAGATCAGGAATTTGGGGAGAGGAGGGTGAGAAGGGGCAGAGAAGTCCATCTCAGACATGTTAAGACTGAGGCATCTATGAAATACCTGAGCAGGAATGTCTGGTGGGCAGGTGGCTCCAAGGCTGGGCTCTCAGGGGAGATGGAGCTGTAGGTCTGGGAGGCAGCATCTGTGTGGGGCTTAGAATTTTGGCTGCAGGTGAAATGGCCAAGAAGTGTGTAGAAAATAAAGAGAAGAGAGCTTTATTAGTTAGGACTCTGTTATAAATGTCAGGGATGAGTCAGGAAACCACAAAGCTTCAGAGAGGGACTGGACCAGAGAAGGTCAGGCCAGGAGAGCTTTTTCCCTTGAAGTCTCTCATCTCACCTTCCCAGTTTTCTCTTGTTCTCTAGCCAGTGGCAGAGGAAAGATGGTCACCCATAACTTCTATGTGGATATTCACCAGAATGCTGCAGCCCCAAACAGATTTCTGGAGCATAGAGTGGGCCACTTGGAGTCACCGCATTCCACAAGGTGGCAATGAAGAAAGTTCTTTAGATGTTCTGGCTGGATATTCTGAGTGCTGGGAAGAACCAGGAGGGGCACTGACGTTTAAAAGGTCCGAAGAAGGGGAGCTGGCAAAAGCAAATGAGAAGGCATATGGAGAGTCTTAGAAAAAAATTTGGAAAAGAGGGAAGTGGATAGAAGCTCAGGAGAGACACATCTTATGAACAAGATAGCAGCCACTGGATCTAGTGCTGCCAAGAGGCAGAGTAAGAGGAAGACTGGAAAGTGTATGCCCAATTTAGCGGCAGCCTGCAGCGAGGACAGCAGAAGGGAGTTAACCAGTGTAGACAGATGTTTTCCATTCCAGAACCTAGATGAAGACAGAGATGGGGCAATAGCTGGAGGGAAGCCCTGGGTCTAGAAAGTATTGTTTAAATTTTTCTAAGGCCAGTGAACTAAAGAGCCTCTTGATGACAATGAAAGAGGAGAGTGAAAAAGTTGGCTTAAAACTCAACATTCATAAAACTAAGATCATGGCATCCAGTCTCATCACTTTATGGCAAATAGATGGGGAAACAATGGAAACAGTGAGAGATTTTATTTTGGGGGGCTCCAAAATCATTGCAGATGCTGACTACAGCCATGAAGTTAAAAGACGCTTGTTCATTGCAAGAAAAACTATGAGCAACCTAGACAGAGTATTAAAAAGCAGAGATGTTACTTTGACAACAAAGGTCCATCTAGTCAAAGCTATGGTTTTTCCAGTAGTCACGTATGGATGCAGGAGTTGGAATATAAAACAAGCTGAGCACCGAAGAATTGATGTTTTTGAACTGTGGTGTTGGAGAACACTCTTGAGAGTCCCTTGGACTGCAGGGAGATCCAACCACTCCATCCTAAAGGAGATCAGTCCTGAATATTCATTGGAAGGACTGATGCTGAAGCTGTACTCCAATACTTTGGCCACCTGATGTGAAGAACTGACTCATTTGAAAAGACCCTGAAGCTGGGAAAGATTGAAGGCAGGAGGAGAAGGGGACGACAGAGGATGAGATGGTTGGATGGCACCACCAACCCATGGACATGAGTTTAAGCAAGCTCTGGGAGTTGTTGATGGACAGGGAGGCCTGGCATACTGCAGTCCATGGGGTCACAAAGAGTTGGACACGACTGAGAGTCTGAACTGAACTGAAGGCCAGTGAGGTCTATTTGTAATTCAAAGCCAGAGAAGCCAAAGGGAGAGGGGTGATTCTTTTCAAGCCCCAGTGCAGAGTCTGGAGGACCAAGGACAAGGTGTGAAGCCAAGCAGAGGCTGCAGGATCACAGCTCTGAAAAAGAATAAGCTCTAGTTTGGTAGAAATCAGAAAACAGAACTCTGGTTTCATACACAGAAAATGTAATCCTTCTGATGACTAAAATGTGATATTTCAGAAACTTCAATGGGGAAAACTAAAGATTTTAATAAAAAATCCAGCTCTGCCTTTGACTTCCCCTTTGCTGAAAGTCCTTAAGAGATCATGCTGTAGAGCAGTAGCTCCCACACTTTAGTGTCAAAGGTTGATTCTGGCGGCCCAGGGTTTCTGTTTCTGTAGGCCTGAGGTGAGGTTCAAGAATTTGCATTTCCAAGATTTCAGGTGATAATGCTGCTGCTTGGCCACATTGAGAATCATTTCTCTAGAGCCTGGTTCTCAGAATCTGTATGTGGCCTGGGAATCTGGAAATAAAGCAAATTTATAGAGTACATGTGCAAGTTGGATGAAAATGTATCTAGCTGCAAGAAAAAAAAGGGGGGGTTAGAAAGAATGCAAGATTGTGAAAGTAAGGAAAAATATTAAAGGTAATATACTGTTTTAATTTTTAAATTAGTGTTTTTTGTTGTCCTGAGAAAATATGAAAATAACAAAAATATTAAAAGGAATGTGGCATCTTTAAAAAAGAAGGATAAAATTTGGTGTAAAAATAAAGGCCTTAAGGGAATCCCTGATCATCCAGTGGTTAGGATTCTCTGCTTTCACTAAGCGTGAGGGTTCAATCCCTGAGAGGGGAACTAAGATCTCAGAAGCTGCACAGCATGGCCAAAAAAAGAAAAGTCATTGTGATTTTACTAGCAGACAGCAAACTTGGTCCCATATTCCAAGTGCTGTTGAAAAGAATGCTGGCTTCCCACCAAGAGACTTAGGTCAAGCCCCAGCTTTATCACTGTCTGGTTTCAAGATGCTGTGTACCTTTCTGACCTCCGTCTCTTCTCTTTCAGAAGAAGAGAAAAATTCTCCTTGAAAAACAAAAATTCTCTTTCAAAAAAATTTTATAGAGCCTCTTCATTGTTTCATAAAACATAATGAGAAAGTGCTGTGCTGTAGGGAACCAAAATTTTCCACCCCAAAAAGTGTCTCCATGGCATGAAAATTCATTTAGGCTGATTATTTTTAAGGTCTGAAAGACTCAGGAAGAACCTTTAATCTACACCCCAGTTGCCTAAAACAATGTGGATAGTAAGATCTTGTTTCTGGAAGGGAGCTATTACCATCAATATTATAGTAGGAAACTAGGCTTGTAGACTGGGAGGAACTTAGCAGAATCTGTTTGTTAGAATTGCACTCTCTATCCGATTGTCTCCGCAGGGTCCAGGGGACATTTGTTTACCAAACATTTGCTTTTCCATCTCTGTGTGAATTGCCTTCCTCACCTCTGAAGTCCCAAGCCACTACCTCCAACATCCTCTTTGGTCTTTAACTGATGATGAGGGCTTTAGACATTTTGGCGAGTTACAGTTTTCCTGGGTCTCTCCCATTTCTATGTATTACTAAACCTTTTTTTTTCCTGTTAATTTTTCTCATATCAATATAATTCTTAGAAAAGCCTGAAGAACTTAAAAGGGTAGAGGAAAATTTCTTTCTCCCTGACAGTACTTTAAAAAATATAAAATCTCATATAATTACAATCTATTTTTTTACCTTGAAATTTTTTTTAAGAAACTTCTTGATGGTCCAGTAGTTAGGGCTCCATGATTTCACTCCTGGGGGCCCAGGTTAAAATCCCTGGTTGGGGAACTAAGATCCTACAAGCCACATGGCATGGCCTCCACCCACCACCCCACCAAATTTTTTTTTTCAGGAATTAATTATCATAATGGACATGTTTCCAATGTGTGTGTAATATTCAAGCTCACTATCATTCTCTTTCCTATGAACGTAATCACCAAGTCTGTCTTCCTAACTTTAAATGTGTTATCTTTCACCTCCATCAGTTTCCAGTTCTCTGGAATTTTCTGCTCCTGAGGAAATCTCTATGTAGTATTTCTGGACCTTTCTTTTTGTTGCAGGAAGGGAGATCCCTTCCGGTGCTCAAGAGTGGGTTCTTGTCTAACACTCGGAAGTGAATTGTCCAAGGAGACACATGTGCTGACAGAGCAAGAGGCTTTACTGGGAAGGGATGTCCTGGTTATGAGCAAGAGGGAGAAGGAACCCAGGGCTGCTCTGCTACGTGGCTCCCAGTCTCAGTCTTGGGTTTTATGGGGATGAGATTAATTTCCTGATCATCTCTGGCCAATCATTCTGACTTTGGCCTACTGGTGCACACATTGCTCAGCCAAGATGGATTCCAGCAAGGAAGATTTTGAGAGGTTGATAGGACATGTGGTATCTCCTTTTGACCTTTTCCCAACTCTTCCAGTTGGTGGTGGCTTGTTAGTTCTGTGTTCCTTTAGGACTTCCTGGCTTAAATAACTCATGCAAGTGGTTACTATCGTGCCTGACCAATGTGGGTGGTTTCAGTCAGTGTTTCCCCTAACATTTTAGCCAAAACCCACTGGTGTCTAGAGAGAACACAGCCTCTAGCTGAATATCTGTGGTAGCTACTCTAGTAAACAGATGGGAGAAAATCGAATGACAGAAACAGTGAGGCCAACAATTTTTGATTTGATCCTTGCATAGGAAGCACCACAGTCTTTGGGGATGGTGATCTTTGGGAAGCAAGTTTGGAGCTTCAGCTTGTCACATATGTCATACTTATTTGCTCAGTGTGTGAAGCTGAAGCTAGTTGGATCTGTTGTTCTGAAAATAGTTCATTCAGATCTGCCCATTCACTTTTCCTTCAAAGCTCCTCTCACATTTGCCATCCATAATGATGTTAAGGTGTAGAACCAGAGCCCGAGTGTTCCTGCAAACATTCCCCTCCCCCACTGCTTCCAAGGTGTGTGCAGTGTAGTCAGAATCTTAGACGGCGGTGGAAAAAGAACTGAGCAACCCCTGTGGCCATGTTCCTGCCTCTCCTTCCCCCATCCAATCAGCTCCTTACAGTGGGGGCAGGAAGTTCACTCTCCTTTTTTCCAAATTCATAAGATTTGATTCCTTGTTTTTTTGAGCATAAGAAGATAGGGAAGGACAAGCCCTTCAAGAGATCCTTGGAAAAGCAGGTTGTGAAATCCAGT
The DNA here is from genome assembly GCF_014754425.2 of Oryx dammah. Lineage (NCBI taxonomy): Eukaryota > Metazoa > Chordata > Mammalia > Artiodactyla > Bovidae > Oryx > Oryx dammah. The sequence goes on along the minus strand of NW_024070185.1, from coordinate 79,484,262 downwards.
CTCATCTGCGGCTCTCCCCTTCCATCAAGAACCTTCACTGCTTCTTCCTTGGATGCCTGCCTCCTCCTGTCTCACTGAATTCCCACTTCCATGCACACTGTTAGCTAACAAGAGAGGCTTCAAGAAAATGTCCAGATTGGTAGACTTGGGACCTGGGGGTGGGAACAGGCAGGGGCAGGGCCTTGAAGAGGCAGTTGCCTGGGTCTGCTTGATGTTGGGTGAATTATCCAATCACTCAGGCTCTGAGTTTTTCATCTGGATGATGGAGACCATAAAGATACCTATCTCAGAGTGCTGTTGTGTATGTAGAATGAGATATTGCACAAAATCAGAGCTCAATGACCTTGGTCATTTTAATCATTATGGAGCATGGTTTATGATTTTTAAGAGAGGCTGTGATTTTAACACCTTGGCATGCTGTTCTTGGCAGGATGGAGACAACTATGTTCAGGAAATGGAGAAGTCCAAATATGGCCTTTGCAATGGCTCAGCTAGACCTAGTCATTAACATGGCAACTTGTTTCCTCCAGCTACCTTTACTGCAGCTTGAAAATCTGATAACTGCACTTTCTTCCGTGATTCAAGTAGATCTGAAGTTCAGTTTTCAGTTCAGGCGCTCAGTTGTGTCCGACTCTTTGCAGTGCCATGGACTGCAGCACACCAAGCACCCCTGTCCATCACCAACGCCCAGAGCTTGCTCAAACTCATGTCCATCGAGTTGGTGATTCTGCCTCTGGCAAAGGGCTCTATCCAGAGACAGTAATGTTTCTCTCTCTCTTTTGCAGACCTCAGAGGATGAGCCTTCTGAAAAGGATGCCCTGCAGCCAGGTCGCAACATTGTGGCTGCTGGCTATGCACTCTATGGAAGTGCAACCCTGGTGGCTCTTTCCACAGGGCAAGGAGTGGACCTCTTCATGCTTGACCCAGTAGGTACCTCGTGATGAAGTATGAGCCTTTGTGCTTTAATTCTGTCCCCTGGGATAATTTACTGGTTATTCCTAATACTTGCTTTGGGGGCCAGGGAGTCTAGTTTGGGGGACCAACAGCATCATCTAAAAACATTAAGATCTCTGTTCATGGGAGGGTATTTGAGGGGTTCTACATGGTCAAATGTATCACTCAGGCCCTGTTTGTAAGAAATTTATTATCAAAAAAATATATTCAGCTTCTGTAGTTTGTGGAAATACAATGACTTAAGAATCCCAATGCTGCCAATTTACAGATGGAAACATAGATTCTTTTTGTTTGTTTGTTTGTTTTTTGGCCACTTTGTGCAACATGCAGGGTCTTAGTTCCCTGACCAGGGATCCAGTTGGTGACCCTGCATCGGAAGTGTAGAATCTTAACCTCTGAACCACCAAGGAAGTCCCAAACATGGATTCTTTACAGTAGCACCATCCAATAGAATTTTCTGTGATAATGGTTATGTTCTGTAATCTATGCTGTCTGGTATGGTGGCCACTAGCCTTTTGTGACCATTGAACATTTGCAGTGAGTTAATGTGACTGAGAAACTGGGTTTTTACATTTTAGTTTATTTTAATTAATTTAAATAACCACACGTGACTATTGGACTACTGGCACCCTATTGGACACCAGTTTGGATGATGTCCCCTAATATACATGTTTTTCCCAAAAGGATGAGTCACTGGTAGAAAGCTGTTTTATCAGATACTGTGTTATTCTCCACACTTTCCGCAATGATAAAATAGCAGTAGCAGAAGAGGAAGAAGCACCACCTCTGGGTAGATGAAAAATATAACACAGTGCTGATTGGAAGAAGTAATTGGATAAAGACAGAGTTCAAAAACAAAGATTGAGCCTTCATGGCAAATGTACATTAAAAATGTTCAGGAGATCAACTGTTCTTAAAATTTTTCATGTCAATGGAAAATATTAAAAACAATGAACAATAAATTTACTACACATACGTTTACTTGCTAACTATGAAACTCTTTTGTAATGCTATGATCAAGCTAATCCATCATTTCATAGAAGCAAGGTATCTGTTCTCAGAATTAATGATTTTGGGGGGCCTCTAGAATGAACGATTCAGTACAGTTCAGTTCAGTCGCTCAGTCGTGTCTGACTCTTTGCGACCCCATGGACTGCAGCACCTCAGGCTTCCCTGTCCATCAACAACTCCTGGAACTTTCCCAAATTCATGTCCATCAAGTTGGTGATGCCATCCAACCATCTCGTCCTCTGTCGTCCCCTTCTCCTCTTGCCTTCAATCTTTCCCAGCATCAGGGTCTTTTCCAATGAGTCAGTTCTTCACATCAGGTGGCCAAAGTATTGGAGTACAGCTTCAGCATCAGTCCTTCCAATGAATATTCAGGACTGATCTCCTTTAGGATGGACTGGTTGGATCTCCTTGCAGTCCAAGGGACTCTCAAGAGTCTTCTCCAACACCACAGTTCAAAAGCAGCAATTCTTCAGCACTCAGCTTTTTTTATAGTCCAACTCTCACATCCATACATGACTACTGGAAAAACCATAGCTTTAGATGGACCTTTGTTGGCAAAGTAATGTCTCTGCTTTTAATATGCTGTCTAGGTTGGTCATAGCTTTTCTCCCAGTGAGCAAGCATATTTTAATTTCATGGCTGAAGTCACCATCTGCAGTGATTTTGGAGCTCCCCAAAATAAAATCTCTCACTGTTTCCACTGTTTCCACATCTATTTGCCATTAAGTGATGGGACCGGATGCTATGATCTTAGTTTTATGAATGTTGAGTTTTAAGCCAACTTTTTCACTCTCCTTTTTGCTTTTATCAAGAGGCTCTTTAGTTCACCCTGCTTATTTAACTTTTATGCAGAATACAGCATGAGAAATGCTTGGCTTGATGAAGCACAAGCTAGAATCAAGATTGCCAGGAGAAATATCAATAACCTCAGATATGAAGATGACATCACCCTTATGGCAGAAAGCAAAGAAGAGCTAAAGAGCCTCTTGATGAAAGTGAAAGAGAAGAGTGAAAAAGTTGGCTTAAAACTCAACATTCAGAAAACAAAGATTTTGGCATCTGGTCCCATCACTTCATGGCAAACAGATGGGGTAACAGTGGAAGCAGTGGCTGACTTTATTTTGGGGGGCTCCAAAATCATTGCAGATGCTAACTGCAGCCATGAAATGAAAAGATGCTTACTCCTTGGAAGAAAAGTTATGATCAACCTAGACAGTGTATTAAAAAGCAGAGACAGTACTTTGCCAACAAAGGTCCGTCTAGTCAAGGCTATGGTTTTTCCAGTAGTCACGTATGGATGTGAGAGTAGGACTATAAAGAAAGCTGAGCACAGAAGAATTGATGCTTTAGAACTGTGGTGTTGGAGAAGACTCTTGAGAGTCCCTTGGACTGCAAGGAGATCCAACCAGTCCATCCTAAAGGAGATTAGTCCTGAGTGTTCATTGGAAGGACTGATGTTGAAGCTGAAACTCCAATACTCTGGCCACCTGATGAGAAGCGCTGACTCATTTGAAAAGACCCTGATGCTGGGAAAGATTGAAGGCAAGAGGAGAAGGGGATGACAGAGGGTGAGATGGTTGGATGGCATCGCCGACTCAATGGACATGAGTTTGAGTGGACTCCGGGAGTTGTCTTTGGACAGGGAGGCCTAGTGTGCTGCAGTCCATGGGGTGGCAAAGAGTCAGACATGACTGAGCAACTGAACTGATTGAGCATCCAGTGAGTCCTCAGATACCATTCTAGGCAGTGGAGGGAGATAATGCACTGGTCAAACAGAAATTGTCTGCCAGGAGTTTACATGCTGATGAATGCAAAAGCACACAGCTCTGGTCATGGTGCCTATGGGTGTATCATTTAGTTTGCTAATGTGCACTGAGGCTCAAAGTCTAGTGAATATCGACTCTGTCTGCCATCTTGGACCTGTTTGATTTGAGTCAGTTTATTTTGTGTCCTTGTATTATGTCATTCTTTTAAAGACTGTGCCCTGTCCACTTCCCTCCTGTATCAATTGTCACATGCTCTCTGCTGAGCTTTCTTTATTAGCCTGAAAACCCACAAAAGACACTTGAACAAGGACCCTATGTATGAAGCTTAGGACCTGTCTGAGAGGTTGAAGCAACATATGGCGCTTGTTACAGGTAGAAAACCATGGAGGGTAGCCTGCACGTTACTCAGGCAGGGCCTCACAGGACAAAGTTCCTTGGTGGGGCAACCAGAGCCTCCCTAATCTGTGAGTTTGCAGGGCTGGTAATTTGATTTTGTCAGAGCACAGATTTTGTTCAGGTACAGAGGGACTACCTCATTTAACCAAACACTCAACTGTGGTCTAAGCCACAATGAGAGGTATTTGTTTACATAGGACTGATATAATTTCGAAATGGCAGGGATATGGTGCCTGATCATCAGGTGCCCTCTTATCCAAGTTGTGGAAGGCCATTTGTATACGCAGTGGGTGCTAGTGATCACAGTCAGAACAAAGGTGTGTATTTTCCAGGTTGGAGTAAGGCTCCACAACTATCTTTACCCCACAATAGAGAACAACTCGCCAGGGGCCTGAGTGTCCATACTCCCAGCCCTGGGGGGTGGATAAACAAGTGAAGACATTATTTAGACAACTGTTGTGTATCTGTCTTGATCTTCATGGTGCTGGAAAATACCCTTAAGAGCCAACTCATTAGAAAAGACCCTGATGCTGAGAAAGACTGATAGCAGGAAGAGAAGGGGATGATAAAGGATGAGATGGTTGGATGGCATCACTGACTCAATGGACATGAGTTTAAGCAGGCTCCAGGAGATGGTTATGGACAGGGAAATCTGGCATGCTACAGTCCATGGGGTTGCAAAGCATCAGACACGACTGAGTGACTGAACTAAAAGAGTCAAGGATCTTGGATAACTAAGTAAAGGGTGTTATTGCATTAACAGAAAAGCTGAGGCCCCAGCTTAGAGATGGGCAGGTCTAGGAGACAGGATTCACAGGACCAGTCCCACAGCACTGCCCCTGGTCTGGACACCACCCATGATGCTGTGTCTCTCACTCAGGTTTCAAATGCCAGGGAGGAGTAATTATTTTGCCAAGCTAAGTCAAATATTTGACCTTGGGCTAGGGGAGGTCCAGCTTAGAGTCTTTCTAGACTGACATCCAATAGGAAGAGTTAATTATTCAAAGGAAGTTCAGGTGCTTTTAAAAAGCGGAACTCCACACTGGGCTACTCTAAAGCAACAAATGTCTAGAGCAGGTTATTAAAGTTCATGATCCAGAGACTGTCAAGAACTTCCCTAAGAAGCTGGGTTTATTAAGCTTGGGAGAAGGCATTCTAGAAGAACCCTGAGGCCTCGTGCTGAGAGGGGGTTCAGTTCAGTTCAGTTGCTCGGTCTTGTCCAACTCTGTGATCCCATGGACTGCAGAATGCCAAGCCCCCTGTCCATCACCAACTCCCAGAGTTTGCTCAAATTCATGTCCATCAAGTTGGTGATGCCATTCAACTGTCTCATTCAGATGAGAGAGGAGGTTGGCATGGTCTTATTATATATAGAACATGGGCTTTTGCTTGATGATTCTAAGGAAGGTTTGAGAAAGAGAGGGTCAATTCTGGATTGGGTATTGTCTAGATGTGGGTACAATTAATGATTTTGTATCTCAGTTTTTATCTGGGAGGTGGGAAGGTTCAAGTAAGGGTGATGATTCATTGGTAAAAAAGCAGTCAGTACTCACATTTCACAGAAAAGAAGCATGTTTGGTTATTTTTACAGTTTAATATCCTTGTCATTGTCTTATTTCAGACATGGTCAGCATAGCCTTTTCTCTTTGTTGGAGTGTTGTCAATGTTCATTAGGAATCTTCTAGCTGTGAGCTGTCATCTTGGGGGATTTTTCCTTTCTCAGTCTTCAAAGTTTAATCAGAACTGATTAGATTTCCAGGTCTTGATTTCCTTCCTAGTGACTTAGTGAGACGTTGAGCCTTTCAAAGTGAATTTGCAGCTAGCTAATTGCAGCCCCAGAGATGAGACCACCAGTACTCAGGTAAAGAGATACTTGAGGGATGCCCTGCAGAAAGGGACCAGGTGGCTATAGGGAGACTGGGCACTTTTATAAGTAATTCTGAGGATTAAAATAAATTTTATCAATGATTCTTCATGACAAGTTAATACAGTTTCTGATTGAAGGGATTTCCTCTTTACCCTGTATAAGAATACTTGGGGTACAAGGAACTTGGCTCTTTTTTGTTCTTTTCTTTTTGTTGTGACACGCAGCTTTCAGGATCCCCACCAGGGATCGAACCAATGCCCCCCGAATTGTAAACATGGAGTCTTAACCACTGGACCACCAGGGAAGTCCCTAGGGATGCAAGGAAATTTGAATGGCTTCCAAGATTGAGTCATTAAGATAAAATAACTGGACCACAAATTAGTGGTCTAATTACATCCCCACTTTCATGACAAATCCCATCTGTGTAACTTCTTCCTCTCATTGTTGATGGCCCAAGTCTTCCTGAAAACATTAGGGATTAACTGGGGATGAGAACTTGAGGGGATAAATACAGCTAGTTTCTTTACAAATGAGAGTTACAAGGGAAACTTTCCTTCTTATTCCTTTGAATTATTTTATTTTTTGTTATATTACAGCTTGTTCTACCTGTGCAGGCTCTGCATTGTCCCTGTTATTTGTAAGTCTCATAAAAACATCACTGGACAGGCTACAGGAGGACCTTGCTACCCCCTGGGTCCTTTCAGCAGGCCCACCTCAGTTATTGTTCTCTGGTTATTGGAGTGTGTGCTATTGACTTCTGTTTCCTGATATCTCTCTTCTTCCTGGTATTTCCCTTCATCTTTCTAGGCTCTTGGTGAATTTGTCTTGGTGGAAAAAGATGTCAAGATTAAAAAGAAAGGAAAGATTTACAGCCTCAATGAAGGCTATGCCAAGTATTTTGATGCTGCCACCACAGAATATGTGCAGAAAAAGAAGTTTCCTGAGGTGAGTGAAGAAAGCCTGAAACAGAAGCAGGGAGAATACTGTCTCAGTGGGTTCCTGTTTGGGAAATGGCTGTGGGGGGCTGACTGAAAGAGGTTGTTGCCCCTGTCTGTGGCTTTGACCAGTGTGAGCATGGCAGACTCTGACTTTCTTCATTAGCAATAAATATCTTTCTTTCATAGCTAAGATTTACCTACTAAAGGTATTACTCTGTAGGTTAGTTTATCCAGGAGAAATTATCTATGAAGAAGGCAGAGACTAATTTTTCAAAAACCAGAGTTTCAGGCCAGAGCATCACATTTTTTGCCGAGCTACCATGTGTGTAGATTCTGGTCACTTGGTTATATTTAAGTGAAGGTCCCTTTCACATGGTTTAAAATCAGGACCTGGTGTTTACTCCAAGTTTTAGAAAGGTCTTCGGCTCTAAGGGTGAACACCAAGTCCTGGACTTCATGTGGCTATTGAGACAGCCCAAACAAGCCAATAAGTATGTCTGCCATACAAAAAGCCCTATTAAGACAAGTGTGGGAGGGAGTCACAGTGTTTCCAGGTCAAGAGTGTGAAGTCTGACCCACACTGGAAGTGACTGGAAGGATAGTGGTGTGAGGTGCCAGCCTGGCTGTCCCTGGAAGCCCTTCACAAACTCTAGGCAGAAAAGTGCTCAGGATTCCATGGAGTCCAGAGTACTTGGTTAGCAGTCTGCTGCCTCAGACTGAAGCTTTAGAGAGTTTTCTTCTTTCTGTCTTGTTTGTTCTTGAAGCAAAAATCTTAGAAGTGCAGTTTCTGGTATCTCTCCTTTGTCATCACACACAAACCCATCAGGTATCTTAAGGGTAGAAGTAATAGGATATGGATTGTGAGGTTGATAAAATTATTTATTTACAAGTTCCCAGTCTTGGTGATAATTTCACAGTGGTTCCCATTCTAAGGTAAAAGATACCTCTTCTAGAACCCATAAAGAAAGATACTTATTTTACCACTGGAAAACCAGACTCTTAGGCAAAAAAAAAAAAAAAGCCATAAATACCTTTGAAGGAGACGTTTCAAACTGAGAAACAAAGGAGTCATCCCATGTATGACCAACAACAGGTGAAGAGTCTGACTGCACGAGGACCCAAATACAAAAATGAACTCCCAAACAGAAAACCAAAGGGCACGATCATGCAAGGCATGGGAGATACAGGAATGTCCAGTCAGCAAATTGGAAGATGCTAATAAAAAAGAAAGGCAAATTAAAATACAACATCATTTCCACATTTGAGATTTGCACAGATTCAACAGATGAATAGTGCTCAGTGGTGTGGGAAAATAAGTCCTCTTATAAAATGTTAAAGGAAACTTAAATGTCCCCCCTCACCCCCCAACCTTTCTGGGTGGGGCAATCTGACAGTATGATTTCCAATATTAAATATTCATATCTTTTGATTCAGTTAATCCTAAATTTCCCCCAGAAACTGATCCTAAAAAACCAATTGGTCAAATAGAAACAGAGATAAATGAACAAGGATATGTCACTGCAGCATTGTTTTATAACAACAACAAAGGAACAACTGAAGTATCCAACAGGAAGGGTTGGTTGGGGCATTCACAATATTCAGGTGAAGTGTTGTGCCACCAGCTATTCATCCATTAGAAATTTAAGTCCTGCTTTATATATTGGTAGTGAGACATGTCCACAAGATAGGCAGTCAATGAAATGGATTACACCATTAAATACATGTGAATGTATTTCTGCACACACATATGTATATATAGGATGTGTGTATGCATAAAATGTCTTCAAAATGTGTCGTCTTGTTAACAGTGATTTCTAGAAGTTGCTATTATAGAGTTCTTGACTTTCTCTGATGTATGAATATATGCAATATGTCATTGAAAAGAGATCATTGGAACTCTTTCTAGAAATTATTACAAAAACCATTGTCATTTGCAGAGGCAATCGAGTATGCAACCAAGAAAATTGAAAGGGAAAAAGCACATCAAGTAGTTAATTAATAAAAATACTATATTCTTTTTCTGGATTTTATGTTTAGTATAGTAAGAGTCAGCTTTTTAAAATGTGTAATATGTTGTGATTCCTTCTCCCTTATTTTAAATAAGTGTTTAAATAAGAAGTGTTTGCTCTTACACTTAAAAAAAAGGAGAGAAAATAGACTATTCTGCTTTGAAAACAAGTCCCCTTGATGTCCTATAGTTTTGCCCTGGGAAGCCCATCTGCAGGGTGTGCAGGCAGTGTCCCTCCCACTCCTCATTCTTCCGGAGGCCACTGCTTTCTGGCGGGTCTTTATGTTCTAGCTGCTCTGCTTCCACATCCCGCACCCCAAGGAGATGGGAAGTGGACCAGCACTTTTCTATACCATCCACCATTGTGGAAAGAGCAGTCCTCCTTTGCTATTTCTGTCTCTTGCCAGTGGCAGTTTCCTCTATCCCTGACTGCACTCTTCTGTTAGTCATGATAATCATAGCTGTGTGTCCTGTGTCTGTTCCAAGTGCTTACCATGTACTAACTCATTCAATTCTCCAACAGATTACAAGGTAAGTATTAATAGCACAACCCTCATTTTACAAGTAAAGGAATTGAGGCCCAGAACAGCCAAGTAATGTTAAGGAGCGCAAGTTCTTACTGCTTGCCACATGACAAGCCAATAAATCAAGAGACTAGTTGTTAGGGCAAGGACTTTATTAGGAAAGTCAGCAGACCAAGAAGATGGTGGACTAGTGTCCCAAAGAACCATCTTGCCTGAGTTAGAATTCAGGCTTCTTTTATACCAAAATGGGAGAGGATGTGGTTGTTTGTTGCAAACTTTTGGTGTCAGGATCCTTTGTTCTTGCAGTTGCCCAGGTAGGTCAGGATGTGATGTTCCTATAAAACTCCAACAAGACAAATGTTATTCTCTGTTCTGCAACTTTTTATTTCTCTCTGTGTGTGTTAGTTGCTCAGTCATGTCTGACTCTTTGCAACCTCATGAGCTATAGCGCCGGCCCCCTCCCACCCCCCGCCCCAAGCTCCTCTGTCCATGGAATTCTCCAGGCAAGAATACTGGAGTAGGTTGCCATTTCCTTCTTGCAAAACTGAAATTCTATAGCCATTGAACAACAACTCACCATTTTCTCCTCCCCCCACCCCATCCTAGTAACCATATCCTACTTTGTGTTTCTATATATTTGACTACTTTAGATACCTCATATAAGTTAAATAATGTTGTATTTGTCATTTTTTTGACTGGCTTATTTCACTTGGCACAATGTCCTCAAGTGTCATCCATGCTGTGATGCTGAAAGCTCAGCTTCTCTGTACACTGGTGCTGAATTGAACCTTGGAGACAGAATTTGGCATGAAGTAGAAAAGAATAGTTTTATTGCCTTTCCAGCAAAGGGGGACACAACAGGCTCATATCTTCAAAATCATGTGTCCCCTTTTGGGGAAGATAATGAGAAGTTTCGTAGTAATTGTCCAAAGAAGATGTGATCAGCTTGTGGACATTCTTCTGAGGGATTGGTGGTGGGCTAAGTTGGAGTCAGCATCATCAACCTTCAGGTCCAACTGGTCTGGGGTCTACATGCTTGTGGGTGGCATACCATCATTAATTGTTATCTTCTTTCACCTGTGGGGGTTTCAGTATCTGCAAAATATTTCAAAGATATTATTGTATGTATCCTTTGATGGGGACAACAGGACCTTGTCCCAAGGCTGCTCTTGACTGTTTCTCCTTGATCTTCCATCCCCTCCCTTTTCTGATTAACAACTGCTTGAATCTGCCCTTTGTAACTCAGGGATGGTCACGAAGGCTGAATGAAGGCTGCTTCCTATAATGGGGGACACAGAAAGTCTTTGTGCCCAGGAGCCCTAAAGGGCCCTGCTTGATATCAGTTGAGCAAGTGACAAGATTTTTTTTTCAAAGTCCAAATAATATCCTACTGTGTGTATATACCACATTTTCCTTATCCATCCATCTGTCAATGGACACAGGTTGCTTCCATTTCTTGGCTATTGTGAATAAGGCTTCAATGAACATGGATATGCAGATATATATCTGTTTGAGATTCTGTTTCCAATTCTTTTGGATAAATACCCAGAAGTGGGAAGAAAGTTTTCATTTTTTGAAAGTTTTTCTTTCCTTTCATTCCCTCTTTAACCCTCTTTGCTCCAATATCAGCCCTTTGTAATCCTCTTTTACATAATCCAGCATCCTTTTTCCACCTTATGTTGCTTGACCTCTCATGGCATTTAGGGTTGCTTACTCTTCCTTTCCAGCTTCTCTGGTGGCTCAGTGGTAAAGAATCCATCTGTTAATGTGGGAGAAACAGGTTCAATCCCTGAGTCTGGAAGATCCCCAAGAGAAAGAAATGGCAACTCACTCCAGTATTCGTGCCTCGGAAATCCCATGGACAGAGGAGCCTGGCGGGCTACAGTCCATGGGATTGCAAAAGAGTCGGACACAATTTGGTGGCTAAACAACAACAACAGCAACCCTGTCCTTCGTGAAACTTGTCTTCTTTAGCCTTGTGTCTGGTTTTCCATCTATCTGCCTAACCATCTTCTTCTTTTATTAGTTCCCATAGCTCTGCCTACACTTCCGTCTTGGTACATATAGTACTCTATTCCCAACAAACCTTTCAACTCACACTTGTCCCCTGAGGGTGATCTCATCTAGTCTCTTCTCATAGGATTCAGATCTGCCTGCTCCTCCAGACACCTAGAACTCCACATATCCAACTCTGACCCTCCTATTCCCCACCCCCCCAACTCTGCACATACACAAACAAACACACACACCTCCCCCCGCCCTCCAACACACACCATCTCCCAGTTTACTACTCTCTGATTTTCTTCTCTGGACCTATACTGCCTCTACCATCATATTCATTCCCAACAAAGTTTGGGGAATCCAGAGGATTACCTCTTTCCTATGCTCGTGACTAATCATTTACTGGACGTTGCCAACTCTATTTTCTAAATATTCTTCAAAAAGTGAAAGTGAAGTCACTCAGTTGTGTCCGACTCTTTGCGACCCCGTGGACTGTAGCCAACCAGGTTCTGCTGTCTATGGGGATTCTCCAGGCAAGAGTACTGGAGTGAGTTTCCATTTCCTTCTCCAGGGGATCTTTCCAACCCAGGGATTGAACCTGGGTCTCCTGAATTGCAGGCAGACTCTTTACCCTCTGAGCTACTCAAGTTAGTCCATTTTCTTCATCCCAAATTCAGACTTGCATTCTTTTACCTATTGAGAAATCTCTTAATTGGCATCTGAAGGTGTTTTGTATACTTAATATCATTATGTAAATAAAATGGAGGGGGCAAAATCTCCCATGTAAGTTTTAACATACAACTTGAATAGTGCTTTCAAGATATTGTATGTGTATGCACTTCAGAAAGTATTTCCCCAGCAGCTACTTTTTGCCCCGCACCAGGCTGAACTCAGGGTATGGTGACAAGACCAAGCAGACAGTCTTTTCCCTAAGGATGTCACTCACTGATGGAGATGTCTGGCATATAAATGCCTATAAAATCAATGCACTTTATAGTGGCTGATGCCACGCAAAGCATTGGAAATTTTTGGTGTTTCCTTGTACTGTCAGAAAATTATTAGATTAGACACAGAAATCTCACATGGGTCACTGAATGGGGAAAAAGCAAACCTGCCCGAAGGAGCCCTTCCCTCAGATAGTCATGCCTTACTGATATGCCCTACGTAAGGGAAATCATGAACTTTAACTTATTTCTTTCAGAGCAAACCTTTTTGTTATAAGACTAATGAAATTGATGTTTACACGGAAGCTGTTTTATTTCTTTGAATGATTTCTAAAGGTATTTAAAATAATTTTACCAGTGGATAAATGCTGCTTACACTAAGTGCAAAAGTTGTCATGGTTCAAGGGGATCTGGGTTTCAAGAAGCTAAAAAGTGTTCTGAACTGTGAGGGCCAAGGAGGAGATTCAAAGAGGAGCCCAACAGTTGGTGTTTGTCTATACTTCTTTTTCCAGTGTTTTTTTTTTTTTTTCCCTCATTAGCTCCTGTCTTAGGACACATATTGTCTCTCACTTTAAGTAGTCCAACATTAATGAGTCCAATTACTAGCTGAGGTTTGGGAACTCCTAATGGTCAGCTACATGATAATTTCAATTCCTAAGCTGGTGGGTAGAGGAAAGAGGACCTGGAATGTAGAGCTCACACCCACTGGATGTGTCACCTGAAGCAGGTGCTGACTGCTTGCTAAACCCACTGCATCTTGCCTCTCCCCTCTCCATCCTCCAGGACGGCAGTGCTCCCTATGGGGCCAGGTACGTGGGCTCCATGGTGGCTGATGTTCACCGCACCCTTGTCTATGGAGGGATCTTCCTGTACCCAGCGAACCAGAAAAGTCCGAAGGGCAAGGTAACTCTCCTCGGTCCGCTGGCTGAATCTGCTCAGGGAGCCGGTCACAATTCTCTTTCTCATCATGCCTGTTTTTGGCTACCATCCGTCTGCGAGTGGGCAGGTGGAAGAGAAACGAAGTATATATCCCATATTAATAGAGTTCTAAGGTTGTGGTAGAAGGTCTGGAGGAGGAGGAGGCTGAAGTTGTTGGTGATTGTCATTGGCTGTCACTTCTGCGGCTCTCACACTCCTCAATTCACGGTGAATCAGCTGTGTTCATCCCCCACTCTCCACATGCTGTGTCTGTCTTTTTGCTTCATTACCAGCTGAGTTGGATCAGAGATCCTTTTGAGAACTTAATGAAACTTATTACATGTAAACATACACATTGCATATGTTGTCAGGGGGTTCACAATAACCTGAGGATGACCCAAGAATTTCCTAGAGAGTTCCCAGAAGTTCAGGCTAAGAACTTCTGAACTACCTGTAAAGGTAGCTCTGGGAAGATCTCATTGCAACTTTATGAAACAAAACCTAAAATACCTGTGTTATCAAGTGGGAATCCTATGATCCTAATGCGTCTATCTTGAATAGAGCCTGCCATGGAAAGGTGTCTGATTTTTAGCCAGTCACAGAATCATAGGTATAGAAGACAAATTCAAATAAATGTCTGCATATTCTCTGACACACTAACAACTAGCCATACATATATGCATCTCTCAGTGTGGGCGATCTGATCTGAATTATTGGAATGCCAGATTAAAAGCCACGATAAGAAGTCTAACACAGTATGTGAAACCAGAGAGATTTTAACATGCAGGTCGGTGTATCAGGCATTTCTCTTCCTATGATGGTTTAGCTCTTGTATATTAGCTTGTTGAACAGATAAATCTAGTGAGCAGAACAGTGCAAAGGAGTATTACATGAGATCAAGTAGAAGATGTGGAAATTCTTAGGTAGAATCACATTTGCCATCTACTCAGTTCTAACAAGGAGAACATTAAGACTAATTACTACTAGCTATTAATATTAAGATATTTAAAATTAGTCAGAAAATATCTACATATAATTACAAAAGTATTTCCATAAAATATATAACTGCATATATAGATCTACATTCATAGTACCATATTCAAAATACCATTGGTTTCTTTTTTAAAATTTTATTTGGAGGATAATTGCTTTACAGCGTTGTGTTGGTTTCTGCCATATGACAACGTGAATCAGCCATAAGTATACATATATCCCCTCCCTCTTGAATCTCCCTCCTACTCCCCACCCCATCCCATCCCAACATAGCACTGGTTTGAGCTCTCTGTGTTATACAGAGACTTACCATTATCTATTTTACATATGGTAATACATACGTTTCAATGCTACTCTCTCAATTCATCCCACCCTCTCCTGCCCCTGCTGTGTCCACAAGTCTGTCCTCTGTGTCTGCATCTCTATTCCTGCCCTGCAAATAGGTTCATCAGTACCAGTTTTCTAGGTTCCATATATATGTGCTAATATATGATACTTGTTTTTCTCTTTCTGATTTACTTTAGTCTATATAACAGGCTCTAGGTAGCACTGAGTTCTGATCTCCATGTTTTAGCTCTCATGGTCTCTGTGACCATGTTTGTTTGAGTGGGTGGGTAGTGGGGTGTGACTGCTTCTCCTCCTATTGTCTCTGTAGAGCAATGTAGATTTTAATTGTAGGGGGGAAAAATAGATTACATAGCCTGCAGGTAAAGGCACCATGAAGATCTGAACACCGTTTTAAAATGACTTTACTACAACAATATCTTAAGGTCAGAACAAAACTTGGTTCCAAGGTAAGTCTGATGTAAGTATCCATGTCCTTATCTATCTATCTATTTTTTTATAGTACATGGTACAAATAAAAGCATCCTATTCTGTTTCCCCAAAATGGAAATAAATGCCCCCCTACAGTTTTAACTTACTTTCTGCTCAGTGCCTGGCTCTCCAATTCAGATTGGAAATAGTTTGTTCCTCTCTTTGAAATAACAATAATTTAAAAATCAGCACAAGATGTAACTATGAAGAAAAGAATGGAAAGAAGTTGTGCAGAGCTGGATCAATCACTTTGAAAGCTGATTACAGAAAAGGAAATTTAAGTTACAGATTTCATACCTATGAGGGAAGGAAGGAGAGGATAGTGTGATATAGAGTCAGAGCATGCAGCAAGAACGTTACCTGAATCTATGTGATGTGTGTGCATGTGTCTGCTGTGGGTCAGGGGATGAGGAAGAAGTCAAAACATAATGGCAGAAAAAGACCCAGAAAGGACATTCAACCTTGAGAGATGCCTCCCCTGCCCTCAAGGGAGGGCATCCAAGGAGGAAGGCAGATGTTAAACAAACCCCAGAGTCAGGATTATCATGAAAGGGGAAGTACAGGATGCTGTGGGAGAGCAAGCAACAAGAGACTAGGCAACTCAGTCTAAGGGGTCAAAAGAAAAGGTCATCTAAACACCAGAAAACTCTTCAGCCAAGTTGACACTTGAGCTGTTCCTCCCCGCCCCCCATCCTGGACAGTGTGGTTATCCTGAGAGACCACCCAGCATTCTCTAGGTGACCCTCTGATCCCATCCAAGCTTGACTCTATTGGCCTTAAGGTCTGGCATGTAGAGACTCCTAACCTGGACCCAGAATCACTTCACCTCTTTGACCAACTAGTGAGAAGTGAACACTAAGATCTCATACTCCCAAGTCTCTCATAAGCACAAAGGTCAGGTAGCTATCGACCAGAGGTGTCCCCAAAGGCATATGTGATCAGCATCAGCTGGGGCACCCAGCCTTCTGGAGAGTGTTGGTCTCTGGCAGCCAGCTCCCCTGAGATGGGCAAATGTACTCGCACTAATGAGACAGAGGCTCAGCAGTTGGAATTTCTCCTGGAGCTTCAGGTGCATGGTTTGAGGATCTTGGCAACTTGGAACACTTGTCCACCTGACTCTGTTTCTCCTCAGCTCCGGCTCCTGTATGAGTGCAATCCTGTGGCCTACATCATCGAGCAGGCGGGAGGCCTGGCGACCACAGGCACCCAACCCGTGCTGGACGTGAAGCCTGAAGCCATTCACCAACGAGTCCCCCTCATTCTAGGGTCCCCGGAAGATGTACAGGAATATCTCACCTGTGTACAGAAAAATCAGGCAGGCAGGTAGTGAGTCTGACCCACAAGCCCTCTTCTCTTTGTATGTGCTTTGTTAGGGACCCTAGATGAATAAATGAGTGAATGCTGGTGATGAGAAACAAAAGGTAAACCCACTGAATCGTGTGCAGAAGAGCAGCAGCCCACTGCTCACAACAGGTCTAGAAACCAGAGGCAAGTTTGTGCTCAGTGTAAAGGGCTGAAAATAAAACCCGCACGTGAAAAGAACAACTGTGATTTGTCTTCTGTCATGAACAGTGGTAAATAGTGTTTTTATTTATCAGCCCAAGTAATCAGCAGCTATCCCTTGTGGGCAAAAAGTACAGAGGTCAGTTAAGAATTTGTCTTGGCTGAGAATTTGAACCTAGTCTTAATCCTATAGTGATTAATTTCCTTTCTTATAAAATAGATACATATATTTACTATATAGACTCATTTCATATATACTTATATATATATATTTAATGTATATAAATATATCCATTATAGATATTTAAATGGCTGACTTAATTTCTTAAAAGTTTTGTCTTATTGTGGATAGGCTTTGAGTTATAAATTTCATGGCTATTAAATTATAAAATTTTGGATCAAGCAAACAAAGATACATCAGGTCAAAGTCAAGCCATTTTTAGGAGCAATGATTTGGATGACCAATAACTGCTTGAATGGAAAAATGTGGTCACCTGTTGACAAAGTCACATACTAAGTGGAGTTAATATTTAAAAATTAATACCTAGTTTTCTCAGTCTTGTGACTTTTCCTTTTTAATTTTTTGGGGAAATGCTTTAATCTATTCTAGGTCCTAACCAGAGTACACTGGTTAATGACTTCATTTGTCCAAATTGTGTTATGATTGGGATGGGTGGCATATGCATCAGAAATCTGTTTACTTTTCCAAGAGTTACTATATATGTATATAGACCTGCAGGCCAAAAATGCCTAGTGAAATATTCACGAACAAATCCAGAAATATGAAACAAAGATATACATCAGGACAAAATCAGGCTTAACTCCAAATTTCAAGAATGATTCAATATTAGAAAATCCATTAAATAATGCATTGCTGCTGCTGCTAAATCGCTTCAGTCGTTTCTGACTCTATGAGGCATTAGATTAAGGCAAAAGGCAATGGTGGGGAAGTGGGGGCTTGGAGAAACCATGGGAAGAAACATTCCTTCACTTTAGCTTTGGACAAGGTGGTTCATATAACCCAGAGGTGGATTTCAATTTGGATATAATTCAGGACTCAACAGTGTTCCTCAGTCCACCTCTGCTTGGCAGCAGGAAGAGAAGCAGTAAAATTTAAGCATAATCAAAAAGTTTTCATCTCCCCCTACAAAACACAAAGATTTTCTTTCTCTAGGAAAAAATCTGATGCTAAGCAATGGGCTATTAATGCTTTATTAGACAATTCATCTGAAACTTATATCTGAAAGATTCAAACTGAAGTTTTCACTTCTTAGGAATAAATTGATATGGTGCATTTATAACACATGGTTTCAAGACCTCACAGACAGGAGGAAAGTTTTTCAGGAAGCAAAGCTGAGTGATAGCACCTTCAATCATGATTTGTATTGCTCTGATGAATATGGTAGGTGCTCAGGGAAGATCCATTCACCGTCCTTCTTTAAGCTGAGACTCTTGGTCCCTGCACATCAAATCTAAAAACAAGAATCTAGTGAAGAGCATGGGACTCTCATTCAATTCTTGGTGGCTACATATCAAAGATTTGAGGGTATCAGTGCAATGGTGCCTGGGTGGCCAGTGCTTTCGTAAGCAGGGTCTGGAAAGACCATCAGAAAGAGGTTGTGCCTTCTGGCCTAAGTGATCTGAGAATTGCTTTTCTCTTGGTTTTTCATTCCCTCCTGAATACCTTCACAGTTTAGATGCTTGTATCCGATTCAGGAAAAGTCCAGTTGTTCTTTCCATTTTCCAGCAGCTTTCAAAATACACTCTCCAGGTGTGGCCTCACTTGAGCAAAGTGGGACCATTCACTGGTTTCCTTTGTGATTTGTACAGATGAGCTTCTTGGAGCAGACCCATTAACACATCAAAAGGAGAAAAGACATTTTAATAGGTGTTCTTTAAAAATAAAAAGAAAACATGCTGTTTCAAATCAGTGGGAAAAGAAATGACTGGTGTTTGAATAATTAGCTAGTCATTTGAGGGGGGAAAATCCCAAAACCTGGATTCCCCAAACATGTTGCAGATGGATTCAAAAATTAAACATAAAAAGTAAAACTGTAAAGGCATTGCAAAAAGATAAAGCATATATATTTATGACCTTAAACAGGACCAAAAGACACAAAGCCCAAGATATAAAGGAAAGACCGATGTGATTACATCAAAATACACCACAAATTTAAAAAGACAATTGATAGCTTAGGAGAAAATATTTATAATATAAAACAAAAAAAATGAACACCAAGAATCACACATATTGAGAGAAAAAAGAAGCTATCTTAGAGAAATAAACTAACGATAAAAACTGCAATTTGCAGAAGAGAAAACACAAATAGTCAATTCACATGTGAAAAGATGGTTAGATTCCCTGATGATTCAGTTCAGTTCAGTTCAGTCGTTCAGTCGTGTCCAACTCTTTGCGACCCCATGACTCGCAGCACGCCAAGCCTCCCTGTTCATCACCAACTCTCGGATTTCACCCAAACTCATGTCCATCTAGTCGGTGATGCCATCCAGCCATCTCATCCTCAGTCGTCCCCTTCTCCTCCTGCCCCAGTCCCTCCCAGCATCAGAGTCTTTTCCAATGAGTCAGCTCTTCACATGAAGTGGCCAAAATACTGGAGCTTCAGCTTTAGCATCATTCCTTCCAAAAAAATCCCAAGGCTGATCTCCTTCAGAACGGACTGGTTGGATCTCCTTGCAGTCCAAGGCACTCTCAAGAGTCTTCTTCAACACCACAGTTCAAAAGCATCAATTCTTCGGCGCTCAGCCTTCTTCACAGTCCAACTCTCACATCCATACATGACCACTGGAAAAACCATAGCCTTGACTAGACGGACCTTAGTCGGCAAAGTAATGTCTCTGCTTTTTAATATGCTAACTAGGTTGGTCATAACTTTTCTTCCAAGGAGTAAGCGTATTTGAATTTCATGGCTGCAGTCACCATCTGCAGTGATTTTGGAGCTCAAAAAATAAAGTCTGACACTGTTTCCACTGTTTTCCCATCTATTTCCCATGAAGTGATAGGACCGGATGCCATGATCTTCGTTTTCTGAATGTTGAGCTTTAAGCCAACTTTTTCACTCTCCACTTTCACTTTCATCAAGAGGCTTTTAGTTCCTCTTCACTTTCTGCCATAAGGGTGGTGTTATCTGAATATCTCAGGTTATTGATATTTCTCCTGGCAATCTTGATTCCAGCTTGTGTTTCTTCCAGCCCAGCGTTTCTCATGATGTACTCTGCATGGAAGTTAAATAAGCAGGGTGATAATATACAGCCTTGATGCACTCTTTTTCCTATTTGGAACCAGTCTGTTGTTCCATGTCCAGTTCTAACTGTTGCTTCCTGACCTGCAGATAGGTTTCTCAAGAGGCAGGTCAGGTGGTCTGGTATTCCCATCTCCTTCAGAATTTTCCACAGTTTATTGTGATCCACACAGTCAAAGGCTTTGGCATAGTCAATAAAGCAGAAATTAGCCTCCAATTGAAATAAATAAATTTATATTTTTTAAAAAGTGTCTTCTCCAACACCACAGTTCAAAAGCATCAATTCTTCTGCACTCAGCTTTCTTTGTAGTCCAACCTCACATCCATACATGATTACTGGAAAAATCATAGCCTTGACTAGACGGACCTTTGTTGGCATAGTCTCTGCTTTTGAATATGCTATCTAGGTTGGTCATAACTTTCCTTTCAAGGAGCAAGCGTCTTTTAATTTCATGGCTGCCGTCACCATCTGCAGTGATTTTGATTAACAAGGAACAATGAAGACTGCAAACATTTATTGCTCACAAGGCTGGGAAATGATCCCCTTATCCCCACTGGTGAGACAGATAGTGGGCACATTCTTCTGGAAGGGCAATTTGACAGTTCTTCTTCTTTTTTTAATGTTTGTTTATTGACTTTATTTTTGACTGTTCTGGGTCTTTGTTGCTGTGCAGGCTCTCTAGTTGTGAGCGGGGGTGGGGGTAGCACTAGTCTTCGTTGCAGTGCACTGGCTTCTCACTGCAGAAGCTTCTTGTGTTGTGGAGCACAGAGGCTAGGGCTCTCAGGCTTCAGTAGCTGTAGCTCATGGGCTCAATAGTTGCAGTTCCTGGGCTCTAGAGCAACAGGCTCAATAGTTGTAGTGCACAGGCTTAGTGGCCCCGCAGCAGGTGGAATCTTCCCAAATCTCCTACATTGCAAGGCAGATTCTTTAGCACTGAGCCACCAGGAAAGCCCTGAAATCTCTTTTTAATTGGAAAGCCCCTCTGTCCCAATAGTCCCATTTTGATATTTACAAAAGCCTATATTAGTCTTTTAAAAGTATTATTTGTGATAGCAAAAGGATGAGAATAATTTTTTTTACCTTATTCACAGAAATCCATGCTCTATTTTTTTCTAGGTTAATATGGAATACTGAATTACAGTTGCTTCCGCTGTTTAGCAATCTGAGCTATGTGTTGACTTTTGATTCTTATAGATTTAATCCAAACTATAGTTGCTAGTATACTTAGCTTTTGTAGACTTCATATATACCTAGTTGATCAGAAAAAATGAACAAACAATAAAACAAACAAAATACCCAGGATGAGAACAATTTAAATGTCCACCTACAGGGAGATAACAGATTTGCTATGTAGTAGTTTACATAAGTTGGGACTTACAAACCCACTGGAAATAAATGCATTAAATAGATTTATACAAAGGCATTCTTAACATTAAAATAGATAAATGCAGAAAGAAAATATGTCTGCTAGCACACTTTGGCCTTTTGTTTCCTTTTAACCTGAATAGAATTAACATGTTCTTCACTAATCTAGAGCCAGACATCTTGGAATGTGAATCAAGTGAGCCTTGGAAAGCCTCACTATGAACAAAGCTAGTGGAGGTGATGGAATTCCAGTTGAGCTGTTTCAAATCCTGAAAGATGATGCTGTGAAAGTGCTGCACTCAATATGCCAGCAAATTTGGAAAACTCAGCAATGGGCACAGGACTGGAAAAGGTCCGTTTTCATTCCAATTCCAAAGAAAGGCAATGCCAAAGAATGCTCAAACTACCACACAATTGCACTCATCTCACACGCTAGTAAAGTAATGCTCAAAATTCTCCAAGCCAGGCTTCAGCAATACGTGAACCATGAACTTCCAGATGTTCAAGCTGGTTTTAGAAAAGGCAGAGGAACCAGAGATCAAATTGCCAACATCTGCTGGATCATGGAAAACGCAAGAGAGTTCCAGAAAAACATCTATTTCTGCTTTATTGACTATGCCAAAGCCTTTGACTGTGTGGATCACAATAAACTGTGGAAAATTCTGAAAGAGATGGGAAAACCAGACCACCTGACCTGCCTCTTGAGAAACTTGTATGCAGGCCAGGAAGCAACAGTTAGAACTGGACATGGAACAACAGACTGGTTCCAAATAGGAAAAGGAGTACATCAAGGCTGTATATTGTCACCCTGCTTATTTAACTTCTATGCAGAGTACATCATGAGAAACTCTGGACTGGAAGAAACACAAGCTGGAATCAAGATTGCTGGGAGAAATATCAATAACCTGAGATATTCAGATAACACCACCCTTATGGCAGAAAGTGAAGAGGAACTAAAAAACCTCTTGATGAAAGTGAAAGTGGAGAGTGAAAAAGTTGGCTTAAAGCTCAATATTTAGAAAACGAAGATCATGGCATCCGGTCCCATCACTTCATGGGAAATAGATGGGAAAACAGTGGAAACAGTGTCAGACTTTATTTTTTGAGCTTCAAAATCACTGCAGATGGTGACTGCAGCCATGAAATTCAAAGATGCTTACTCCTTGGAAGAAAAGTTATGACCAACCTAGACAGTACATTCAAAAGCAGAGACATTACTTTGCCGACTAAGGTCCGTCTAGTCAAGGCTATGGTTTTTCCAGTGGTCATGTATGGATGTGAGAGTTGGACTGTGAAGAAGGGTGAGCACTGAAGAATTGATGCTTTTAAACTGTGGTGTTGGAGAAGACTCTTGAGAGTCCCTTGGACTGCAAGGAGATCCAACCAGTCCTTTCTGAAGGAGATCAACCCTGGTATTTCTTTGGAAGGAATGATGCTAAAGCTGTACTTTAGTACTCTGGCCACCTCATGCGAAGAGTTGAGTCATTGGAAAAGACTCTGATGCTGGGAGGGATTGGGGGCAGGAGGAGAAGGGGACGACTGAGGATGAGATGGCTGGATGGCATCACTGACTCGATGAACATGAGTCTGAGTGAACTCCGGGATTTGGTGATGGACAGGGAGGCCTGGTGTGCTGCGATTCATGGGGTCGCAAAGAGTTGGACACGACTGAACGACTGAACTGAACTGAACTGAACTTATTCTCTGGCTTCACTTTCATGAAATGAAAGCTAATCACTTTTTTTGTTTTTGGTAAGGAAGAGAATACAAATGAGAAAGATATGGAGGGAAAGTGGGAGAGGAGGGTGGGTT
Source organism: Oryx dammah (assembly GCF_014754425.2). Lineage (NCBI taxonomy): Eukaryota > Metazoa > Chordata > Mammalia > Artiodactyla > Bovidae > Oryx > Oryx dammah. The sequence continues at coordinate 79,461,185 of NW_024070185.1, read as the reverse complement.
TATAAAGTGGGTCTGTATTTCAGTCAAGGTTCTCCAGAGAAACACAACTGATTGGGGAAACAGACACACACACACACCATGAACCCATGCTAGCGATTTAACTGTGAAGTAGACAAAGTCCCTGCCCTCAAAGAGCTTGGGCCTGGTGGGTGAGACACGTGTTTAACTGCTACTCACTGTGATGAGGGCTCTAGGGATAAAGTACCGTATGTTTGCTCTGGAGCCATTTAAAGGAGCTGCCATTCTAAAGGTGAGGATTCAGGCAAGGTTTTCCAGTGGAAATGTCATTTAAACTGAGACTTGAAAGTGAGGCCAGAAGCTAGAAAGTTAGGAAGGATGGAGAAGGCAAGTGAGAGGGATATGTACTAGCAGGTGAGAGAACAAAGATTTGAGAATCGGTAGAGTATGATTTCCTGGGGGCACAGCTGGTAATTCAGTTGGGAGTAGAATGTGAGGAGGGGGAGTGAGAGGTGAGGCTGCAGGGGTAAGCAAGGCCTAACTCATACAGGGTGTTTTGAGTTGGTTAAGGAGTTTGAAATTTGTCCTGAGGGCAGTGGGGAGCCACAGATGAGTTTTCAGCAATGGAGGAACATAATCAATATGCATTTTAGTAAATATTACTTATACTATCAAGATAGGCGGGAAAAATATCAACAACCTCAGATATGTGGATTATACCACTCCAACGACAGAAAGTGAAGAGGAATTAAAGAGCCTCTTGATGAGGATGAAGGAGGGAGAGTGAAAGAGCCGACTTAAAACTAAATATTAAAAAAACTAAGACCATGGCATCCAATCCCGTTATTTCATAGCAAATAGAGGAGGAAAAGGTGGAATTAGCAACAGATTTCCTCTTCCTGGGCTCTAAAATCACTGTGGACAGTGACTGTAGCCATGAAATCAGAAGATGATTGCTTCCTGGAAGGAAAGCAATGACAAACCTAGATAGTGTGTTGAAAAGCAGAGACATTACTCTGTTAGCAAAGGTCCATATAGTCAAGGCTATAGTCTTCTCAGTGGCCACATACGGTTCTGAGAGCTGGATCGTAAAGAAGGCAAAGCGCCAAAGAATTGATGCCTTTGAACTGTGGTGGGGGTGAAGACTCCTGAGAGTTGCTTGGACAGCAAGGAGATCAAACTGGTCAATATTAAGGGAAATCAACCCTGAATATTCATTGGAAGGACTGATGCTGAAGCTGGAGCTCCAGTATTTTGGTCATCTGATGTGAACAGCTGACTCATTGGAAAATTCCCTGATGTTGGGAAAGATTGAGGACAGAAGGAGAAGAGGGCATCACAAGATGGGATGACTGGATGGCATCACTGATGCAATAGACATGAACTTGGGCAAACTTTGGGAGATGGTGAGGCACAGGGAGGACTGGCATGCTACAGCCCATTTGGTAGCAAAGAATCAGACATGACTGCGCAAACTAACAACAACAAGTTATACTATAGAAAATGGATTCGGAGTAGTCAAACTAGAGTTTTGTTAGTTCACCACCAGAAGAAGGTTAATGTCATCATCTCTACGAAAATCGATGGTGATAAGCAAAAAAGCCATAAGTATGGATGGAAAGCATAGATGTTTGAGGAATATCCAGTGTTCTTGCCTGGAGAATCCCAGGTACGGGGGAGCCTGGTGGGCTGCCGTCTCTGGGGTCACACAGAGTTGGACACGACTGAAGCAACTTAGCAGCAGCAGCACAAAGGTTGAGGTATCAGAGGTTGATTATGTATGTCAGAGAAAAGGAGAGGGAGGGAATGAATGAAATGTATGTTTGTGCCATTTACAAAGCCAGGGAGCACTTGTAGATGACCTGTTCTGGGGAAAATTCAGCTCTGTACATTGGAGTTTGAAGTTTCCGTGGGTCAGCTGGGTTATGACATCTTACAGGCAGTTGGGTACATGGGGGATTTCGAGCTCAGGAGAGGGACTGAAAGTCATCAGAAATTTCAGGTGGTACCTGCAGTAACTAGAGTAAATGAGGTCATTTTGGAGGGTCTGGACTTTAGGGACTGACGGACCTAAGTTAATAGAAGGTGATGAAGTGGGGTATAGCAAGTTTAAACAAGCTGTTCAAGAGATTTTAGCTGGAAACAGGAAGAAGAATATAATGTAGTAACTGCAGTAGTAACCTGGGGCTAAGAGGAGGTTTGCTTGCTTATTTTATGATGGACAAGACACACTTACATCTTTAAAAATAAAAGAAGAAACAAAAACAGTGAAAAACAAAACTCCATGTGTGTTTGGGTAAAGACAAAGAAAAAGGACTATTCATATCCCTGAATTAATAATTGTGGTTGTTCCCCTGAGGAAGGGGAATATTTAAGGGATATAGTTTCAAAAGGGGCCTTTGCATTATCTTCACTGCTAGACTTTCGAAACTCTGAGAATGTATTCGTATAATGTGGATACATTGGTTATTCATTTTTCCGGATAGCAGATCATATTGTGTGCCTACTCTGTGCCAGGTCTTGTCTTCAGTGCTGAGCACAGAGAGGTGAAAAAAACAGAACCCCTTGTCTCTGTGTGGATCTCTGTATAGACTAAACGCTGATGTGTAGAAGAGACACAGTAAACAAAACTACCAAATAGAATGTAATAGCGTGATGGCGGTAAATGCTATGGGAAAAATAAATCAGGGGAGGGGAGAACAGTACTACCAGGGGTTATTTTAATTTTAGTTCTGGGTAAGGATATAATTCAGAGAAGGCAATGGCACCCCACTCCAGTACTCTTGCCTGGAAAATCCCATGGACGGAAGAGCCTGGAAGGCTGCAGTCCATAGGGTCTCTGAGGGTCGGACACGACTGAGTGACTTCACTTCCACTTTTCACTTTCATGCATTGGAGAAGGAACTGGCAACCCACTCCAGTGTTCTTGCCTGGAGAATCCCAGGGAGGGGGGAGCCTGGTGGGTTGCCGTCTATGGGGTCGCCCAGAGTCGGACACGACTGAAGTAACTTAGCTGCAGCAAGGACATAATTATACTTTTGTCTGTATATATGCCTAGGAATGGGATTTTTGGATCACATGGTAACTCTATTTTTAGTTTTTTGAGGAACCTCTGTACTGTTCTCATAGTAGCTGTACCAAATTTCATTCCCACCAACAGTGTAGAAGGGTTCCTTTTTTTCCACACCCTCTCTAGCAATTCTTATTTGTAGACTTTTAATGATGACCATTCTGACCGGTGTGAGGTGATACCTCGCTGTAGTTTTGATTTACTGGTGCACATTTGATAGATGGAAAAGTGAGTAGATAAAAGGTAAGTTCTGGTTCTCACCAGGTGAATAGTTAACTCCGCCTAAGACCATGTTCTCTGGCCTGTTCCTTAATAAAAGAGTTTCTCAGAAACACAAGGGTTTTTTGTTGGAAATGCAGCTTATCTCCAGGAAGCTATCTTCTTCTTGGAAGTTAGAATGACACTCAGGACAGTATGACAGTCTGTGATAAAAGTCATGTGACAAAAGGCTCCTAAGACATCCAGGGAGAATGAGGGTGGGGGGCCAGTTAAGTGCAGGCCAGGACTACCCTTACCAAAGGAAAACAAAAGTCAACCCAGGAGTCAGAGTAAAACTCCTATTACTAGAGATCAGGAATTCAGTGTCAAAAAAGACCATAAAAGCATTCCCCAGCATGAGTTAGGCCATTTTGTGTCATGACTACTTTATTTAGCAGCATTTATATTGTTAATATTAAGTCTTATTGCACCAACTCCCATGTTTCCTTCATATCTTTCTTACCATCTTTCTTCCCTCCCAGAGAAAAACAGGGAACATTTGATGTCATCAAGTAAAAGTGGTGCCAGTGAGTAAAGAAGACGTTAATTTCAAGTTAATAACTAATTCTCACTTTAAATACAAAGAGAAGGAAGCAAAGCTTGTTTTCAGTGCATTTTAATGTGTGAGAATGTCTTTCTGTGAGGTATCAACTATCTCTGGTTTGAAACACTGACCAGTGTTTGATTTAGATGAGAGAGGGCTTGTGAGGAAGGGAAAAGATACCCAAACTTCTTGTGCCTTTTTTTCCACTTGCTGATCTTTCAATCCACTGCTAAGTCATGTAGGATTTCTTCAGCTTCTCCTTAGCCGACTATTGCCTTGTGGACGGTACCATTTGAAGAATGGCAAGGAAAGGCTGAGAGGGATATGAGCTGAGGGATTCCTGATGTCATCCCTCTGTGTTCAGCAGGTCTGACTCGTCTTGGGCAGTCCTGAGCCAGTGAGTCCTCTTGGGCTGTCTGGGCTGCGGAGGAGAGCACAGGTGAGCTGTGCAGGCCAGGGCTGCACCAGGGCTGACATACCCCACACACTATGGCTTAAAGTCATAGGAATTTACTCTATCACTCCCAGAGGCCAGAATTCCAAACCAAAGTGTCTGCAGGGCTACATCCCCGCTGAGGGCTCTAGGGAGGAATCCTCTGTTGACTTTTCAGCTTCTGATAGTAAGTTTATGTTTCAGACCAGATTATTGTGTCAACTGAAGAAGAAAAAAAAAAGCACAACCTAAAAGTTGGGAATTATGCTTTACATACAGACTTAAGCAGGAGAGACAGCCTCTCAGATAACTCTGAACGACTGTTCTGAAGAGGTAAGGGAGGAGCCAGGATATATAGGAATTTTTGCAAAAAACAAAACAAACAAATAAAAAAATACCCCAGCTAGCTTCCCTAGTAGCTCAAACAGTAAAGCAACTGCCTGCAAGGTAGGAGACCCAGGTTTGATCCCCAGATCAGGAAGATCCCCTGGAGAAGGAAATGGCAACCCACTCCCGTATCCTTGCCTGGAAAATTCTATGGACAGAGGAGCCTAGGGGGCTATAATCCATGGGGTTGAAAAGAGTCGGACATGACTGAGTGACTAACACACAGTCAGCATCAAAAGATAACTGTTAATTACTTTGTGTGCTTAGTCGCTTGGTTGCACCTCATTCTTTGAGACCCCATCGACTGTAGCCCACCAGGCTCCTCTGACCACGGGAATTCTCCAGGCAAGAATATGGGAGTGTGTTGCCATGCGCCGCCTTCAAGGGATCTTCCCAATCTGGGGATCAAACCCAGGTCCCCTGCATTGTAGGCAGATTCTTGATCCTCTGAGCCATGAGGGAAGTCAGTTAATTACTTTAGTGCTTTTCTATGTTTGGGGAGATGCCAGAATCTGTATTCACTGCAATCAGTTCTTTGATTTGTACCTTAATTATCTAGGTCTGGTATCCTGTTTTTCCCCATCCCAAATCCCCATCAGGTTCACAGTTGGTGGCAACTTTTAGTGGCTGAGGGGTTGATGGCTGCAATATCCTTGGTTCACTGATATGGTGACATTTGTCTAAAATCAAAA